>NW_017731384.1:4223692-4290868 GCF_001890085.2 Hipposideros armiger
CTGACAGCCCGGCGGCTCGCGCTTCCTACTCTCCGCCTCAGAGGCGGCCTGGAGCGGCACCGCCCACTGCGCATGCCCGGAGTGCGAGGCGCGCGCAGGCGGGGGGCGCGCGCAGCGCGGCGCGGGCGCGCGGGGCGGGCGCGCGAGCTGGGGCGGTCGGAGCTTCGGCGTCTTGCGAGCAGCCCAGAGACGCGAGGCGGCGGCAGCGGCCTTGGGAGAGCCGGCCTGGATGTGGGAGCGGAGGCGCACGCCGGGAGGGGCGGGCCCGTTCTCCGCCGCCGCCGCCTTCTTCTTTTCCTCCCCTTCCTCCAGCCCGCCTCTCCTCCCTCCTCTTTTTCCGCTCCTCTCCCGTCTTCCTCTTCCCACTCCCGCTCGCCCCCTCCAGCTCATCTTTTTCCTCCTCGCACCTCTGGGTCTCCTCTAGGGGGGTCGGAGGTCTCTGCCGCCTCTGCGTGGCCGAGAGGAGCCCGGGGTCCCAGGACGAGGCTCCACGCCGCACGCCACTAGGTGGACCCATCCCGACTCGACCCCTTCCCCATCTCCCAGGACCCACGGGTGCTGCGAGGGCAGAATGCCCGGGTTTTATCCCCGTGTATCAATTTGAGGTCTCACCTGGCTAAAGCCACTCCGATTGCGTGTGCCCTAAAATGCCCAACCCCCAGCCCATTATACTGTTTATATGTGGATGGCAGGAGAAAGGGAGCGATTTTAAATCACTAAACATTGGCCCTTTCACCTGCCTCCAATTGCTGACCTATATTTCACCTGCACCTCGTATAGCTATCTGATCTGCACGTAGGATAGTTAAAGGACTTGTCCCAGTTATCTCCTTATTCATCGTCTATCACAGTTACAACGTTGATTAGCAGGCTTTCTTAATTTTACAAGTCCAGAAGTTTGATTTAGAAATCGTTTGCATCCTCAGCGAATTACTGTAATACTGGCAGGTGCAGAGTGCAGCCGGTACGTCTGTAAATTACAGTGTAAAAACGGCTTGTGAAAGGCTAGCTGGCACGGATGTGCAAAGGATGCACTGGGGATGTACCTAATCACTCGCTGAATATTTATTAGCTCTGCCTGGAGGATGCCAAAATACTTAAGGGAAACAGCCGTCTCCCAGCATTTCATTATTGTTTTATTTCATTGTCAGATTCACTAGGTTCACACAACAACTTCATGAACTGAAGACATCAAGAAAGAGAACATGCCACCTTACCCCTGTCAGAGTGGCTCATCAATAAATCAACAGAGAAGTGCTGGCGAGGATGTGGAAAAAAGGGAAACTCACGCACTGTTGGTCGGATTGTAAGTTGGTGCAGCCACTGTGGAAAACGGTATGGGGGTTCCTCAAAAAAACTAAAAATAGAGCTGCCATACGATGCAGCAGTTTTCTTCTGGCATTTATCTGAAGAAAACAAAAACACTAGTTTGAAAAGATGTATGCACCCCAGAGTTCATTGCAGCATTGTTTACAATAGCCAAGATATGGAAGCAACCTGTATCCATCAGAGTTCAGTGAATAGATAAAGAAGATGTGGTACATACATACACAGGAATATTACTCAGCAGTACAAAAGAATGAAATCTTACCATTTGTGACAACATGGATGGACCTAGAGGGTATTGTGCCAAGTGAAATAAGTCAGACATAGACAAATACCGTATGATTTCACTTACGGTGAATCTTTAAAAAAAAGAATAAACAAAACAAAAACAGACCCACAGACACAGAGAACAGTGGTTGATGGTTGCCAAAGGGGAGGGGGAAGGGTAAAAAATTAAAATGCCATTGACATCCATACTGAAAGAAAGAAAGAAAAAAAGAGAAACATGTTGTTTAACCTTTCAAGAAGTTAAAAATAAAACAAAACACTTTTCTAAAATATATACTATCTTAGAGCATTTCACAAAGACCAAGTAGGGTTGCATTTTTTTATTTTTTTATTTTAGCTGAGCCATCCTGCCACCTGTTGGCAGCTCAGTGGCTGCTCAGCTCGGGCCAGGACTTGAACCACTGTTGCTCAGAGCGAAACTCTTGAGCGAGCTCTTAACCAACTGAGCCACTCGGCCGGCCCCAGGGTTGCATTTTTTAAGATTGCCTAATTGCATGCTTGGTGATAGGAATGGCTTTTATATTTTAGCAAGTGTAAACTATTGACTGGCCATTAGTGGAGCATGCACTTTGCTGGCCCATTTACAATCTCTTGGGCCAGTGTAGTTGCTTAAAGAGACTGCACTTGTTTGATATTCTATCTGGTCAGAAATTTCACCACTCATGGTGGCCTCCTCCAGTCCAAGGAGGTAAAAAAGGAAGAGGCAAGAAAAGGAATGAAAAGCAGGGTATATCGGGAAAATGGATTAAATTTTCCACAAAACACCTTATGAATCTCAAGCCATGGTTGTTTATTGCTTTAGAATCATAAATCAAATGGACCACAGTAGAACAAAACACACAATTCTTTCCTCACAGCCATCTTTATCTAAGACAGAGGTTCTCACAGATTTTATAAAGGCAAGCTTCTTTCTATTTCCCTGAAGCTTTGATGTAACGATGGAAGGGAAACATGGGAGAGTTGAAGGATGGGGTTGTTCTTAGTGGAATACCTGAGTAAAGCAATAGGGAAGATGAACCATGAACCAATGGGCCTTGGCAGCAGCCTGCCCATCTCCTATGTAAGGATGTAAGGAGTGACTGATGGAAGCTGTGGGTAGACCAGATGGAGACAATCTCTCTCTCTCTCTCTCTCTCTCTCTCTCTCTCTCTCTCTCTCTCTCTCTCTCTCTCTCTCTTTCTNCTCTCTCTCTCTCTCTCTCTCTCTCTCTCTCTCTCTCTCTCTCTCTCTCTCTCTCTCTCTCTCTTTCTCTCTCTTCTTTTCAGGTTGTGGTTTTGCTTTCTTGCCTCGGTTATTCCTGTTGTTCCTTATGGGTATGGAGAGAACTAACTGGAAGTTTGTTGATTGATAGCTGGGTTGAGTTTCAGAGCTCAGTTGCCTACAGCTTGACTCAATTGTAGAGGTGAGGTGGGGATGCACCCCAAGCAGGAAATTGTCAATCATTGTAACACTGCCCTAGCAAAGACAGATGGGAATGTGAGCCACAATTGGCCCTTGCCACCCACCTGAGAAATCCCCATGGTAGCACTAAAATGGAGGCGATCAGAGAAAGGGGAACTTCTGGGGAGGGAGTGGTCAGTCAGTCATGGGCATTAATTACTTTAGATCTGCTGTTTCATGGGGAGTGTGGAGGAAGGGACAGGGAATATGTAAGAACCTTCCTCTGTGACTGACTCCTGCCTTTGAAGGAGTAAGCTTGAGACTCTGGAGAGGTGTTGCCTAGAGCTGGGGCACCCAGAGGCTGGAGGCTGAGGTCAAAGTCAGGCCACTAAGTTGATGATTCCAAACCAGAGCGGTTTAATTAAAACCAAGTCTTTGCGATAGAACATAAAACTTGTTGCTCTATGCAGGTAACCAGTCTGTTTTCAAGTGGACCAGTTCATTTTCACATTGAGCATTAGGAACTGCTTAAGTGTAGAAAAAGCTTGATTCTGAGATTTGTAGTAACCAAGATGATTTAATGCATTCAATTAAAGATTTTTTGCTCTGTGCACTGAATTCAATGTTTAGGAAAGCTAAGATAACTGGAGCAATGCGTGATTAATTAGACGGTGTTTAGAGTCAGGGTTAATGGCAGGTCTCAAGAAATGGATAGAGACAAAGTCTAGCTGGAAAAGGGCTATTGTTGGGAAACTTAGGGAGCAGGATAATATTTCATAGCAGTGGGTGAGTCAGAGGCCCCAGTCAGTTAACATCAAGGAATGGCTGTGCAGGTTGTGTCGATGTAAGAAACGTTCAAACCTGTTGAGAATTTTTGTAAGAGTTTATTTGAGCCAAACTGATGACATACGCCAGGGAGCAAGATCTCAAATTCTACAGAGAATAACAATTTTGCGCTACCTTATGCACTTGAAATTAAGGAGGGAGCTGACATGGAGGTAGGAGAAAGCGAGGCAGAGATTGGGTTACAGGATATTAACCAGATTATGTGCTGTCATGAGGGTTAAGACCCCCTTCCAGGGGTATTACTTCTGGCGTTTCTGGCGTATCACTTCTGTGGTGTGTTAACCTAGACGTGCAAGAACAATGGACAGGGCTGGCTTCAAACCTCTCACTAGAGAAGTTAGAGGCCTGGGGCGGGACTCCCCACCATGACCTGCCCAGGTAGGAGTTCATGATCAGATCACCCTGTGAGGTTCCTTTCCAGAGAGCCCCTTTTTTCATCCACAACACCCACATCTATATGAATATAAATATGCTTGTGCATGTACACATACAGGTGTGTATAGCAAAATGTTCATTTAAGTGACTATCTCTGGATAGTGGGAATATAGATACTTTTCCGTATATGAAGAGAAGACTGACCTAGGACTCACATTTTGGAAGGGCATTAGAAGCCAGAATTTTAAAATGTTTTCCTTTCATCAAAAGGAAAACATGTATTGTTTTTAACCCAAAAGGTTTTATTGCAAGAATTCCACTTTTGTTGCTTGGAATAGAGACTGTACCAATTTGAATGAAAAATGTTTGAGAAGTCTGTTTTAAACCATTTACCCTCACCTCCTCCTTAGCCCCAACCCACATGTGGACTTTCCAAGGAAGCTTCTTGGTGTCTAGGGTTTCAGGTTCCTCCATAATGTGTTTTTTCTCTACTTTCTTTCAGTTTTTCTGTAATATCCATGTAGGACTTGGAAGACCTGGGTTTGATTATGAACTCCAGCACTTACTGGTTTATATAACTTGGATAAATGAACTCTTAAAGTCTATATTTCTCCATCTAAGAATGGAGATAGCCATATCTACCTTAGTATTTTCTTAAGAATTTCACCAGGTGATGTATGTAACAGTGTTTTATAAATCCTAAAGTCTCATACAAATGCAAGGTAGGATGGTCCTTCTCAGCTCTACCAAATCTGTATTTACGGGAAATGTGAGTTGAGAGCTCCTCTCTTCCAAGCCCATTCTTCCTCCAAAACTGACAGATGTGTGTCCTTCCACTCCCAGTGACTATGAATTAGTGAGCAAGAGATGACACATGGAGGGAGTATAAAAAATTTATCTTGGAGTCCACATTTCAAACTTAATATTGCCCACCACCCTCACCTCTAAATTGCTTTTTAGCGAAGGTCATAGTGCCTGGATTCTTTGAAAATGCTAGTTGCAAAAGGACCCGAGCAACCCCCATAGCTTTCCATTCACTCCTAATTGAACTAAAACGGGAGCCGGTACTTAAGACTTACGTCATGATGCTTTCCCAAACCTGGCCAGGGCAAAGTATCTGCCCACATAAGTGTTATCAATTGGTGAGGAATCCTGTCTCATCTATCCTCTACCTTATCTCTGTATGTCTAGATAATAAAACCTTGAAACAAAGCAAGACATGCCAAACCATCAACACCAAGAGGCAACTTTGAGGCCAAGTCTGTGTCCATTACTTGTTGGTTTCACAGGTATTCACATATTTAAATATCTGCACAGTTTATTGTAAATCAGTTATACCTCAACAAAACTGTAACTTTTTAAAAGCTAAATAGCTTTTTAAAAGTACATAAAAACAGACAGACAAGCTAGAAGACTAGTAGAACAACCAGTTGGTCCTCCCATGTGGCAATCAGCTACTATTGGGGGGTAGGCGCAGGGCGGGGGGGGGACTAAGATAAGTCCACTCTGTCCAGTAGGTGTGAGAGTTAAGTTTAGTTTCATTCCAAAAATACTCATTGAGCTCCAGCTCCATGGCAGGCACTCTGCTTGGCTCGGGGATTCAAAATGAAGAAGACGTGCTCCCTGCCCTCTGGGGGCTCAAAATCTTTCTGCCGTAACCCAACAGGAGAGCAGTTCCGACCTGGAGTGAAGTCTCATTGAGAGAATCACAGATAGGCAAAGGAGGTAAGTGAAAGATAAAAGAATGTCATTCATATCTCATGTCCCCCAAAAGGGCATCCAACAAAATGCAATTCATGTCCCCAATCAAACTTTTCAACCCTTCTTTCTTTCTTCTCCCACCACCCAACATTCACACTGACCTCCCATATTCTCAGGTGCCTCTCAGAAACCCCCTCACCTCCCTCCAAAAATATTCCCTCTTCTACCCATACTATACCAGCTTCTACTTCCTCTCCTCCCATCTATTTTTAGTTTTTGTACTGTTTATCATTTTATCACTTTCCACAAAACCTCTCTCTATCCCTCCCTTCAGGGTAAAGCCTTCTGTACTGCTATGATCTCGCATCACAAAAAGTCTAGGAACTGGTTTTAAACAGAGTAGGTTGGGATAGGAGTGTGCATCAGGGTAGCTGAGCAGAAGGCGAGAACTGGCAATGACCAGATTCTTGTCCATTTGTTCAACAGTGAATGCTGGAATATTAATATACTGTGTGTTTACTATATATTGATACGGTGATGAGCCAAACAGACATAACGTATATTCCTGTCTTTACGTAATTTACATTCTCTTTGGTGATTTGAGTGGGAGAGGAAAAAGTTTCGTAGACACTTTCACCTAGCAAAATTTAACTCATCACATATGTTCACTTCTATTTTTATGAGAGCCATCATTTTAATACATATGCATAACTACCTTCGCAACTTTGATCTGGTTTTAGTTTGGATGTTTTATGCTGTGCTCAGTTAAGGGAGTGGAAATAGCACACTGCTCCCCAGTGGGTGTAGGGCAAAGGTTCAAGCACAGCTTGGAGAAGCAGTTCAGGAGGTATGTCCAACAAGGTTTATAAACGTAAATCCGTAAGTGACGTAGAATGCTCACCTCCCCTTGGGTAGAGCTGTTTCGCAAGAGTCAACAGCGATGCCAGCCTGTTTCTTTTGAGTGTACACTTAATATTGTTTGGCAAATTATACAATCTGCAATTGTATCTGGGATTGGCATGGCCTTAGAACTAGAACGATGACACCTCTGAAAGCCTCGGAATCCATTCAAACATCATTCAAGTTCATATATATACATATATATATATATATATGTATGTATATACTAACAAATAAGAAAAATAGAAAAAACGTATTCAGAAACACAATTTATTAAATAAATGCTAGTTGTGCATTTATTACATGCCCAAGCACTACTGCAGATACTGGGAGTGAACAGAACAGTTTCAGTGGAGAGGTGGTGGAGGTTGTCACAGTTTGTTTGGAGGGGGTTGAAGAGAGAAGGGAAGGACAGAAACTGAAGTCAGAGATTACAGAGTGTTGTTGCAAACAACAGTAAAAAAAGAAAAGAAACAGAGTGTCCAGTGAGATGTAAATAAGTACATTTTTTATGAGAAAGTAACATTATGTTTGTATGATAATGAGAATGACCCTAGAGAGGGCAATAGATATGTCAAATAGTTATGTTGACTAAGTATGGTTGATAGGTGACAGGGAAGAAAACCTTTTCCTCTACCACTTAGGTTCAGTGATGGGGGTTGCGAATTAAATTGATTAACGGGAGAAAAGACCAATTTTATTCATGTACACATATACACAGAAGCACACAGAAAAATGTGACTCAGGGATGGTTAGAATTGGGGGCTTTTATACTAATTTAATAGGGAAGGGAAGAGGGAGAAAGGGCACTTATGTGAAAACACACGACTTTTAGGAAAGATAAACGGGCCTTTAGGAGAACAGATGGGAGATACAGTATTTTTGTGACAGGATCTGTTTAGGTGATCTCTTATTCTGGGGACTTCATCCCCAGTGATAAAAGTCATGAACTCTCAGAGAAAGGACTTATGACAGTTGAATTCTTTCAGGAGGCTCTGCTTTTATGCAGATAAGGGGAGTTTAGAGAAAAAGCCTCCTCCTGCAACTGTTGATTCTCAAATGACTTCAGCTCAAAATAATTTTTACACCACATGAGCATATTCTATATTTTGGAGTCTGTGGCCGAGCGGATATTAAAAATAACCCAACTCCACAGGCAGTAATGAGAAAAGTCACTCTTGGTGTCATAGTTCCAATTACATCCTCTTTTGGAATGTCTAGCAACAGCTACGGCTAGGTGAGATGGTGACCTCAAATTGCAAGTACAGTATAAATGTCTTCTGTTTAGTGGGTAAATGTACTTTATCCCAAGGAGATCTAGAATTAACTGTACAAATGATACAATGAGTATTTGTATTTTAAGTTAAAATTAGAAAGAAACTGTGTATACTTGTGTTCACAAGAATTCGGCATATTAGGGGTTTTAAACAGATTTTACTTTGTGATTATAATTTACAGTGTGTAACTGAGTAATGGATTTAGACTGAATTTTTAAGTTGAAGTCTTACTGACTTTGTAAGTAGTCTTAAAACTTAAGAGAATTTTAAGATTCACCGGTTTTATAAGTTTAATGTTTTAGGTTTCTAACACTTGCTTAAGTTTGAAGTCTTAACAAAGGGACCTTCGTTTGTCAGACAATTGACAGTTTATTATTGTTTATTATTATTTTCCTCAAGCATCTCTAGAGTGATTTTTAAACAGAAGAGTAAGATTTGTAAACTGAACTTAGAAGCGTAAGGAAGAAGTATACTTTTAAATCTGTAACTTTAGTAAATTAAACATGAATGTTAAAAATATGGCCTTTGGAATGTTTTTTTGGGCAAAACAAAAGGATGACAAAAGTCACCCTCAGGGACAAACAAACTCACATTGACAGTTTTGTGTGTAATTTCATCTTATATCCACATTTATTTAGAGACTTCATTCCCTGCCCTTTTAACAAGGGCTCAGGAACCGACGGAAAGCCCAAGTTTCATAGCTGGGGCACTGTGTGCACTTATATTTCTAAGGGCACTGGAATTGTTTTTCTAAAAGTATCAAGTACATATTTAGAGCGAATTAGACAAAAAGTTGTCAAATCTAGATTTATTACCTCTAGAACTGGGTGCTTCTTTACACTCTGGGTGTCAGTAATTGAAAAATGGTTTGAACTAAAAAAAAATGGAAAAATGAAGGTCTAATGTTGAAAAAAATCTGGCCTACCAAATTGCCTCATTTCCTTAGAAAACAATTTTAGTGGAATTTCAAAGAAAAGAATTAAGTGGATGCAGAAAGCCTATTCTTTGATGAGCGCTGTACTCAAATGAAAACAAGGACACCCAGGGGAGGTTGGAGGAGGCAAAGTCAGATAATAGTATTTCCCTGCTTATTGGGACCAGTGAAATATAAATGTTAAATTTATAAACATCGTCTCTAATAAATATCTTTAGTTGATACTATATAATTTAGCTCTCTATCGCTGACCTAAACTGACTTAACTTATACAGTTTAGCAAGAGAGAAATGACCACAAAAAAGTATTTATCAAGGGCTTGACTGTGTCCCAAGAATTATTTTAAGCTCTTTACAGGCAAGTGTTAACTCATTCAGTCCTCACATCATGCGAGGTGGATGTTAATATGAGCCCCAGTAAACCTAAAAGGAACCAAGGCATACTGAGGCTCAAAGAGGGGAAGTTACCTATCCAAGGTCACACACTTAGTAACTCGCAGGGCTGAGGTTCGAACCCTGGCAGCCTGACCCACAGCCCTAAACCACTCACCAAATGCTCAGCCGCCCATGGTGGTGTCATCATCATTGTTCATGTCAACCCTGTGCCTCGACAAGAGGAATTCTCCCACGTTGGTCCTCTCAGGCACAGAGTGGGATTTTTTTTTTCCAGTTTAGGAGGAGATCTTTTGATGAGGAACTAAGGCTATTGCTGACAAGATGTAAATATTGAAAAGAGTCGCAGAGAAGCCAGTCTTCCGTCTAGTGGTGTGAGAAGGATACATGGCGATTGAACGCGGAGCTTCCTTAGGCAGCTCAAAGTAGGAACAAACAAGCAGAAAAAATATTTCAGCCTGACTCTCTGAGTCGCCACCCATGGGCTAGCTTGTTTCTTTTCTTTGATAGAGTGTATACGATACCTCAGAGCACCTGGACTAGGCAAAGATGATGTAAATGAACACAAATGCCAATGCTTGTGACTTTGTTATTCTGCAACTATCCCCACTTCAACCTAGGGGCCTAAGCAGCAAAGAATCATCTGTGAAGAATAATTTCTTTGTGCGGGTTAAGAACCAGAGCCAGGCATATGCTTTTGTGATTGTGTACCGGGAGGATTCTCTTATTTGCAATAATAAGAGTCACACCAACTACCAACTTCATAAAAGCCTCTCTTTGCACCTTCCTGCTTTGTGGCGTAGCACCTAGCATGTCCCAGCTCCATTTCTTCCACAGTCAATAAATATTCCTGGAGTGCAGGCCCTGAGGATACAGCAGTTACTACCAGAAAGTCCCTCCTGTTACGGAGCTTCCATTCTCGTGGGCTGGGATGAACTAAACCATCCCAAAAATGGAATCCGGAACCAGCCCTCCATACTTTGACCCAAACCATCCATAGCTTGTTATTAATAATTCCCTCAGTGGATCTTATTTGCATTTTTAAACCTGTTTTGTCTGTCCGTGGATTATCTTTCTGGCTTTTTAGAGAAACCTGCATGAGCACGAAAGTGGGGGATGGCTTGTGGGGGCAGGAGGCCTTGCCCGTCCCATCATTCCAGATTTAAGGAGGGCCATGGACGTAAATCCTACATTTGGTGCTGATGAAATGGGAGACAGGCAGAAGTGGGGTGAGTCATCCTCTCCCCACCCTGCTGTTCTTGCCTCTGCTGGGAGGCTGGTTCTCAGGTGGCACCTGGTTTCTGAAGGATGTTGTCCAAGCTCTCCCCTTTTGTACTCTAAGAACGCAGACTCCGGAAGCTGCCCTGCCTAGCACACCACAGAACATTTTTGCTGTTCCTCTGACCCTGCCCTGTCCTCTCTCTAAACCCTCACTGCCCTTCCTCCATTCTGCTGCCTCCATCCCCCCATGGCCCTGGAACCTCACATGTACCCCAGTTGCCTTGGGAAAGGCACCCCTGTGCCACATCATCTCAAGCATGGCTGGTAAAGTCCATGGCTCGTGGCTCCTGATTGTACTCAGGCATCTTGCTGGGTCCTCAGCATGAGAGATGACAGCCAAGGTTCCTGTCTTCAGGGAGCTCAGGGTCAACTTGTTCTGTCCAATGCTGAATAGCCCTTTGGAGATGCTTTAACTTCACTTCTGACTGACCGTCCTTAACAGTGAGTGAGTGACCTCTCACACGTCACTTTTCAGTTCTTCTGACTGCCAACTCCACCAATGCATCATTTTAAACAAACACTAAGGTGAATTGAAAGAGCTCTTATCTGAAGGCATTCTTTACAGAATAAAACATGGATTTAGTAAAAACCATTCACAATGCTTTTCTCCTTCCATGCAACTGAATTTTCAGACACAGGGTCTCTGGAAAAAAAAAAGTGTAACTATCTCCATTTCTACCTACTCCAGTATCTGGAAAATGTTGAATTATTGGACTGAACTATCAAACACCCACCATTTTTTTTTAAAGAACCTTTTGCTAATGTAAAATAGGTTGACAATCCCCAGTTTGCCTCATGTTGCTTCCGATGACAAATAAATAAATGTGGGTATTTTAAGGGAGGGTGTGCAGGATAAGGGGAAAGCATCTCTTGCTATCCTTTCTTCATGCTGCTATCCTCCTGCCTGAGGGACATGCACGATGGAGCCCTATTTATTGGAAAAGATTCTGTGTGGGTTCCAGCTGCAGCTGTCTGAGGTGCTGGAGCCTGATTTTTCTATGCGGAGCCATGTATGGGCTCTGAATTAATGCACCTCTAACCCATAAAATCTCCACTTACCGATGGGGATGCCAGAGGTCCTCAAAAAAAAACAACAATGGGATTTCTCCTGAAACACCCATCCAGCTACAGGCAGCCCCAAATGTTTTCCTGCAAGTTTTCAGGAACAGTGCCTCACCTTTCCCCTTTCCCCTTAACCTGGCGCCTGTGACAATGAGAACCAACCAGAGCAACTCAGGAGTCAGGATAAAACCCTGAAACCCTTCCCTCCATCTCTCTCCTGTAATGAGCTTCATGGCTTGAGGGGCTTTGCGAATCCGCAACAACTTGAAAGACGTGGCAATGACATGTTTCTTGTTAGTCTGTACAGAGGGCGTGTGTTTCTCACGAGCATCTTCTTTTGCCCCCTCTTTTGTGGGGGTGTTCTTTTTTCACTTGAATTGGTGTTTGTTTTTTAAAAGAAAGCTCGGATAGGCACACGGTAAGATACACAGATGAGAGATGTTTTTCTCCTCATTGCCTTCTCCCCTCCCATCCCCCAGAGGTAACCTCTCTATGTACTTGCCTTTTAAAGAAAAACATTCATGTTGCATAACACAGTGTCTTGATCCAAGTTCTTAACAAGTGAAAGACAAAATGTTTCAGATAGCCTCTATCACTGCCGAGCCTCAGGCTCTTCTCTTTTAAAAAATATCAGCAATTGGTTCCACCATATTGGAAGTTAAAAGGTAATGGGAGTTAAAAGGTTAACCGGCACCATAGCTTAGGATATCTTTTTCTGACTACATCACATAATTTTTTTTTCATGTTTGCTCAGCCTTAGAAGAGATTGGTAAATGTTTGTTGATCAAATAGGTTGTATTTGGTTCACTAAAGGGCCATTTAATGAGAAAATAATAAATGAGCATATAGCCATCACTTTTCGCCTCTTTTACCACATAAAATATGTTCTAAGGTAGGTTTCCACAAATCAAAGAGCTGAGAGGGAGGAAGGGAAGAGGGAGAGAGAGAAGGAGAGAGAGAGAGAGAGAGAGAGAGAGAGAGAGAGAGAGAGAGAGAAAAGACTGGTTTCTGGAAAGGCCTCAAGTGGATTCATTCCAGATGTTTTATTACTGCTGATAACCCAAGCGAGGGCCAAAACCCTCGGTTACTTGTTCTGAAAAAGATGGGAGCAATAACAGTAGAAAATGTCTATGTTTATTAAAAACTCTGTCAATGTCAAGTCGTTATGAAAGTTGCTACTCTTTTGTCCATTGTCTGAGAGATTCTATAAACGGAGGCATGTGGCCGCTGGCTGCTGCTCACCATCCTTTTGCTACCAAGTCCAGTGACCCTGGAGGCGCCGGCTGAACAGCTGCAGCCTTGTTCCCAGTTTTAGGCTCACAGAAAACCAAGACAGACAGCACAATGCTTGGATTCCTCAAGCCCACCCTCCTGGGGATTTCTACTAGCAGGTCAGTGGCCCTTGGTAGAAAGACAGATCTGGACTTTATGAAAAACAAACTGGAATTTCATGTCTGTTTTGAGAATTTGTCCTCAAGTAAGTAACTGACATTTCTGTGATGCCCTGATGGCATTTCATGGATCCTCCCGAAAATAATGGAGAGAATCAAGGTTTTGAAGTTAATGGATCTGGATGTAATTCCCAGTGGCAACCTACTTAGCTGTTGGCCTTGCTAGATGATTTCACTTCTGTGAACCTCAATGTCCTCTTCTGTAAAATGGGGATAATAAATAATGTACATCCCCACAAAGGCTGCTGAGAGAAGTTAGTGAAATAATGCACATGAGACTCCCCCAAGTCTAGTCCCTGGCAGATAGCAGGTGCTCAGAAAATGTAAATTCCCTATTGAAGACATATCTATGAGGGAAGGGAGAAAGAAAGGATCATAAAGGAAGAATAGAAAGAAGACAAAGGAGGAGGCAGCAAGCGTCAGCAGGAGTAAGAGCATAACAAAAAGCGTTTTGTCCTGTAGAAAGTCCTCAGGGCTCAATGCTCAGCGGGTACATTTTCCAGGGCCTCCCTTCTCCCTCCTGTGGTTCAGCCTTTGGCCGTTTCATTCCTCATTAGCACCTTCCCTGGGAAGAAGACAGAGAAGCTCAAGTCAGTCAATTTTGCTGTCAGCCGGTCTTGTCAAGATCTAGCTGGGTCACAATCAAGGTTGGAAATGGTGCGTGCATTCCCAGTGCCTTCTCTTTTCTCTGGGCGCCAGCATCGCTGTAGAGAAGCCTGAGAACCGCCTGTCCTGCACCTTTCATTCATTGTTTGACCCTTGTCAATTGTCTTCTCCCCACCCCACTCCCAACCCAGCGCTTGCCCTCTCAAAGGTCATGAGGGACCTCTTGGTGGCCAAATCATATTGCTTTTTCTTAGTCTGTGTGGGTGGCATGGCTGACCTGAAAACGTGCTATCCCTGTAACTAACTACCCCTACCACGTTTACCCGAAAATAAGACCGGGTCTTATATTAATTTTTGCTCCAACAATCTACATTTATTCATTTATTCGTGGTCAAAAATCTACTTTTGTTCAAACAGTCATGCCTGGCTGATGATCTTAACTGGGGCTTATGTTTGGGGCTTCTAGGACGAGCATCCTGAAAAATCATTCTAGGGCTTATTTTCCGGTTAGGTCTTCTTTTCGGGGAAACACCGTAGTTTCTGAGAATACTAGTTGTCAAACTCCACCTGTCCCTTCTTCCATGCTGTCCTATCCTGGAGGCACTGTGTGCCACTAAAATACCACATTCCCAGCCTCCTTTGCAGCTGGGGGTGTCCTGTGAGATGTAAGCAGGGTTGTGCACGGGGAAGGGCCGCCTGGAAGGTCATTGGCCAAGTCTTCTGGTGGCTTAATCAGAACCCTGACTGTAACTTCCTTTCCTACCCAGCCTTGGAAAACCTGAGATCATTAAGGCAACATTTCTCTAGGACTTACAAGAATTCAGTTCTGATGAAATCCTCCCTCTTCCATAACATGGGTGTGGAATAAGTGTCTTGGGGGGAGGGGGTACAGCTCCACCTTTGCGGTCCCCAAGAAGGGAAACTGGAAAATCCATTTGGGAAAAGAGCATTTCTATGTGAAGCGTTGGGAATGACTGCAGGCAGTGGGGTGACATACCCAGAGTTTATAGAGCTGCAGGGGGCAGGGGAGAACCTGAAACAGAGGCGCCCCACCCTCAGGTCCAGCATGAATCAGGCTGGAAGTGGGGACCAGGTTCCTGCTTGTGCCCAAAGAGTCTGAGGAGGACTTGGAGGGCAAGGTGCTCAGCAGAGGCCTCTAGGAGGGGCCTCAGCCAGGGGTGGGATAATGGCTACATTGAGGGGTGGGGGGCTGGAGCGGAGTGGGGAGCCGCGTGGGGATGGTTGAACAGTATGTAGAAGAGGCAAGTAGGAAAGGATCAGTCAGTTATGTGAAGGTCGCCAGGGAACGCTCACAATCAGACTGGGGGCCCTTGGGCTCCAGTGAGTCACCAGGGCACATTACACAATCCTTGCCGCTTTTGTTTGCTGAGTGACACATCTTCCTGATACATCGTGGTCACTATACTGGCTAGCCTGCAACTTTGTGCCAGCTTACTTAGTCATCTACTGGGAAGACACTCTTAGACCTGTGATACCTCTAAAAAGTAATTCGCAATGTAGCAGGGACGGATCCCTGTGACTCAGTGTCTTCGACTGTAAGATGGGAATAATAAAGGATACCGATCTGCTCTGTGGTCAGGACTAACTGAGGCTGTGGGTTTAAAGCAGGGAATCTCAAACTCCAGCCACCAGAAGAGGGTTAATCTCGTTACATTTTATTCAATTAAAAAAGAATTGCTGTAATCTTGTTAAAATACAGGTTATAGGGCCCTACCTCCAGCGTTTCTGATTTAATAGGTCCAGGCAGGGCCTGAGAATTAGCATTTTGAACAAATTCCTGGCTGATGCTCTTCTACGGCTGGTCCTGGGGGACCACACTTTGAGAACCACCAATTCAAAGTATGTGGGCTCTTTCTGCCCGGATTTACTACGCGGATTTAACGAGTTCCTTTTCTTCTAACTGTTCATGCCCGAAGAGGGGGTGAAGTGACTTGGTCCAACTCAACACAGCTGGAAAGTGACAGAGCCTGGGCTCAGCTTCAGGCCTTCTGACCCCTAAGCTGTGATTCTCTCCATCAGATTCAGCTGACTTCATTTTGGTGGTGGTTGTTATTATACGCTGGTGGGAAGATGGGTTTTTTTCTTCTACCGTCATACAGCTTTTTTTATTTATTTATTTTATTTTTTTTAGCTGAGCCATCCTGCCACCTGTTGGCAGCTCAGCGGCTGCTCAGCTCGGGCTGACTCGAACCGCTGTTGCTCAGAGCTCAAACTCTTGAGCGAGCTCTTAACCAACTGAGCCACTCAGCCAGCCCCGTCATACAGCTTTAATGAGGTGCGTGATTCACTGCGAAGTGCATCAATGGAATGGCTCTCTCACCTACAGTCCCCACGAGCAGCCAGAAATCACACGTGTGGATGGCTTTTCAGTGTTTGTCTCCAAGGCGTGCTCAGTTTTAACCAGGGAGTAAGCGAAAGCAGCTCATTACATGAGAAATGCTGCCTCATCTTGAATTATCCTCTTCAACAGGGATGCTCCCTGTCCTGTGAAGCTACATTGGCGGTAATGTGTCAGGGATGAAAAACTTTAGAACCACGTTCAATCCATGCGATTGCTGAAAAGCAAATGGAGGCTACCTCCCATCCAGGGAAAAGGGGGGCCAACCACCTCCCAGAAACGGGAAGTTCACCGGGCTGCAAAGAAGCATCTCACTTCATTTGCAGTAAGATTCGGAGCCAAAAAGACACTTCCATGCAATTAGGGAATTACACTTTCAGGATGAGTGGCCCTGTAGGAATGGCTGGGTTGGGGGAAGAGGACAGCTGCTGGAACCAGACAAACCTGGTTGCCAACCTGGGCTCTTCCATTTCCTGGACAACCCTGGGCAAACTCGCAGCCTCTCTTACACCATCTACCTCTCGGGGCCGTTGTGGGAATTACCGGTAAATAGGATACTGCAAACAGAGGCCCCGTTGGCGTAATAGGCACCAGCCATACTGGTTCTCTCCCTCCAGCTGCTGAGATCGCCTCCTAGTAGACCTTTTGTCCTTTTTTGGTGGTGGCATTATTTTGTGTTTTTCTTACCTTACATCAGAACAGCCTTTTCATTTGGGGATGAGTCTTGGGGGGCAGCAGGCCCTGTCTCCCTTTATAGGAGGTGAAGGGGCCACCTGCTCTTTCCCCTTGACTCCTGGAGAACAGGTGTGTGAACAGGTGTGGCCAAGGATGGGCTTTCACATCTTAGTTTGAGTTGCCTTAAAGCAGAGCCAGAGACAAGGACTTGGGTGTCAGAGTTTACATTGGAGGTGATCTAGGGAGCAAGCCTGCAGGGGCAGGGAAAGGGGGACAGACAAGAAGGAAGCACCAGTTAAGGGTGTGACTGAGCTGCTTATAGCAGGAGCACCGAGGGAACAATATAGAATGAATCTCACACTTTTCCCTTAGAAACGAGAGGCTAGAGCAATTCCACTTGTGATCATGCCCCCAAGAGAAATGAAAGCATATGCCCACACAAAACCTTGTACCCGGATGTTTAAAGCAGCACTGTCCAAAATAGCCAGAAGATGGAAAAAATCCAAATGTCTATCAACTGATTAATGAATAAATAAAATGTGGACTATCCACCCAATGGAAAATTCTTCAGCCACAAAAAGGAAGTACTGGTGCTTGCTAACATGGTTGGACCTTGAAAATATGATGCTAAGTGAAAGAGCACATGTTATATGATTCCATTCATATGAAATGTCCAGGACAGGGAAATCCATAGAGACAGGAAGTAGAATAGTGGTTGTCTGGGGATGAGAGGATTGGGGGCATAGAGGAAATAGCTAAAGGGTACAGGCTTTCTCTCTGAGGTGATGAAAATTCACTCTAGTGATGGTTGCACATATCTGTGAATATACAAAAAATTGAATTGTACACTTAAAATGGGTAGACTGTATGATGTGGAAACTATTCCAATAAAGCAGAACTGAAAAAAACCACTGAACTGTGTATTTAAAAAACGGCTAAGCTGGTAAAAAAAAAAATTGAAGTCAATGGCTTACTGTACAAATATAAAAGGAGGGAGGGGAGAGATTATTTGAGGTGGTCGTGTTTCGAGTCCTGTCGCCTGTGCCATGGTCTGTGAAGCAACATTTTTCAAGCCTCGTTCTTCAGCCTCCCTGAAGAATTCATGAGCTTCCTGATATCCTTCAACACATTCCTTTTGTGCTCACGGTTGCTGGAGTCACTTGCTGTTACTTGCAGCCCAGGATCCCGGCTCCTATGCATCCAGACTAGCATCAGCAAAACAGAAATGTCTGGACATTTTACACGACAGCCATGCATTAATGCAAATTGAGGTCAGATGTAATAAAACGGACGTGACTGTTTTTAGGCAAGATTTGGCCTTTTTAAAAAAATATATTTTTTTATTGGGGAATTGGGGGGATGGGAACAGTGCTGGGGAATTGGGGGAAGGGGAACAGACAAGTTGCTGTCGTTTTTTGTTCTTAAGTCTAGTTGTGGAGGATGTTGTTTCACTGGCCCAAGTTGGCACCATCATTGCACTCTTCCTGGGCGAGGTAGATTAGCCGCCGGCTTCTGGACGGCTGCTCACAGCGGCTGCTGGCCGCTCTTGCTGGCTGCTGGCTACACACGGTAGCCCATGGCAACCCACTGCCACAGGGGCTGCAGCCTACGCCGTTGCCGGCGACTCATGGCAGCCCAGCTCCAGGTTGAGCTGTTGTTCAGTATCTTAGCTGTAGAGGGCAGTGTCACTGGCCCTCATGTGTGGGATCCGAACCGGGGTCCTCTGGCATCCCAAGCCAGTTCTTAACCATTGCGCCACTCGGCCGGCTCAAGATTTGGCCTTTTTAAACAGCGAAATTGAACAAGTTTAACTGGTGATTTGGGAAAAGTGGGCTTTGGGAAATGCCCATGCTTGGTGGGGTGGGAGCGCTGCATGGGCCACTTTCTCTCCATTTGCCACATAGAGAGAGCAATTGCCCTGACAGCAGTGCTCCCGTGGCCATCCCTGGTTGGCAAATATGTCTGTATCACATATGCTGAGGGTAATGAAAAGAGAAGGGAGCCATCTCAGCCCTTTCAAACCAGCCCTGGGTTCACAGCAGGATCAGGGAGAATTACTAGGGAAAAAAAATGGTTTTTCACTGGAGTTGTTCTCTCCATTCCCTCCTTGCTCCCATTCCCGAGAAGCCATGGCCAGCGTGGCATGTCCAAAAGCTCATGTCAGGGCGATCTTTGGAAATAACCACATGGGAGTGTGGGAGGAAGAAATGGGCAGAGGGGAAGCGGCGATTCCCTCTGAGTAGGCATGAACCCCCCTCTCGCCTGCAGGACTTTCAGGCCCGTGAAGGGGACCGTCTGTTGGGGGTAAAGCTAGGACACCTTCCCACACACACACACCAGAGCCGCCATGCCTGAGAGTCAGGGACCATGTCCTGGCGGGGAGCAGGGCTTATCTGCAGCATCTTGGAGCCAAAGAACAATTTCAAAGATGGTGGCAATTGTGGATTTAGGCCTTAACCCCAGCCCCTGCCCTGCTTTTCTAAGGCCACAGAAGCTGGAGGACTTTATCACCAAGAGGAGGAGGGTGGAACCCTGCAAAATCTCTTGGGATTGAATTTTCTGCCAGTCAGTAGGTCGGGACCCGAAGCAATTTAAATTTGTTTTTGAGATACAAAGTAATGGGATCTTTGGTGCATTAGAATTCATACTCAGCACATAACTTTTTTACTTTTCAATTTCAGCCATCACTTTAGCCAGTAATTGTACAGTCAAGTGCATAATTATTTTCACTGCAGAAGCAATCTCTGTACAGCAGAGTTATGTTACATGTTTTTGATCAAATGGAGTGCCATCTAAACTCGACACAGGTCTAAAGCTGTGGACTCTCCCTTCCCCCTCTCTCTTTTTTGTCATCTCTCTCTGGCTGCTTGGGACCATCTCCTTGATTCTTCAACTGACTTCCACTCCCAGATTAGGGCTGTCCTCTCTTTCTTGGCTACTGGGGGGCCTTCTGGGTCCCCAGGACCGTGTCCCAAACCTCAGATCAAAACTCCTCCTCACATAGCCACTTCAATTACCTGGACATCAGAGGCAGCTAGATGTCCCCACCCAGCTCAGGGGTCCTTAAAAGTGGCTGTGCATCAGAATCACTTGGAGGGACATAAAAAGTCCATTCAGGTCCCAAGCTGATGCCCTACTGAATCAGAGGTTCCAAGGATAGGGCCAGGGGTCTGTATGTTTAAGAGTCTCTCCAGGAAATTCTGAAAGAGAGCCAGATTGGGGAACCATTGTCTTGGCCAGAGTTTCTCCAGCTGCCCACTTCCTAACCACAGAAGAGAAACAGCTGGGAGCCCCTGGGACGAGTCTGGGTCCACACATCAACTACCCACTAAAAGCTGAAATGCCTAGGAAGTTCCGTGTTTTGTTTTAAAACTCATCTGTATTCTGATTTCTTGAAGTGTCCATCCTGGCCTCTCTGACTGGCTGCTCATTTTTATTTGATCCCTGTGTTAATATTACCAGCAATTGCAACCCCAAATTTCTCATCATTCATCACATATAAACATTTCCACTCTCTAAGTTTCCATGAAAAGATAAGTAGGGTGCCGGGCACTTTATTTACTTGAAGCTATCAGACACTCACAACAACATGGATGGTACATATTATTATACCCATTTTACAGATGAGGAAGCTGCAGCTCAGAGAAATGACACAGCTGGTAAATGACAGAGCTTCAATTCTTTTAAAATTTTTTATTGTGGTATATGCATAACATAAAACTTGCCATTTTATCCATTTTTAATTGCAAGAGTCCTTGGCATTAAGTACATTCACAATGTTCTGTAATCACTGCCAGTATCCATTTCCAGAACTTTTTTATCATCCCAAACAGAAACTCTGTCCCCATTAAATACTAACCCCCTATCCTTCCCTCCCCCAGCCCCTAATAACCACCGCACTGCTTTTGTCTCTATGAATTTGACTATGTTAGGGGGCCTCATATAAGTGGGATCATACAATATTTGTCCTTTTGTGTCTGAAGTGTTTCATTTAGCATAATGTCCTCAAGGTTCATCCATAGTGTAGCGTGTCGCTCAGAGCTGCGATCTACACCCAGTTCTAACAGATTCCCAAGCCCACATTCTTTCCATTTCCCATTTTGCCTCCAAGTGTTGGAAGGACTGGGAGGTGAAAGAGGAATCGACCATATTTTGTTTGGTCACAGAGCATAGCAATAAGATAATCAGTACAAGTTTCAGAGAGGCAAATTCCAATCTCAGAGCCTGAAAAAACACTTCTTATCATGGGAGCCTACTCAAAATAAAATGGGGTGATCTAGCTAGGTAGTGAGTTACCCATCACTGGAGGTGACCAAACACAGGCTGGACAACCACGTGTCAAAGAAGCTATTTCTCCTGGTCCTGGGGACTTTGGTTGGGAGACGTGAGGGTCTGGAATAGAAATAACTGTTTTCAAATGCTACTCCTGAGATTATGTCAAGGTCACCTGGAAAGCTTTTTAAAACAAGGGTTCCTGGGTCTGTCTCCCTGCAGAGATTCGGATCCATTAGATCTGGAGAGGACTCAGGGGGTACGTTTTGGAAGAGCCTTTGGAGACCCGGGGTGCATTCCAGGGCTGAGAGCCGCTGGACTGGATAATGGTCCACTAGATCTCTTTGATTCAATTACAGCTCATTTATCCAAGGGACAAGGTGTGTGCGGAAATGGGCTCTAAAGACTTCAAAGTCCCTGAGACACAGAGGTCAGTAGTAGGCAGTTGTGTCTTGGTCAAGATTTAAGAACTGAAGGGAAACGTTACAATGATGAGTGCTCATAATATTATAATAACATCCTGAAATGCTGCCAGGATCAGGGAAATAGTACTAGAAGTCATTTCCACATCTACGGAAGTAACAAGAGCCAGCTCCTGGTCCTCTGCCTTGTCCTCTAGCTGAACGTCTGCCCCATTCCCATCCCTCCTTCCAGCACTTCCTGGTCCCCACCTGTCCCCCAGATATACATGTGGACTGGGAGGAGAAGAGGGGAGACAGCGGTGGGAAGCAAAGTAGAGCAAGCTGGTCCTGCTCTAGATTTAATAAGCACGTGAATCACCGGGATCTTGTTGAAATGCAGATTCTCCTTCAGCATTGGGCATGATGGAGGGCCTGCAGAGCCAGCAGGTCTAACAAGCTTCAGGTGACTACTGATCTACAGCTGCTGCAGAACAATAAGGGGGGTGGGGGCTGTTATTCAGAGGGCAGGTTCTGGGGTCAGAATACCTGAGTTTGAATCCCAGCTGTATGTCCTAACGGCTCTATGACCTTGGGCAAGATACTTAACCTCTCTGAGAGCCTCCATTTCTGCCTCTGAGAAAGGGGGAAATAGTACTTATGTCATAGAGGTATGAGGACTATATAAGATCAAGTATGGCAAGCACTTTGCCCAGTGCCTGGCACATAGTAGAAACTGTACACCAATATTAAACAGATCAAAGCAACGAAGTTGCTCGTGGATCCAGAGCTGGGAGGAGAGCCAGATCGCTTCCTGCACCAGGAGCTGAGCTGCGCTCTGGGCATGGCTGCCTCTTCTCCCGCTGTTTTTCCTCCCCACCTCACACGTTAGCCCAGTCCCTCAGATATTCTACCACCTAGGAGAGCTCCTGGAAATTGCTGCTGCCTTGTCATCGGCACGTTGGATGAATTTTGTTCGGATGGTGCTGGTCAAAACCGACATTGCTGGTAGGAGCCACTTGAGGGGTTCCCTTGAATTTGGTGCCACTACAGCTGCTCAGCAACCGTGCCTTGGTGTGCTTTAGATCAGCGGTCCCTAAATTGCTATCCTGTTGCTTTAGTCCAACAACAGAGAAGCCAGTAATGAGTCCAGCCTGATGAGTGACTAAGGTAGGAACATTCTTTTCTTTCTCTGGTGAGACTTCATTGACTACCCAAGGAGACCCAGCTGGAGCTCTGAATAATCAGGATCTTGTTCGCAGCTAAGGCTTACCATTGGCTAGGCACTTATAGAATGTGGCAAAGG
This sequence comes from Hipposideros armiger, assembly GCF_001890085.2. NCBI lineage: Eukaryota > Metazoa > Chordata > Mammalia > Chiroptera > Hipposideridae > Hipposideros > Hipposideros armiger. The sequence goes on from NW_017731384.1 coordinate 4,246,521, forward strand.
ATGCTGGTGGGACAGAACCCTCATGCAGGCCTGCTGAGCTGGCCCTTTTTTTTTTTTTTGCCAATTTCCTGGATCCTCTGTACACCTCTTTGTCCTATTTCTTCTAGACATTTAAGACTCGGATATGTGTTCTGCTAGCTCCTCTTTTATTTGTAACTCTCAAAGCCTGTTTTAATGCCATGAACAAAAAAATCCTGGTTAAGAAGAATGCAAAAAAAAAAAAAATCTCTGATGTGACCAATCCCACCATAGCAACCATGGCTTAGAAAGCAATTGAAGTCACTTCTAGAGCAGTCTCCTGGGGCCTCTTTTGTTGTATCAAAAGGACCAAGGATAAGACAGTTTCTCCAGGAGACTTAATAACTTACCTCTGAGTTTGAGGCCTTTTCCCTGTAATTGTATCCTGGCTAGGACCTCACTCTCTCCAGGTTGAAATCTAGGGCTGAGGTCCTTTAATTGAGACAAAAGGAAAGGCAGGTTCAAGTCTAAGACCAACTTGGTTGGAGGCAATCGTGGCCTTGAGGAATGCAAAATTCTGTGTGGAAGAATTGCTCAGGTGAATTATACCTTGTGACTCAAGAGCCAAGGCATTTTTCACTTGTACCATGTCTTACGCAGATCATTCTGAAGTACACTTCACACACTGAGACATGGAAAACTCAATCTATTTTCAATGGCTAACCCGCCATTATGATATCCATTATTATAATGATAAGTTCAACAAGTGTCGAAGATTGACCCTTACACAAAATAGCCCCAGATCTTCAATTTTTAAAAACTAAGCTTTATTGATTTTTCTGATTCTAAAGCGTTATTGATTTTTCTGATTCTAAAATGATACAGTCTTAAATATTTTTTTGAGGTTATTCACTTTTTAAGAGTTTTTACTATTTCCTTCAGGACTATTCGGCTATTTGTTACTTTCCGCTCTCTTTGATATGCTTCTAGCTGGCATCACTCTTTTATTTGTTATCTTTGATCTAGATTTAGGCTGGGAAACCACATAATCAAGCTTTTTGCAACTATGTGTGAAGAGTACCCTCAGGATAAACACTTAGCTGATCAATATCACTATTAGGACAGAACTTTCTAGTGGATTATGGAAGAAGCTTAGCCTGTGGAATCAGATTGACCCAAGTGTAAATTGCCTCCCTGGTTCTTGCTGATATTGGGAGCTTCAACAAATAACCTTATCATCCTCAGCTTCAGTTTCCTCAAGGTAAAATCAAAATAATAATAACGCCTAACTTGCATGGCTATTGTGAGGGCTTAGAAGAAATAAGATGTGACACACCCACCTTAACGTTTGGCTCACCACGGTGCCTCAGTACACACGAGTTCCCCGTCCCCTACATCAATCACTTCCATGCATCATGCTGTTATGGAAGGAGAATGCCCTCTACAACAGTGATTCTCAGATTTGAACTTGCATCAGAATCTCTTGGAGGGCTCATTCAAATAGATTGCTGGGCCCCACCCCCAGAGTTTCTGATTCTGTAGGAATAGGCCAGGGCCCAATAAGAAGAAATATCCTGAGATGCTGGTGATGCTGAGGCTGCCAGGCTGGGGGCCATACATTGAAAACCTAGACTTGGTGGAGGACAGAGAGAGACTTTGGTTTCCATCCTGCTCGGCCACTCAGTCATTGTGTTAAATTGGGTTTCTTATCTGAGCCGTATTTACTAGCACTTAATAGGTCTAAATGACTTAGAACTTAATAGGTCTTCATCAACCTTGTTTTCCCCCTTGTGAAGTAGGGTCCCTTCCTGCTCAGCTGAAGGACTTTTAGTGTCTCGAGGAACTATAGCAACTAGATCAGCGGTTCTCAACCTGTGGGTCACAACCCCTTTGGGGGTGGAACGACCCTTTCATAGGGGTCACCAGGTACTCATATGTGGGCGTATCTGCATGTGGGCCTGGAGACGGATAGAGGAGCGGTGTCTCGGTTCCTAAGACCATTGAAAATATGTGCTTTCCGATGGTCTTAGGCGACCCCTGTGAAAGGTTGAGAACCGCTGAACTAGATGATTTTACTCCTAAAATTATGTACATTTCATCTAAGATATTTTACAAATAAGCCATCTGTCATTTGCTCAGGAGAAGCAACAATAGACTCCATAATAGGTAGCTCAGCAGATCAAGTTCATTAACTTCCCACCTGTTTATCTTTTAGGGAAATACTAGATTGATTAAAAAATATTTCCCCCTGCAGACTCGAAAGCATTATTTTTTTTAATGACTTCTACCAGTGGTTCTTTTAAAAGATTTTTATTGGGGAATTGGGAACAGACAAGTTGCTGGGTTTCTTTGTTGTTGTTCTTCAGTCTAGTGGTGGAGGACGTTGCTGCACTGGCCCAAGTTGGCACCATCATTGTACTCTTCCTGGGCAAGGCAGATCAGTCGCTGGCTTCTGGACAGCCGCTCATGGTGTCTGCTGCCCGCTTTTGCTGGCTGCTAGCTACACACAGTAGCCCATGGCAACCCACTGCAGCAAGGGCTGCAGCCTATGCCGTCGCCACTGACTCATGGCAGCCCAGCTCCAGGTTGAGCTGTTGTTTAGCTTCTTAGCTGTAGAGGGCAGTGTCACTGGCCCTCATATGTGGGATCCGAACCAGGGCCCTCTGGCGTCCCAAGCCAGCTCTTAACCAACGCGCCACTCTGCCGGCCCTCGAAAGCATTTTATAGTTGAGTACATACAAGTCAATGAGTATTTTCTCCGTTGGGTGTATGTGGGTTGTGGGTTGGGGGCAGCTATCTAAATTCACATATAAACGTATATGTATTCATAAATTGCAAAGCAGATACAACTTTAATTGGATATATTCTGTTCAAATGACACACTCTCCAAGAAAAAAAAATCATGATTTTCCTGCTGTGAAATTGGTTTGCTGGTATTCTGCCAAATGGAAGCCTTATCATAGTAAATACATCAGCCTTAATTATTCATTTCTATTTGCTTGAAGAAATAGTCTTATGTGACATACATATGTTCATACATTTTCTTGTTGCAGCAACATGAATTAAATAAGTCACTTTCACACATAAATGCAACTCCAAGAGTTATAGCTAACTTGTGTTCACTATACCATTCACACATTTTCCACTCAGTGGGAGAAAGTGTAGTGTTTGGGTAATGGGGAAGAATTGTGGAGCAAAAAAATGAGGATCTTTTTAGTGTTCTTTCGAGTAAAGCGGAAAAAAAAGCATAGGCTACCATCTGCTATTACTGATACATTGAAACATCTCTATCTACAGAGATTCATCAAAGTACAAGTGGATCGCCAAGTTTGTCTACTGAATCTACATAACCAAATTGAGGCTTTGTCTTTTCAGCTCATTTGTCACCATGGCATATGTTAGGGTCCACTTCGCCATCTGGTGTTCATTGAAGGAAACGTCCACTGTGACAAGTGTTAAATAGCCAGTGTTTATCTCCTACATTATACTTTATTGGTGGCTATGAAATTGTTACAATCTCATTGAAAGGCAATTCCATAGTCTCTGCCAAACTCCAAAAGAAGGCAATTTGAGAATATAAAAATTTAAAACACACACAAGGCTAGTGATTTCACTTTTATGAATTCATCTTATGGATATATTTGTACATATGCACAACATAATTGTGCATGAGAATATTCTTAGTAGACTGTTTGTAATAGAGGATAACTGAAAACAAGATAAATATCCATCACTAGGGTACCAGTTAAATTATGATATACCCATACAATGGTATGGGTAATACGATGAAGCTATTTTAAAAACAAGGCAGGTCTGTATCTACAGATATGGAATAATTACCAAGGTGTATTGTTTAGTGAAATAAACATGCCCTAGAACACTATGCTATGTTGATATTGGTGTAAATAGAAAAATCAATAGCATAGACTATATCTAGAAGGATACCCAAAACAGTGGTAACAGCGATTGACTTTGAGGAGAACCAAGGTGGTCAGAGATGAGACCGGAATGTCTCACTATTCACATTTTGTACTGTAGGAATAATTTTTATCATGTGTATGTCGATTGTAACAATTATACAACAGTCTTTTAACATTTACAGGGAAAGGATGAACATCTAAACTTCTTATATAGTTTCCTACTGTGTGAAAAATCTACAGGTACAATGGAGGAGCAAGATGGTGCATATTCAAGCCCCTTTTCCTTCTTTTTCACCTTTTCCTGTTTTCTGCCCACCTCCAACCTGGAGAGTAAATGGGGATAATTTGGAGAGACACAGCGCTGGACCAGAGAGGCCAGACTGAACCAAGAGCTGACCGTACTAATGTGAATTAAGAGTTTGGAGGACTTGAAGGTCCTTCCATAGCAGTGTTCTCAAAAGCAGTGGGGTCAGGCTTGGGGAATTTGCCTTCTAGGAGGGTCTATGTGACAGTGGAAGCAGAGTGTGTTGTTTGAAAACAAAGCAGCCCCAGATGGTTTCTATGAAGATAATCTACTCTGTCCTATCCCTGGTGTTCACACTGGTAGGAAGGGAGCATTGGAGTGACAGGGTCCAGTACACACTACCCCAAAATACAGACCCTTGACCTATTGACTATTGTAAGCTGAAGGCATTTGACAGCTTGTGTTGAAGGACTTTCTGAACTTCCCCTGAAACAGGTCATAAAACCCTCATGTGAGAAATGCCCTCCATATACCCTGAGGACAAGAGCCATCTTATCTCCAAGATAAGAAGGCTACCAGAGGAATCTGAAGAAACAGGACCTGCCAAGTTTTCCCCAGTTTGCTACACTTAACCTTGTGTCCTATTTTTGTTTTTAATTTTATAGGGGAACAGCCATGGTCATTGGTTACACATTGCTTTCATGCTACAATGGCATAGTTGACTCTTTTAGGGAGGGTGCAGCTCACAGTGGCCCATGCGGGGACTGAACTGGCAATCTTGGTGTTATCAGCACCACACTCTAACCACACTCTAACCAACTGAGTTAACCGGTCACCCCACCTCGTGTCCTTTTCCCATCACTTTCCACTCTTCATCAAACCTAGCGTAATAAAAATGATCTGGTTTAACCACTTCTGTGTGCCTTCATTTCCTTATGAAGGTCTTTCATGTCATGTAAAGCTTAAATCGATGTGTATGTTTTCCTCACGTTGATCTCTCTTTTGTTGTAGGAGCTCCAGCTGAGACTAATAGAAGGAAAAGGTATTTTTCCTCCCCGACAGTAGCAAGTCAGCCAGTGCGAATCTCACGTGGTTATTTTGCGACTAAAATGTATGTATTTCAAGAGAAAATATTTTTTCTCCTATTACCATGGTTCTAATCTAGTTTTGGTCACAGTCTTTTGTTCAAATAACATTAAATGAGGGCATGAGATTTTTATGTTTATGAAAAAATGAGTTTGTCTCAGGGACCAAGATGTGTGGAAGAAAACGGTTAAGAGGTATGTGATTCCTTCCTCCATTTATAGCCACGTGAAGCCCTGTCTCACTAATAGCAGAAAATATGCATTAATGATGAACTGCACTGGTTTGTTTGAAAAATGAGTTTGAAAGAGGTACAAGACACACTGTTCAATAGCAATCCTGATCTTTTAGCTCAGGCTTAACACACAGCTTCAAGAGATGTGACAAGAAGATAAAATTGGCCTTGGTGACCTTTTCATCATGGTTCCTGTTTCTGCCCTCTCTCTGCTTGGGACAGTCACTCTTGCTGTCACTCCACACTTTCTTTTGTATTAGCTGCCGCTCAGGCCTACTTACTTCCCTTCAAGATTCTTCTCTGTTTCAACCAAAATGCTTATTTCTTGAATGCTACTCTATTACACACACACACACACACACACACACACACACACACACACACTGATTAAATTAATTTTGTTAAAATATGGATGAGGCTTAACATTTTCAGGAAGCATTTGCATTTTTCAAAGAAGTTTGGAAATCTCCAGTTGGCAAGTGTTGCCAGGGAAATGGCTTTGAGCAAGCATGTGACTTTTCTCTTCCCATCAGTCAGCCCACAGCTACTTATAGAGCATTGACTGTGTGTCAGGCACTGTTCTAGGTGCTGAGGATGCAACAGGTAAAGACAGTCAGCCCTCAGAGGCCTGTACCCCAGGTGGGAAAGCAGACAATGAATACATAAGCAAATGAAGAAAGGTAATTTCAGGTGCTGATAAGTGTGAGGGAGCAGGTAGAGCAGGGCGGTGCTGTGTGGAGTGAATGGGGACAGGGTGGTGTTTTAGCCAAGCTTGTAGAAGGCAGAAGCTCCAAGTGATCAGAGGGAGGGCAAAGCCAATATCTGGGAGAAGAGATTTCCAGGCAGAAAAGACAATTGTAAAGACTTTGGCATGTGTCAGGGAGAGAGAGAAAACCGGGGCTTTAAATACCATCCGTAGTCTCCCAGATTTAGTTCTCCAGCCTTTACTTATCTCCTCAACCCCAGATTCTTATATCCAATTTGGCTCTAGTTAGGTATACTAAATAAATCAGGTTAAAAACTGAACTTTTAGTTCTATGAACCAACCTCAGATTCAAACCCTGCCTGGTCTCCCGCTAGCAATTTCATCATAAAATTGGGCCGGTTGAGTGGCTCAGTTGGTTAAGAGCTTCCTCAAGAGTGCGAGCTCTGAGCAACAGGGGTTCGATGCCCGGCCTGAGCTGAGCTGCCGCTGAGCTGCCAACAGGTGGCAGGATGGCTCAGCAAAAAAAAAAAAAAAAAGGCTAGCCAAGTGGCACATTGGTTAAGAGCTGGCTTGAGACACCAGCTTTGAGCAGCAGGGCCCCAGTTCAAATCCCACATGAGGATCAGTGACACTGCCTTCTACAGCTAAGATGAACAACAGCTCGACCTGGAGCTGGGCTGCTGTGAGTCGCCGGTGACGGCGTAGGCTGCAGTGGGCTGCCATAAGCTACCGTGAGCAGCCAGCAGCCAGCATGAGCTGCCAAGAGCCGCTGTGAGTGGCCGTCCAGAGGCCGGCGACCGATCTGCCTCATTCAGGAAGAGTGCAATGATAATATCAACATGGGCCAGTGAAGCGACGTCCTCCACAACTAGACTGAAGAACCAAAGGACAGCAACTTGTCTGTTCCCCTTCCCTCAATTCCCCAGCGCTGTTCCCCTCCCCCAATTCCCCAATAAAATCTTTTTAAAAAAAGGGAAGAAATGAAAATACCCATATGCTATCACCTAGAGATACCACCACTAACAGTCAGTGGTAGTGTATGGGGACGGAGCTCTTCCTTCTTGTCATTTGTTCTTTTGTGTTTTCTAGTCATGAGCGCCAATTCACCGAATCTCATTGACATCTATTAGACTATGGTTTTGTGTAGGAATTTCCAGTACTTTGGTATAAGACCTCTGAGTCATTGATGTGAATTCCAAGAATGTCAGTGAGAGCTGAATTTCATCAAGCACTCAGGATAAGCTGGGCACTTTGTCACTACTCTGCATGCATTCTAATTTAATCCTGACAACAAGCATTTTTTGAAGTAGGCTTTATTTTCACCCCCATTTTAGAGATGAAAACTCGGCCGGAGAATGTTACTTGTTAAGGATGTCACAGCTAGTAAGAGGCCCAGTCAAGATTCAAAGTCAAGTACGCCACGATTAAAACCCCTGGTGTTAACCAGGGCACTCCACTGTCTCTGAGGTGGTGGGCCTGTCCTCCTTTCCTGGTGGAGTCATCCTCTGAAGAACCAGAAGCTATGCTCCTTTTTTCTATTTGGTTCACGTTTTTTCCCATAGACTCTCTATCATGACTATGGCATTTTTCTCCTTATCCAGTTTAAATCTTGTCTATCTGAGTTGGTCAATCTTCCCAGCAAAACCCCCTCCAGTTTCTGAGTTATATTATTAGCCCTTTGCTACAACTCCATTCTTTTGACATCCTGGGCCATGACTTGGGAAATAAACCCTTCCCCCTAATGCATGGTCCAGGAGAGCAGCACATGTTCTACCCACCATGGTCAGGTGGACATGTGGCCATTTCCTACTGCTCATTTCATAACAGTGTGTCCCCCTCATGAACACCACAGAATGCAAGGTGAGCAAGGTGAGAATGGAAGGTAAGCATGGAAGATGAGTTCAGTTTGGGACGTACTGAAGTTTTTTTTTGTTTTCAATGCATTTCTCTCCCCACACTACCTTCTCACCCCCAATCTGTTGTCTATGCTGCTGTCAATACTCTTTCCAAACAACCAATCTGATTTTATTCCTCCCTTTCACTGCCTTCAGGATGAGTTCACACTCCTAAGCATGGCAAGTAAAAACCTTGGTCGTCTAGCTCCTGCCTCCTGTCTGGGCTTCTTTAATTTCATTTGTCACACTGTATTTCAGTCTTAGTAAACTGCAAAAGCTCCTTACAGGTCATAGTCAAGTCTTGTTTACTTCTGAAATTCTAATATAAACCATAAAGTACAGTTCACTGAGGGCTTAGTCAATGTTTGTAAAAGAATGAATAAATTCATGGGACCCAGGAGGTAATTCACAGGAGATCAAGGAGTCATGTAATATAGAGAATATAGCATGTAGTCTCACTTTGGCAAGAGAGAAAATGTATGTGGTGGAACTTTACCAGTTGAACTTGACTTAGGTAAACATTGACATGCTGTATCAGCCCTAACCCTCACTATAACCATAATGACCTGAGCACTTTTAAAAAATTACCAGTGCCTGGGCCTTACCCCCAGAAATTCTGCTTCAGTTTTTCTGTTTTAAAAAACAATCTGGAGGGCCGGCCGAGTGGCTGGCTCAGTTGGTTAAGAGCTCATTCAAGAGTGTGAGCTCTGGGCAACAGCGGATTGATTCCTGGCCCGAGCTGAGCTGCTGCTGAGCTGCCAACAGGTGGCAGGATGGCTCAGCTAAAAACAAACAAAAAAAGCAATCTGGGAGGTTATAACCGGCAGCCAAGGTAAAGAATAACTGCTCTAGATAAATAGAAATTGCAGTACATAGAGATATTAGTTTCTTCAAGGTAATAGCTATTTACATGTAGGGGATCCTAGAATTTACAAAGGTGTTTCAGTGTTGACTTAGGTTGACTGTACATTTCTAGACACATTTATTCATGCCCGTTAAGCCCTGTGACATGTTCCCTCATTGTCTCGGTAAATGTGTACATAGTTCCTGATAGATTTTGCTATCAGAGGAGCAAAAGCACTTGCATCTTTTCCCTGGGAGCTTGTTGGTGGATATTGGCTAGAATCCCAACCCAGAAAGAGACAACATTGAAAGTATTTTTTTTTTAATCTGAGCTGTTGCTAAATGTTTAATGTTATGGTCAAAGTCTCTGCTGGTGAAGTACATAAGAAAGTTTTTGAACATGTGATGCAATGTGATTTCAGGAATACAAAACCTTGGACTCTGAGTCTAGGTCTCTATTTAATTTAGAAATTAAAGTAGGAAAAGATATAAATTTATTAAAAGTTTAAGTACAAGGTCCTATGTTTCATGTCATGTATTCAACTTAAGTGTCTATGAGTCTATGCATTACTGTTCATGGTTAATAAAACATAATATACTAAGTGTAACATTAAAACCAAGAGTTGGCTAATCTTTAGTGGTGAGTAGAAACCCTATCAATACAAAACAGCCACTTGATTTGCCAAAATTTCTTGGATTTTTTTCCTTAATGGTTTTTCCATTTGTTCTGCCAAATTAAACTTCAATGGTAAGTTTAAATGTGTTTTTAAAATGTCATTTAATGTCAATTATCAGTTGGCTCCTTGGTTATTATCATAAGTTATTTATTGCAGAATGAGTTGAACTATATGGATAGACCAGACCACAGATCAATCACATGGTACTAAAGTGACATGAAATAATAAATCACAGACTGGAAGGTGAACGGCTGCATCTCATCTTAAGGCTCATCATAAAGGCTTTTCATTAGACCCATGTGTGTGTTTTAAAAGAGTTCTAGGAACATTTATAATTCTCAGACACATTCAAGAGACAAAGCACTCAGGACTAATAATAATTGTAATTTATTAATTGTGCACTTTACTATCTATTATCTTAGTATTTCATTATGCACAAGGGAAAATTTTACTGCCAAAAACAAACAAAAAAACCCCCAAAACATTCGTGATTCTCCTTAAAAGCTGTCAAACTAAGTTTGATTTAGTTGTTTCTTCATTTTCCTGTTACTTTGTCTTTGCATCATTTTCCAAGAGTTCAGTATTCAGTAGCTGGTAAATAGGAGCTGGGTGTCAATAATTCAATATACAGAGAGTGCCAAAAAATGTATATACATTTTAAGAGAGGAAAACTGTATTAAAATTGTAATACTCAATACATACTGATAATAAAAGATGAATACAAGTCATGTTTGACTTCTGTAATTACAAGAGATGCTCAAAGTGGTTACCATCAGCATCCAGACACTTCTGATTATGGTGAACTACTGCTTGAGGAACGTTGACAAAAGTGTCCACCTGTATACATTTGTGTGTGTGTGTGTGTGTGTGTGTGTGTGTGTGTGTGTGTATATATATATATATATATATATATATATATATATATACATATATGCAAACATAAAATTGATAAAATTTTATCCATTATGTTGACTTGGAGGGGGTGGTGCAAATAGAAGTTGAGGCCCTATATGGTCCAGTTTAAGAACAATATCTCATTAAAAGTACTCTCAAAGAAGCCACAGAATGGGCGCACATTCCTTTTTTGTTGTTATATTTTCAAACAATTTCAAATTTCAAACATACCTACAATGCCCAAGAACAGAATAAAAACCTTCCATATACTGTTTACCCAGAGACCCCATTCCAGTGTCCCCAAATATCCCCTCAGACTCTTACTGCAAGAGGATCACATGGTGCATCCACTTATGGTGTCGCCCACACTCCCTCAGGTTCCGTTTGCCTTTCTGAAGATTTACAGGGCAGTCATTTTGCACAATATCCTTCAACTTGTGTGTGTGCGCAATACTTCCTCATGACACAAACCAGAGTATTATATTTTGGGCAGGAATATCTCAGAAGGGATGCTGTGTTCTTTTCATTGCATCCTGTTGTGGGCACACATGTCAATTTATCCCATTAACAGTGGTCTTAATTTTGATTATTTGATTAAGATGGTGTCTGCCAAGTTCTTCTGTTGTAAATTCCCATTTTCCCCCTTTGTAATGAATAATTATTTTATGTGGAGACACTTTAAAAGCTATATGAGCTTCTCATTTCTCATCCCACTCATGCCTCCTAGTTTTAGCACCCATTCCAGTATTTCTCGCCAGTATTCAATGTTTCTATGATGATTTCCAAATTGCAATTTCCTGATTCCAGTATTCCTCCTATATTGATTAATCTGCATTCTACTTAAAGGAATAACTTTCTTGTCTTCCTATATATATTTTTTAATGTTATTTTATTTACTTTTTAATTAAATTTATTGGGGTGACGATGGTTAGTAAAATTACATATGTTTCAAGTATACAATTCTGTAATACATCATCTATATATATCACATTGTGTGATCACCACCCAGAGTCAGTTCTCCTTCCATCATAATCTATTTGACCCCATTTAACCTCTTCTACCACTACCATTCCCCCTTACCCTATGGTAACCACTAAACTATTGTCTACGTCTATGAGTTATTGCTTCTTTATTTGTTTGTCTTAGTCCTTTGCTGCTTTCAGTTTTATATCCCACATTCAGTGAAGTCATATAGTTCTTGACTTTTTCTGACTTATTTCGCTTAGCATAATAATCTCAAGATCCATCCCTGTTGTCACAAATGGCAGTACTTCCTCTTATGACAGAATAGTATTCCGTTGTGTATATGCATATATACCACATCTTCTTTATCCAATCGTCTATTGAAAGACATTTTGTTTTTTTCCATCATGTCTTGGCTACCATAAATAAAGCTGCAATGAACATTGGAGTTCGTATTAGGTTGGTGCAAAGGTAATTGCGGGGTTTGCCATTATCAGTAATGGCAAAAAACTCAATTACCTTTGCACCAAACTAATATATCTTTATGGATAAATGTTTTCAGATTTTTTTCCACATTTTTGGGGGTGTATACCCAAGAGAGGGATTGCTGGTTCATATGGTAATTCTATTCTTAATTTTTTGAGGAACCTCCACAATGCCTTCCATAGTGGCTGCATCAAACTACATTCCCACGAACAGTACATGAGGGTTCCTTTTTCTCCACAGCCTCTCCAACACTGGTTATTACTTGTCTTGTTGATGATAGCCATTCTTTTATTGTGGTTTTTATTTGCATTTCTCTGATGATTAGTGATATAATTATTAATATGTTTGTTGCTCTCAATGTGAACTTGCTGATTCCTATTTTAGTCAATGGATTATAACTTGTTACTGTCATTACTTACCTTGACACTCAAATTGTCCCATATTTGACTGGTGAGAGCCCCTTCAAAGGACTTCTGGTTCTTTTTCTGAGTATTCTCTGAGTTGTCCTTCACAACATGTTGTTCCAGACTTATCTTGCACTTCCCTGCCCCAGTCCTGGAATCAGCCAATTTTCCAAGGAGCCATGGTGCCTTTCAGTGGAGAGTTGTACTTAGAAACTAAGATCTACTGGGTGTACTGCCATTCCCAGGCTATCTTAGTGGAAAGAGCGAGGAATTATATGTATATACAGGCACATGTACATACATATGCACACCTTTGTATCTATAATTACTTCTGTACCTGTCTCTATATGGAAAATATTTATACTGATACCTCCAGTTCTAATCAACATCACAATGTTCATTCTAGCTTCTCTTCTTCCCATATTGCTACTTCTCTTCATCCATAAGAATCCTGACTTTCATTATCACAAACATATTTTCTTTTTTTGCAGAATCCCTTGTATGTAGTCTAACCCTGTGACAACATTGGGCTGCTATTCTCATAAGGGTCTCCATGACTGCCCCACACAGGTCCACCCCATGACCTTTGGACAGAATTAGGAAGGAAGGAGGAAAGAAGGAAGGAAGGAAGAAACTGATTTTAAATTGAGGTATAATTAACATATAATAAAATGCACAGATCTTATATGTTTAGTTGAATAAGTTTTGACAATTGCATGTACCCAAGTAACAGCCACCTAAAATGAAATATAGACTATTTCCACCCTTCCAAAAAGTTGCTTCATGGGAGGGAGCACATCCATCAGCAAGCATTATTAGAAGCTCCTCTCCCCTTCGCTGTGCCTGTCAATGTCTATCACTCAGTTTACAGCTGCTGTCAAAGCGTTCTCTTCTCAATCTCAAACTTCTCAAAGTTTCTTTTCCTGATGCCCAGCCTGCTTGGTTTCTCACTCTCTTTTCTCCATCTACCACAGAGTTTTATTATATAGGACAACTCGGCCTCTCTTCACTAGTATCTCTCTTCACAGTAAAGCCAAGCCTAAGAGTAATCAGGCAAACGTGTGTGTGTGTGTGTGTGTGTGTGTGTGTGTGTGTGTGTGTAGATGATGATTTAATCACAAAACGGAAAGGAGCACCATTATTTTATATTAACGGCAGTACATTTTCTTCTTATCAGGCAACACAATGTTCATTAGAAGCATAGTTTAAGAATCACTGCCTGACAATAACATTTCCTAAACTGATGTTGTCTCAGGGAACTTTAGACCTGTGGATATAAACCAAGACCACCCCAATGAGAACAAGCAAAGGCTATTTATTTAGAGATTTCTATAGTAAGGGAGTCAGCCATCATCATGTGTGTTTGGTAGAGAGTCAAAGTCAATCAGAGGAGTGGAAACAGTGGACAAAAGGGGAAAGTTTCAAGCATGCCCTGGTTGGAGCTTGTTGGTATTGGGAAGAGGGAGGCGGACTAACTAGAAGGCTGGCACCCTATATGATTGGTTAGAAGAACATATTTGGCTTTTTCTGGTTGGTACTAAATTGGGCCGATTGCTACAGAGATTGTGATTTGGCTTCTGGGGCTGGTTGCTACAGAGATTATGGAGCAGAGTTCTATTTTTATATATTCTCTGGCCATTGTCCCGTTGTATATTCAGTTCCTTAGAGCAGATGAAGTATAAAAGAACTATGAAATCATGAATGGTCCCCTCTGAACCTTCTCTAGCAAGGTCATCAGATTGGCCTTTCTCTCTTCCTGCTCAACTCCTTTTATTCTTTGAGCCCCAATCAACGTCCCAGTTCCTAAAACAGATCTAGAAATCTGTCTAGACAGATCTGAGAAGTATTAAGAATGGATGAGCAGGACTTTGTGTTGATTTGATATGAGCAGATTGAGGATTCAAGGATAGCTCTAAGGTCGTAACTGGAGCTACCAGGAGGATCTTGTTACTAACTGCAGGTAAAAGAGGAGTCGGAAGAAATAATCACTGTGGGAGAGGAGGTGATGAGCTCAGCCTTAAGGCATTTTAGTTTTAGGTGGCTCCGTGAAGATGTTCTTGAGGGTCATACAACTGGGAGCTGGGATATCATTTTAGAGTTGCGGAGACTGAAACCCAGAAGCTAAGAGATGGTCCTAAGTTTATATGCCAAGACGGTGGGTGAAACAGGCAGGCACTTCAGACTTTTGGTGACCCAACCACTAGGTACACAAAACAAAGGCTGGAGAAGGAGAGGTCTGGACTGGAGCCCCGGCCATCTGGGCATCATCAGGATTCCATCAGAGCCAATAATGAACTGTTTTGTGCCTTTAACATAAATGGTATGAAGACAGAAACCATCTCCCAAAGATTTCACAACAGATTCGCAGCAGTGAAAGTAAATGATCGAAGAATGTAGGCCTCAGTGTTCTTTTCAAATCATGATACTTTATCTTCTATTTACAGAGATAAAAGTACACACAGAATGGTTAATGTTTAAGCACTTGTATAGTTGCATCTCCCTTTTTGGAAGAGGAAAGCCACTTTGGCGGTGCCAGCGAGAACTAGCCACAATGATTTCTCCAGTGCTCATCTTCGTCTTGAGTTTTCTCTGCCATGTGGCTATTGCTGGACGGAGTGAGTATTCTTCACTTCTGCAAAAATAATTGATATATCCAACCCCCTGCTATATGCCAAGGACCACTAATGATAACTTCTCTTTAGGGTGCATGCTGGAGAGGCTGGATTGATACCTATTCTTTAATAGTGCTGTGCTTAAAGCCCCTCCATAAGATAGTTAGCCAATGTAAGCCTCAGAGTGCTGACCTGTAAAATGGAGATAAAAACAGTACCCTTCAATGGGTTGTTAAGGAGATTAGGTGGGATATGGTACATCTGAACTATTTGGTAGAGGACTTGGTAGAGTTATTTTTGGCAGCACTGAATAGTTTTCATTTCCATGCTAACTGAACTTAAAAATGAAAATATAGATTTATTAACCAACTGCTTTGTGCTCTATTTCAGCCTGTCCCAAGCCAAATGATTTACCGTTTGCCACAGTTGTTCCCTTAAAAGCATACTATGAACCAGGGGATCAGATAGTGTACTCCTGCCTTCCGGGCTATGTGTCCCAGGGAGGGATGAGACGGTTTACCTGCCCCCTCTCAGGACTTTGGCCTGTCAACACGCTCAGATGTACACGTAAGTCAGTGGGTTCTCGCACATTCTCTCCCCTCTTGTGGATTCTGGACATGCTCTGGGGGGCAGAAGGCCAGCAGAGCTGCAGAGTGGGGAGCTGTGAAGAAATTAGAGGGTCTGGGGGCTCCATGAAAGAAAAGACTAAGGGCGTGGATGCTATTTAGAGAAAAAGAGATGAGCTTAGCCTGGAGCTAGAAGAGAAGTAAAAAGAGACCTGGTATAACAAAAGAAGATGGAAACACTTAGAAGAGAAAAGAGAAGTGCAGATACTCTGAAATCTAAACAGATGTCAAAGAGACACTTGAACAAATAAAACACGAGGAATCATCATATCTTTGGGCTTTGCCTCAAAATGAGGCAGATTTAATCATTACCGATTATCATGACAATAAATTTCACCTAAATTGTGTATCTATATTACATGTTATATTTCTAAGAAATTATAGATATATTAATAGTATAATATAAATTATATACATATATGTCATTATTGATTTATGGTAGATGATTATTTTTATTCATTCCTCAAAGCATGGTTCTATGATATCATGCTGGCATTATTTTTTACAATGTTGAGTAATCAACCAGATAGAATTTCTAGCAACTTTATGTAGAAGTTAAGCACTATAAATAACTATATGGACTTATTTGGGCTCTGGTTGTTTTCATCATGTGGGCATGACTTTTGTGAAAATTATACATGTTCATACAAGTGATTTTAATATATTTTTTTATTTAAAAAGTCCAACCATAATTTTTAATGAAAAACCACTCTAGCATCATTAGGGAAATTTTTCTTTAAATCAGCCACAACTCTGGAACACTAACAATTTTATGTTTCAAGTTATTTTCCATATGCATACATTTTTGTGTTATTGCAGAGAGCAGATACCATATTGTATATTTCTGTTTTCTTCAGCATATCAGAAATATTGACTATGTCTCTATAGTCTTCATAATCAATATTTTATTGGCTGCATTATAGCTCAGCTATTGATTTGCCATCATTCATTAAAATAACATCCTGATAGCGAACATTTAGACTGTCGAGTTCTTGTTATTAGAGGTAACAGTGTCATGAAGTCTGTAGTGCATACATCATTTGACTTAGTTAGTTAACTTGCTCAGAATAGTTACCAGTAGAGTTATCGGATTAAAGGGATGGAAATGAGTTTATATACTTTTATTTTAATAGGAAGTTCTATAAATAGATATTTACCTTTCTGTATTTAAATCACAGCCAGAGTATGCCCTTTTGCTGGAATCTTAGAAAATGGAGCTGTACGCTATACCACTTTCGAATATCCCAACATGATAAGTTTTTCGTGTAACACTGGGTAAGGACTTCCAGGTGACTGAATGGATGCAGCACATTTCTGTGCCCTAAAGCTAAACATCAAGATTGGTCCATATTTTATTTCTCGCCTTTAGGCTGGACTTGCTGAATGCAAATCACTGATTACAAATCCACAATGGCGTTAAGCTGGGCTAAGGGGTGGAGAATACAACTAGTGAAATATATCTAATTTTTCTGCTCCTGATTAGTGGCTTATCTGTGGAGGGACATTGAAATTATTGCAACAGGATGATAATTCCTTCTAATCTCTGGGCCAAATCTTGGTATGAAGGTTAAAATATTTTAGAACTTGGATTTGGACTTTAGTTATGAGGATAATTTGATGGATTGACTTGGTAGTCTCCAGAAGAGAATTCTATGGAGAAGGTTGGGAGTGTGATGATGTAATCCTCACCTATTACAGTACAACATGCCCAGGGAGAAAGCACTTATGGCTGGTAATATAGCTCATCTGCCTTATGAGCAAAGATGCCACCGGTGACATTGGCAATAGCATTTTGGCTGTCCATTAGGGCAAAATTTTACTGTGGATCTTTGTTTGAGATTGGAGATTAAGACATACTATGTGTGGAAAAGAAAAGCAGTTCCTTCATCTGAAACACTTATTTACTGGTGGGTCTGATGACAAACGATATAGGAAAAAAATGGCTTCAAGAACAGAATATTACATTTTCCATGGAAATAGACTGCATTGTTTTCTGTTTTTAAAATTTGTCTATATTTTTAATTACAGTTGATGTACAGTATTAGTTTCAGGCATACAGCATAGTGATTAGATATTTATATAACTTACAAAGTGATCCCCTCAATGATAAACTGCATTATTTTTACATATTCATGTTAAAGTAGGCTCTCAGAAAATGGATAGCAGAGATTACTCAATTCGATTCACTTTTGTGATCCTGAAAAAGAAATGATTCTTTGCTTTACATAACAAGCAGTAATTGAGCCACATGATTAGAGATGAGGGATTTGGGGGTTTGGCTTCTACACCCACGAAGCCCTACGAAGCCCTCTCATTCTTTAGGGATTCACCTGCAGCATTAGGCTGGGAGACTTGATGAGCCTGAAATGAGCGTTGGGCTGTCAGGAAAACAACATTATAAAACAGGAAAGAAG
Source organism: Hipposideros armiger (assembly GCF_001890085.2). NCBI lineage: Eukaryota > Metazoa > Chordata > Mammalia > Chiroptera > Hipposideridae > Hipposideros > Hipposideros armiger. Next base: position 4,264,481 of record NW_017731384.1, read on the forward strand.
TCAATAGTATTAGTCTAAAGCAATGTACAAGAGAGAAGACATTTGAGATGCTCTCGATGGATTATTTTCCTGCTTGATGGATTAAATTCTCCTTTTGCAGGTTCTATCTGAATGGAACTAATTCTGCTAAATGCACAGAGAATGGAAAATGGAACCCGGACCTTCCTGTCTGTGCTCGTGAGTCTGTGGGTCCGAGTGATGGGGAAGGTGACCAGTTGGTTAGCCTGGGACTTGCCTGGTTTTAATACCACTTCCATACCCCAGAAACCCTTCAGTCTCAGCTCCGTGAGATGGTTGGTCCCCTTTATGGAGACTGTTCATCCTGATAACATTTTACTCTGGAGGATGAAACAACCACTTTGGAATGACAGAAAGGAAGCATTGTACTCATGAACGCATTTTGTATCCTCCCCCTGATGGAGCCGGTGATTTCTGGGTTTATGAATTCCAACACTCTTGCAGTGTTTTGGCAGGGGCTTGGATATGTGTAGCATTGATCTACCCGGGACTGCCGCCATTTGACTAGAAGAACTTCTGGAAACAGTGGGACCTTCTTCCCACTGTGGAACCTCATTTGTTTATTCACTCATTCATGTATTCAGTAAACAGGTACTGAGGGCCTAATATGTGCCACTTCCTGTTCTCAGCCCTGAGACTACAAAGCTAAGGGAGGCTGAGCTCTGCTCTCAGCAAGTAAGCCTAATGATGAAGGAGACAAGGCAAGTGTCACCTTCATGGTAAGCTTAGAGTCCATAGAAGGGCTCTGCATCCTAAAAGCTGATTGAGTTTCCTCCAAAGGCACTGATGACTTATTGAGAAACGCTCAGCTAAGCAGTCAGGGTAAGCTCTGGGCTTCGCTGATATAGGGAGGGACATTTTTACATTCCCTAGCTTGTGATTTATATAAGTCTAACCTTTGATCAGGAAGCCCAGGCATCACAATAACACTTACGGATTTGTAGCATTTCAGTGAGATCTGTCCTAGCAAAAGCAAGTGGAAAAGTAAAGCAGTTTCAAATAAACAATAGTTTAAGGAAAACTGAACTACAAAAAAATTGTTTAGGGATAAGTTGAGTTTTTTACTCAGCAGTAGGAATCACCATGATTCCTATAAATAGTTTCCCATTTTAAGCAGATTTGTATCTATTTCATGGTCATTTTTTCTTTTTAGTTACAAATAGACGAGTTTAGCTTCAATCTAATCTAAATGAGTGCTTCCCATATTTTAATGTACATATGGATCACCTGGACAGCTTATTAAAACGTGGATTCTGATTTGTGGATCTGGGGTGGGGGCTGAGCTTCTGCATTTCGAACAGGCTCCAAGGCAACGCTCTCATTGCTGTTCCATGGATCACACTTTGAGTAGCAAGGCTCTAGATAATTTAAGTTAAATCACATTTTGGTCTGCACTAACTTCCATTATGTTAGTGTAACTTTTCCTGGACTTGTTGAAACTCTGTATTAGTCATATGAGGAAGACAACCTAAACCATTTCTCTGTGTAAAGCTCCTTGTATAAGCTTTATTTGTACAGAGTGCAAACATAAGAGGTGTTTAATAGGAACAAACAAACTTGAACTAGCCGTGGAACTCAGATGTTACAAATGACTTTACACCAATTTGCTATCATCAGCGATTATTGCTGGTTGATTCCCTCAGCATTGTCCTCTACCAATTCCTACTTCCAGAAACATCTTCCAAGGTAGCATTTGGATAAAAAAATTTATGGAAATCTAATCATTGTGTTATTTATTGTAAAAGGCAAATTAGCAGTGGTAAGACTTCATTTTTTTTACTTCATGTTTTAGTTTTTTCAAAATTTACTTCATTTTTTAGGTTTTTCACTGGGTCAGACATTTGATTTTTAAATCATATTTTCTTATTTGGCTTCCACAATTGACTATTTTTAACCCAGGCCTTCAATCACATTTTGCATTTTCTCAAGTTAATTTTCACGTGGTTTTTTTTTTTTCCTTTCTGGAAAGAGTATATTTAAAAGACTCAACTGTTTTCGTAACAGTGATAGTTCTTTCTTTTTCCAGCTGTATCCTGCCCTCTACCACCCACTCCTAAGTTTGCAGAACTCAGTGCTTATAAGCCACGTGCTGGGAACAGCTCCCTCTATGGAGACACGGCTGTCTTTAAGTGCTTGCCACACTATGCCATGTTTGGAAATGATACCATTACCTGTGCAGCACATGGAAATTGGACTGAATTACCTGAATGCAAGGGTAAGTGTAATGATAAGAAAAAATAATTATGAGAGTGCAATTCTCATTTTTGAAAACTATTGAAAATTCCCAACTTATATATACCTATTGAATGATTCAAAACAAATGTTTTTTGTTTGTTTTTTTTGCATGGGGAAACTATCAGTAATAATACCTAGCACCTTTTGGGGGACTTGACTCTGGGCCAAGCACTAGTCCCCTGCTACGTATGTGTCATCTCTAATTCTCCCAAGTCCTAAACAGTAGGTACTTCTTTTCAGCCCTTCATCTAGATGTATCAACTGTCAGCATGTTGTGACATTCTCACTCTCCCCACCCCCTCTCTCCAGATACTTTTCCCCTGAACCATCTGAAAATAAGTTGTACACATCTTGACACTTACCCATAAGACTTCAGCATGAATGTCCTATGAACAAAGGACATTCTCCTATATTATCACTGTACCGAAGACATTTAACACATTTTGAATTATTAACAATAATAATTTCAACAATTATAATAACATAAACAATGAAAAACATTTAGTTCATATGCATATTGTTCTAATTAACCCAGGAGTATCCTTTATATGTGCCTCCAACCCCCTCCCATCTAGAAACTATCAATTTGTTTTTTGTATCTATGAGTTTATTTATTTTTTTCATTTATTTCGTTTTTTAGATCCCACATATAAGTGCAATCATATAGTATTTGTCTGACTTATTTCACTTAGCATAATTGACATTTGTCCTCTTAAACTACCTCATTAAACTACCTCTCAAGAGCTCTGTGCTCCTGGCTCCAGCTTTGCTTTCTTGTACTGGAGTGAATAGGGATATGGGTTTGGGACTCTACTGTTGAGGACTGTAAGAAGGCCAGGAAGCAGCACCATTTTTCTCCTTCACATTTCATGGTGGCTTCTTGTATGATCTGAAGACAATCATAAGAATTAGACTTAACATTAAACAGCCAAGTAATGGTATGCTAATATGCATGGAGGAAGTCTTTGTGTTTTAATTACATGGCTTGTTGATTAAAAGAAACAGACTGTTTTCTTCTTTCAAACCTACCATCTTAGATTGCATGGAGATGAAATTTGCAATCAGTATTACCTTAGGATTATGTGAAAACCCAAAGAACTTGTGAACTTGCTAATTTACTTTCAAAGTTGTATTGTTTTTTTTTAATATCCAGAGCCCATGAGTGTAAGATAAGGGTGACAGAATTAAGCACCGAAAAAGGTACCTAAAAATTGCATTCCAATTGCAGGAACACAGAGGGATTCAATGGTGTAAGGGAGCCTAGAATGTAACTATTCCATAACTACTGAACAACATCACTATTTATACTATGTCTTATTGAATAAACTTTTTTAGAAGTAAAATGCCCGTTCCCATCAAGACCAGACAATGGATTTGTGAACTATCTTGCTAAAGAAGCACTTTATTACAAGGATAAAGCCACATATGGTTGCCATGATACGTTTGTCTTGGATGGCCCGGAAGAAGTAGAGTGTAATAAATTTGGAGACTGGTCTGCACAGCCAAGTTGTAAAGGTATGAACTATGGGTGAGGTCTTAAAATGTCTCTGAATTTATCCAGTGGGTCACCTTGAATTGCCACCTTCTTGTTCCAATCATTTTCCACTTGGTCAGTCTTGCTTCACAGCTATTGGCATGTGAAAGACTTTAGGACTCACATGTGCATGGGGAAGCTTCATGCTTAGCAAGCTTGTTTGAAATTAAACTGTATGAAAGAAACAGATCCTTTGTAAGCATTGATACTATGGTGGGAGAGTGTGTGGGCTTCCTATAATTGCTTTTAAGTCTTTGCCTATGACAGTCTGTTTCTGCTTTGTTCTAGTCAAGACTCCTCTCTATTGCAAAAACCAACCACATATTTAAGTTAGTTCAAGGAAATGAGGCTTACATGAAAAGGCAGTCTTTGGGAGAAGTTCTTTTTTGCCGAAGCCTAGAACCTGATGCTTCTGCTCTGACCTTCTTGTATGGCTACTGTAGAGGAAGAAAAGTCCATCTTGGAATCCATGACTAATAGTTGTTTTGATAAAGAACTGCTGTTAGCAATGATACTGATGTTACTCACTCACTCTATACAGTCTTGGAATCTTTGGGTCTTGAGTAATTTGTCTCAAGTGTACTCATCTACTGCTTCAAATGCTATATTCTCTTTAAGAAAAACTAGCGGTTCCCAGAAGTCTTGACTATAAATATTGTCTCTTTCAGCATCTTGTAAAATTTCTGTTAAAAAAGCTACTGTGATATATGAAGGAGAGAGAGTAAAACTCCAAGAAAAATTTAAGAATGGAATGCTGCATGGTCAAAAAGTTTCTTTCTTCTGCAAAAATAAGGAAAAGAAGTGTAGCTATACAGAGGATGCTCAGTGCCTAGATGGCACCTTTGAAGTCCCCAAATGCTTCAAGGGTAAGTCTAACACTGGAACTTTTAGCTAGGACTTCCATTCGCCTTTCACCATAATCAGTACTTTTCTTACGTGATTACTATGAGAAGCCATGCCAATTTGGCCACTGGACTTTTAAAAAGAGGGAGCAGGAGGAATAGTGAGATGAAACAGTAAGCTGCAGTTTCTCCACTTGCATAAACATTTTGTTTTTCTTTTTTTTCCCTCAAAACTCAGGGTTGTAGCTTTGTTGATGAACATGGAAGTGAAGTATGCCATCTTGTATAATTCTAAATTAAGTTTTAATAATAATAATAATAATAATAATAAATGGAATGTTGAATATTAATCATATTTACCACCACTTGGTCCCAAATTATAAAGAACTTACCCCAAATTACAAAGTAACTCATGGCAATGATAATTGCTTTACAGATCTCCTAACTTTTTTTCCCCTTCCTTCCTTTAAGCAATTCTCGGAATTTGAAAAGTACCATCTAGAGCAAAATAGTCATTAGAGCAAAATATTTTAAGGAAGATAATCATGTTTGTGTGAGACAAAGAAGTTTATCTCTGTAAATGGCCAGCATTTACAGCTGCCAACCTGTTAAGGTTTCATGTTTAGGGTGTAAATATCTTTGTTGATATGAAGGAAGAACCAGCAGAGGCTGAAACTGTGGTTGGCTCCAGGTTCAGAAAAGCTCCAAGAATGTTGACAGCCTCACTGACGAGGACAGAGTTGGAAGCAGATGTAGAAAAGAAGAGAGGAGTCTGAGAAGTGGCCAGCCAGCGAGAGAGAGGGAATGATCACTTGTAAATAATGGCCACCTCATAGGTTCGATTATTAGAAATATTATGTGTGACATGGAGTAAGTGCTCAACCAATGACAGTTACTATCATTATATTGGGTTGTCGGAAAAATCATGACGTATTTTTCTATGTTTTTTTTTTTTGCAAAAATGCATCATGACTTTTCCGACAGCCCAATAATGCACTGCATAAATTATTGTTATCTCACCAGCACAGTCCTGGTGACATGTGAAATACCAAAACTGACAAAGCACCATAAGCCTCGTACAAATCAGTAGAAAAAGTATTAGAAGAGGATAATTAAAAGAAAGCCAAATGGAGCTTTGTTGACATAATTCTTCAGGCTAGTCTCCCTTGCAGGCTTCAGACAGATGCTGTGTGGTTGGTGCACTGGGGAGTAAAAGTGCTATACAGTGATTTATTTCTATAAATCTTGATTGTCAGAGCTACAGAGAACCTTCTATTTTCTCCCTTGGAAATAAGTGCCTAATCATGTCCCTGATGCTTTCTTGTGTCACATAAACCTCACACTAAATGGTTTCATTCATATAATTACATGTATTCTACACATTTGTAAAATGTATTTTATTCATCTTAGCTAGTTCACAAATTTAAGAAATGATTGTTTCTCTTAGAATGTTTACCTTTTTCTCCCCAAACAGAACACAGTTCTTTGGCTTTCTGGAAAACTGATGCATCCGATGTAAAGCCATGCGAGACTGATGTTCAGATTCAAAAGTAAATGTCATACTTGGATCCGTGTTTGTCCAAAGAACCTAATGGAAGTGGAAAAATAAAGTGATTGAATTTATTGCCTCTGCCAATGCAGTGTGACCCCTCATGGTGGCTTACTCTTTATATAGGATGTATGTATGTATGTATGTATATATATATATATATATATATATATATATATATATATATATTATATAGGATGTTTCAAATGCCCAAATATTTGAAACATCATCATTTCATGGCTGTGAAATGGAAAGTGTAAAACAACTGTCTGGGTAACTCAGCTCTCCCCTGCCTAATTCTACTCTCAAATGCTTTCACCTAAAACGACTGCTATGCAGTATTTTTCATAGAATAGTCCACAGACAACCCCCCCCCGCCCCCCGTCAGTAACACCTGGTACTTTTTTTTTTTTAAGATTTTTATTGGGGAATTGGGGGGATGGGAACAGTGCTNTTTTATTGGGGAATTGGGGGGATGGGAACAGTGCTGGGGAATTGGGGGAAGGGGAACAGACAAGTTGCTGTCCTTTTGTTCTTCAGTCTAGTTGTTTAGGACGTTGCTTCACTGGCCCAAGTTGGCACCATCATTGCGCTCTTCCTAGGCAAGGCAGATCAGTCGCCGGCTTCTGGACCGCAGCTCACGCTGGCTGCTGGCTACACACGGTAGCCATGGCAACCCACTGCCACAGGGGCTGCAGCCTACGCTGTCACCAGGTCGAGCTGTTGTTCACCATCTTAGCTGCAGAGGGCAGTGTCACTGGCCTTCATATGTGTGATCGAACAGGGGCCCTCTGGCGTCCCAAGCCAGCTCTTAACCATTGGGCCACTCGGCCAGCCCTGGTACTTTTTTTTACAAAGAAAAAAAAAAAAGCTAATTTCTGAGGATGGTCCAAAAATCTGCATTTATGACCAAGTCCCTAGATAATTCTTTGTGTTCTCTTTGTATTGAGAAGCATGGCCACGAAGGAATAAGCATGAACTTCCAGGCCAATAGCACTGAATTTGAACCCTTGATGTTTGGTTTACGAAATGCCTAAAAATATCTTTCCTTACCCACTAAAATTCCTTGATACGTCATGACATTGATGCTTTGTTTACATTCAACTCCCTTGCCCTTTTCTCCTGTAGCACATGCTCGCAAAACCCACCCCAGGCTCTAGTGGCCTTCCCATAGCAGCTGACTATTGCTGGAAAAAAGAGAAGAAAAACTCACAATCATGCTGCTAGGTCCCACTTTCAATTCATGAACACAAACCTTATATAAGCCGTCAGCTCTGCCTGGAAATCGTACCGTATTTCTCTAGTGTGTTGACGCTCCTACTTGGCAAGATAGCTATTTCTCTTCTCAACCCTCCTCAAGCCACCTTCCCTCCCTTCGTTCTCAGCTGAGACCTGGCTTCTTATTTCACCGGAGAAATAGAAGAGATCCCTTTTTTATCTTGCCACTACCAAATGCATCACCTTATCAGTATGTGTGCCAGGCACTCTGCCTTCCATCTTGTTATGATGGGTGAGCTCTGAGATCCCATCTCTTTCCCCCTGACCCTCTCTCTGTGTATTGGGGTTTGGGGTTGAAGTGGGTATGGTATCTTCCCTTTGTAAACCTGAAGCCCTATTTCAGAGTTTTGCTGAACAAAAGAGATCCATCTACCCTGGATTTCCTCCCTTAGCACAAAGTTTTAGAACCACCGTTTTCTTTAACTTGTCACATATTAATTTTAAAATTGACACCTCCCCTGCCCCCCGCACCATCCCACCTAACAGCTCTAGGAATGGAAAGAGAGCAGTGAAGGTTTATAGCATTTCCCTCTGCCCCATACATAATTGATGGGTTTGCTCCAGGAAAGGAGAGAATATATATTTTTCTATTCTCCTTCCTTTTGTTGCAAAGCCTTTCATAATTAATTTGAGGGTATCGAAATTTAAAACTATATAGGCAGCTTTTTAAATTGCTCACTTTGTCTCAGCTTCCTCGGGAAGGAATTGATGGGGCTGGTCACAGGGAGAGCAGTGAGGGTACGTAAGGAAGATTTCCTTTGGCTTTGATGGGTGTTCATTGGCAGCCTCTCTGTCCCAAGCTTCAGGACTTCTGCTCCATCTTTGAGAGGCTGTCTAAAAGCTCGCACAAGCTCCCCCTTTTCTTTCACAATTGCCATTACCTACTCGGAGCAACTAAGACACATTAACCCAGAATTGTTGAAGTCCTATAACCCAGCTCACGTCCAAAGAAGGAATATACTTGATGTTTTTGGTTTTATTTTAAATTTATGTCTTTATTACCTATGACCTATTTTAAGGGTATAACCAACAGGGCATGGGATCAGTCAGAATGGATTGCAATCCTGGACTGGGGTTTGGGAGTGGGCAATCAGGTCTGGAATCCCCTGAGGTACCAGGCATCACCCTTGTGTTGTTAAAGGCTGTGGGAAAGTGGGGGAGGGGGTCTTATGGGAAGAGCTAGTGGCCTCGTGGTTGGAACTCAGAGCGCTTGGGCAACAGCTGTTTACCAACTGGTATAAAAGATTTTCAATATTTTAACATACTGTATGCCTCACCATGCCTGCTTTCAAGAATGTGGGACAACTTAATGTTGAAAGAATATAAACAACATAAAAATAAATCATATACACCCCAAACAAAACAATCACACAGATTTTGTATTTTTTTTTTGTTATACCATTTTAAGATTATTTTTAGAGCAGTTGTAGATTTACAACAACATTGAGAGGAAGGTGCAGAGATTTCACGTATATTCCCTGCCCCCACACATGCATAGCCTCTCCCATTCTGAATGTCACTTATCAGAGTGGTATATTTTTTACGTAAGATAAACCTACATGGACACATCATAATTACCCCAAAATTCATAGTTTACCTTAGGGTTCATTCTTGGTGTTGTACATCCTACGGATTTGGACAAATGTATAATGATATATATCTGTCATATTATATAGAGTATTTTCACTGCCTTAAAAACCCTCTGTGCTCTGCCTGTTCATCTACCCCCACCTCCACAAACGACTGATCTTTTTTATTGTCTCCATAGATTTGCCTTTTCCAGAATGTCATATAATTAAAATCATGCAGCATGCAACCTTTTCAGATTGGCTTCCTTCCTCAGCAATAGTCCTTCAGTTTCCTCCATGTTTTCTCATGGTTTGATAGCTCATTTCTTAGGACAGGATAATATTCCATTGTCTGGATGTACCAGTTTATTCCTTATCCTTTCACCCACTGAAGGACATGTTGGTTGCTTCCAAATTTTGGCAATTATAACTAAAGCTGCAATAAACATCCATGTGCAGAGTTTTGTGTGAACACAACTTTTCATCTCATTTGGATAAATACCAAGGAGTGTAATTGCTGGATTGTATGGTAAGAATAGGCTTGTTTGTTTGTTTTCATTGTGATATAATTGACATATAGCATTGCACTAGTTTCAGGTGAACTACATAATGATTTGAGGTATGCATATGCTGCAAAATGATCACCACAATAAGTCTAGTTAACGTCCATCACGACACATAGTTACACATCTAAGATTTACTCTCTTAGCAACATTCAAATACACAATACAGTATTGTTAACTGTAGTCACCATGCTGTACATTATTACATTCCCAGGAGTTACTTATTTCATAACTGGAAGTTTGTACCTTTTAACCATTTTCATCCACTTCTCCCAGAGTATGTTTAGTTTTGTAAGAAACCACCAAACTCTCTTCCAAAATGGCTGTACCATTTTGTATTCCCACCAGCAACAAGTGAGAGTTTTTTTGCTCCATATCCTTGCCAGGTGTGTTCTCAATGTTCTGGAGTGTGGCCATTCTAATTGGTGTGTAGTTGTATCTTATTTTAACTTGAATTTTCCTGATGACATATGATACGGAGCATCTTTTTATCTGCTTATTTGCCATCGGTATATCTTCTTTGATGAGGTGTCTGTTTAAGATCTTTGGCCCATTTTACAATAAAAATCAAGTTGCTTACTTCCTTATTTGTTAAGTTTTAGAAGTTCTTTGTATATTTTAAATAACGATCCTTTATCAGCTATGTCTTTTGCAAATATTTTCTCCCAGTCTGTGGCTTGTTTTCTTGTTCTTTTTGATACTGTCTTTTGCAGAGCAGAAGTTTTTAATTTGAATGAGGTCTAGCTTATCAATGATTTTTTTTCATGGATCTTGTCTTTGGCGTTGTATCTAAAAAGGCATTGCCATACCCAAGTCATCTAGATTTTCTCCTATGTTATCTTCTAGGAATTTATAGTTTTGTGCTTTACATTTAGATCTATGATCCATTTTAAGTTAATTATTTTTGTGAAGAGTGTAAGCTCTGTGTCTAGTTTCATTTTTTTCTTTTTGCATGTGGATGTTTCGTTGTTCCAGCACCATTTATTGAAAAGATGATCTCTGTTCCGTTGCATTGCTTTTGATCCTTTATCAAAGATCAGTTGATTATATTTATAGGAGCTTATTTCTGGGTTCTCTATTCTGCTCCATTGGTTTATATGTCTGTTCTTTTGCCAATACCACACCATCTTGATTACTGTAGCTTTATGTCTGTTGTTTGGAAAATCAGGTGTTCAAAATGCTAAAAGCATTACAGTACCGCTCTACCACCTTCCCCCTCCCAACCTATTCCACAAAGAAGCTTCTGGAATACAGCAAATATGTTGAAGATGGCTTTTTGCACCATTTTGTTCGTTGGAACACATATCTCGCTGCTGGATAGGCTTGGATCTGTGAAAAACTAATCAGAGTAGACTTTAGAGCTTAGGCCATAGTACTGATTACTCTAATTTAATGATTTTCACAGAAAGAAAAATCTGCTATTTTTGCAAGCTAAAGAGGCAGTTTGGATTAGAGGAGCCCATCAGTAGGAACTACCTATTGGCAGCCCCACTGTTTAATGATTATGTGGTCCATTTAGTCCCATAAGTAGGCTCTCTTTTCCAAATGTTTTCTTATTAAATGCTTAGATCACCAGGTTGCCTGTCATCAAAATTCAGCTAAACCTTCCCTAGCCACAGCGTGTGGTGATCTCCCCTGTGAGCTGATAGTCCAGAAAGCACTACCCTCCTTTTCTCACAGGTAGCCCCCTGAAGAAGGAGTGAAAGCTATAACCATAAGTTGCTGGTTATCATTCTATAGTTTAGCATGGCTGAATTTCGTCTTCCCATCTTATGTTATGTTACTGACCTAGCAACCCAGGGAGCCCTGTAAGCTGCATATGGCCAATGAGATCTTCTTCCAACACAAGTAGGTTCTTGGATGTGCTTTCTTCTCTTGGATTATGGCAGGATGGGCTTCTAAACACAAAGGTGTCCATGTTTTAACTTGTCTCTCATGCTATAAAATATTTCTGCAAGAAGTTTGTCATACAGAAAATGACTTCCCTCATTTGTAAGACATTGACCAGTCTTTCAATACGTGGAGTTCTCATTTCTGAAACCATGAACTCAATAATAAGTATTCATCAGTGAAATTTCTCACCAACTAGCCTGAAGATTATTCCCCACCTTACTCCCTAAATAAAATCTTAAAAAGATAAAAGAAAGAAACAAACAGAAAGAAAACAGCTGGGGATGTATGCTTATATGTATATGTCTATGTGTGTGTGTGTGGTTGGTGTGCATATGTGTGTTTATCTCTCATGTGTGTATTTGAGTGTGCATGTTGTTGGCACGCATGAGCTCTTTGTGTGTGTGAACGTGTGAATATGTGTGTGTGTGTGGGGGGGGCATAACTAATAGTTCTTTGTGTGCTAATGCTGCCTCCTAGTGGCATCTATTACTCATAAAACAATTGGGAATGAAAAGAAGATGATATTAAAGTTTTCCTTGTGTCAAGAACTGGGTAAAATTTTCCATATAACTCACCTTCATTAATTCTATCTTCCCAATCATGCCATAAGGAAGGTAAAGAAATGGAAGAAGCTCAGGGAAATTATGTAACTTGGTTTACCTGGGTCACAAAGCTAATCGGTGACAGGACCTGATGTCTAAACCTCAGCGTTATGTCTTTTCTATCATTCTTAGACTGCTTGTTAAGCTATGAATTTTCCCAGTGGCTTTCTGAAAATTACTGACCTCTAAAGTTGGCCTTTTACAGCCTAGGGAGGCGTGCTGAAACAGGTTGGTGGAGAGATTTTTGTATAGCTGAGGCTATGAAGTGCCCTAGTAGGTGGTTGTCAGTTTGTACCACACTGGCTAAAGCGATTATGTATATTATTGAAGGGAAGGGAGGAGAGCCAGTTTATCTCTGTTAATAGCCTTGAGCATGGATTACCCAAGAAGGCAGGATAGAGTAAGCCACAGAGTAGGGGTGAAATGGTGAATGTAGCTTAGTTCTGCATAGAGAAGGAATCCAGAACCATTGTGCTAAAGGCAGTAACTCTTTGTTTGTTTGTTTGTTTTTAGTAGTAAAGAAAAGAATACATGCCTCATAATTCTCAGTTTCTATTCTCTTTATATGATGTCTATTTGTTGTAGAGTTCATACTTTTGTGACCTGTAAATAGGAAGTTCAGAATCATTTCCTATCCAATTTAAGGGATTTACTGGCTGCAGGATTATTCTGATATTTGTCTTAAATATGTTTACATAATAATAATCATTCTTAGTGTTTCTAAATTGCTTTTCATTTAATTGCTAAGAGTCATTCATGTATTTCATTCTAATGGTACAGAGCATCTTAATGCAAAATGGTGAATCACTGAAATTTGATTATTTAGAACATCAGCTTATGCATAAGTACTTTGTATGGAACCATTGCTAGTTTTCAAACAATAAATAAAAATATGCAATATATATGGAGTCAAATTCCAGAAAAATAGATGAAGGGCTAAAGAGATAGTTTGCAGAAGAATAAAAGAATAGAACTAATAGAAATATTTAAATATTTCAACTTTTCTAACAGTGGAAAATGCAAATTTAAAAAAGGATACTATTTTTATACATACCATCAGCACAGATTAGAAAAATTGTTGATGTGAGACTCTTAGGAACTTGAGTGGAATTGCAAATTTGCAAAACACATCTAGAAAGCAATTGAACAGTACTGACTTAGAGCCTTATTATTATTATTTTGCCCTTATAAATATCTTTATGGAGATAGCTGAAAATTCAACCATGATGTGTATAAAAATATATTTATTTTAACATCGTTTATAAGAGCCAAAATTTGCCAATAACTTACATATCCAATTACAAGAGAATAATTAAATAAGTTATATTGTATTTAAGTGCTAGAATAAGTAAACATTAAAATGATTTATGTATAATCTTATTGTATATAAATATATTTATATTTTATTCTTATCTTATAATGAATAAATATATATATTTTATATACTTATTTTTTACTATATATAAATATATATGATTTGAGAAAATATATATAATTGTTAATAGTAGTTATTCCTTAATGGTAGTATTACACATAATTTTTTATTTTCTTCTTCAAAGCGTTCAGTGTTTTCCAATTTCTCTATAATAGTATTAAAACTTTCATAATCGGGAAGGAAAGACAATTCAAGAATCTGTCCAGGAAGAAAAATTTCATTTCTCTTTATAGTTAACTCTTGATTATTTTTGATAATGAGTGACGATAATTACCTGATAACCTACCACAGTGATCCAAAGTCAGCAACATTTATTCTTGTGTCTTATACTTACATTTTTTTAAAAAAAGATTTTTTTATTGGGGAATTGGGGGATGAGAACAGTGCTGGGGAATTGGGGGAAGGGGAACAGACAAGTTGCTGTCGTTTTGTTCTTCAGTCTAGTTGTGGAGGATGTTGCTTCACTGGCCCAAGTTGGCACCATCATCATTGCGCTCTTCCCCCGCGAGGCACATCAGTCACTGCCTTCTGGACAGCCGCTCACGCTGGCTGCTGGCTACATACGGTAACCCATGGCAACCCACTGGCACAGGAGCTGCAGCCTACGCCGTCGCCAGCGACCCAGGGCAGCACAGCTCCAGGTTGAGCTGTTGTTCAGCATCTTAGCTGTAGAGGGTAGTGTCACTGGCCCTCATATGTGGGATCTGAACCAGGGCCCTCTGGCGTCCCAAGCCAGGTCTTAACCAATGCGCCACTTGGCTGGCCCTATACTTCATTTTTATGTATTATTCACAATCACTCAAATTACTAGAAAAAGTCACATTGCCGTTGTTGAAGCCTTAATTCTACAATGTTTTAGAGGAGTAAAACATAGTGACTTTCGTAATTTTGTGTGTAAGTCAATGTTTTCCAAAATAGTGCTATTTTTGAAAAGATTTGAGGGTATTTAGGAAGTAAAATTGACAGAACTTCAACCATTTTTAATTCTTTCACCTAAACAATCATTGTCCATATTTGATTCATAGTCTTACAAGTTGTTTTCCTTTCTGTGTTTGTATGGCAAGTATACACAATGGTATAATAGTTTACATGCTGTTTTGTCACTCACTTTGTGTATTTATAGTATATAGGCTTATACATTTTATACATGGTATTGATCTTCATGGCAATTAAGGTATTCAAAGAATGTCTTTAGAAAATACAGAGGGTTCCAAAAAAATGTATACATATTTTAAGAAAGGAAAACTGTATTAAAATTGTAATACTCAGTATATACTGATAACAAAAGATGACTATAAGTCATGTTTGACTTCTGCAATTACAAGAGGTGCTCAGAGTGGTTACCATCGGTGTCCAGACACTTCTGATTATGGAGAAATACTGCTTGAACAACGTTGACCAAAGTGTCCACTTGTATACATTTTTTTGGCACCCCAGGTATGTAAGTTTTATATATATATAATTTAAAGTAAAGAGAAGTAAGTTACTGTATCAGATTTACATTTGACTTTATTAAACAAAAAAGTCAAATAACAGTGGCTTAAATAAAATGGAGGTAACTCTAGGTCTCTGTAATAGTTACTGTACTTTATTATAAAGCAGGAGTTTAATTATAGAGATCATCTGACTTAATACTTGTAACAAAGTGCAGCCCTAGTTCAAATTATGTATGAATAATCTTTTTATATTTAGTAAAAGATCACATTTTCCATGTTTTATCTAGGGAATAATTGAATTCACATTGTTCAGTATTATCTGGACTAATTCTTAATTTTAAGTTTATATCTTGAAAATAAACAGGTTCCTTTGACCATGAGAAGCATAGCATAATTAACTTTCCACACAGGAAAGAAAAAACAATTTATTTTTCAGTCATGTTTATATAATCATTATCAATTATGTTGCCATTTGATTTTTAAAAATTGAGCCAAAATGTTATTTGTTTTTGAAACATACCTTCTACTTTTACTTAAGTCATTTGTAGCTGATAGGAAATAATATTTTCAATGGAAATAATGCTTCAATTTCAATACCTTTTAAAAATTAAAAGATAAAACAACAATCAGTATGTATTACCAGTATATTTTTTCATAACTGACTTTATGATCAAATTAGACCAATCAGAATCACTCTCCTAGAAAGAAATTTGGATTCAGAAAAGTTAGTCTTCGACCATTTGAAAGGAAGCTTTGCAAACTAGGGAGCTATGGGGTGGCCATATTCTACCCCAAGTGCTGAGAAAAGCACAATAGGCCCACCTGCATTCATTCTTTAATTCAATAAACATTTGTGGATTGTCTGTACGTGCTAGCTACTCTCCAAGGTGCTGGGTCTGCAATGGTGAACCCAACACATTTGGTTCCTGTCCTATGGAGCCTACAGACATTAAAAAAAGAGATTGATATTAGTTAATATTTGAGTACACATTTTGATAAATACAATGAAGAAAAAGAACAGGAGGCTTTGAAAGAGAATAAAGGGTGGTTTGAGAATTAGTGATGGCCACTGTGAGGAAGTGAAATTAAAGCTGAGGTGAAGAGCAAGGGTGTGAGTGTTCCTAATAGAGGAAACATTCCCTTAAGATATCTACACATACTAGGTGTTCAATAAACACATATTGATCTGAAAAATTATTATCCTTTATAAAATAACTAGACATAGAAGTCATATTAATTGGTTGTCATAAATATTTAACCATAAAACGTTTATGTGAAACTGTATTTTTCAGGCCACCTAAGCTTGCGTTATATATGGTCTAAAAGAGTATTTATCTGGCTTTACCCTTGAGGTCCCTGATTGGACTCTGATTCCAGCAATTTCTTCCCAAGCATATCTGGAGGTCCCCAGGGTGGGTCTCATGTGTGCTCTGTATCTCATTAAACTATTACATGGTGTGCATCATTTATTTTCCCCCAGGTGTTTGTAGCTGTGAGGGTGTTATTATTCTCATTTCTTTCCTCTGATGCTTGAATAAAGGCATCCCAGCTGCTGTTACTTTTTACTAATGCCCGGAGGTTGCTGGAGCCCAGTATTGAGGGCAATGATGTCTGAAATTATGTATACAAATGCTGCTATGGTTTCTGTTGTCAATGTTTACATGGATAGAAAATTCACAGAGCAGTAGTTCCTAACCTAGGCTCCGTGGATGGACTTAAGATTATATATATATATATATATATATATATATATATATATATATATATATATATATATATATATATGTATGAAATGAAAAAGTGACAATCTGCTAGTTCTTGAAAGTGGAAAGGGAGATTTTTCTTGTCTTTTCACTTTCACCGGTTTAGAGAAAATATTTTAAGAATTTACTTTAATTTTTTTTTACTTTTTAAGTTTCTGTCATATTTTCTCTGCTGCAATTATTTCCTCTCAGATGAACTTGACTTAGTTGCATTATTTTCCCTTGATCCCTATGTTTCGTCTTCCACTTTTCTGTTCATGTTAATTTAGACATCATTTGTCAAACATTTCATGTTCTTTCAGCAATGTGGTTATACGTTTTGAACCTTTTCATTGAGTAGTCAAATTCCTGCAATCACATGTGTGGGTTTTGCATCCCTGGTTCTCAGTGCAAATGATCTGGATTACTGATCATTCTTTAGCTATAAACACGTTCAAATATGCTTTCTTAAAAGCATTCTTAAAAGCATTTCATACCTATTTCTTTCCCTTAGGCCTCATGATTTGTCACTGAAACAATGAAGAACTGTTGGTTTTTACTTCCGGTGAGATGGGTTTGAAAAAGCACCTTTGAAACACTATGACTTCCATCTGGAAGCTTGAAAATAGCTAGTTACAAATGAATGAATCTTCTATTTTCTTTATGGAAAATTGAAAAGATGCTTCAAGCTGTGCCTATGTTAGAATTGGCATCACACTTAGTGTATTGCAAAGACACTGCAGAAGGAATCCTGTTGTGAAATTAGATGAAAAACAGTGGTAAGCTGAATTTCATTTAAGTGAGTGTTTTTACAATTTAAATGTTGTTGCTGCCTGTATATTTAAAAAATATAGTTCAGAGTTTTTCCAGAAATGTGGTAGAACACCAAAGAAGACCGCAGTATAGCAATGCAGATATGGAGACTCTTGAGGTGGTTGGGACTTCCTGGGAGCAGCAAAAATTCCATTTTTCACTAGATCTTGCTATTCTAAACAGAACTGGTAAACACAAAGCCGTTTTATTTAATGCAGCATGTTCAGAATTTGGGGTCAGTTTTTTTAGACCTCAGTTCTGATGTAAAAAAAAAAAAAAAAAAAAAGGAAATGCTCGGTTTCCCCGCTTAACCCCTCATTCCCCACTGGGTTGTCTGAGAATGACACCAGGCAGTTAAATTCTCATGTTTTTAGACTCATTCAACTCCAAAGTCTGTCTAAATAATGGCCATACTCTTCTGTGAACATCCTCCAATAACCCCATTTTCTGTGCTCTTTGCCTGTTCTTCCTCCACGCGGAACGCTCATGAGCAGCAATGTCATATGTAGGTCTGATTTTCACCCCCGCAAGCCTTGGTTGGCCTGAAACAGGCCTAGGAGAAGTAGGGTTGGAAGGCGAGCCTGGAGGCCGGACTGCGGACCCTAACGTCGCCATGGCAACGGCGCCGCGCACGCGCCGGGGCTGGCAACGCGGAGAAACGCGAGCACGGAAGTTCCCGCCTCTGACTTGCGGGCTGCGACAGCGGCAGCTCCCGCCGTTGTCATGGCAACGGCGCGGCGCGCCGGCCGCGGCCTGAGGGGTGGGGAAGGGGGCGGGGAATGCGAGCGCGGAAATCCCCGCCCCCAGCCTGCTGGGCGGCGGCGACGGCGGCGGCCGGCAAGGATTTGAAACCGTTTGGCGGCGGCGGCGGCAGCGGCGGCGCAAGGTTCTTGTTTTTCCGAATTTACCTCCCCGCCCCGATCCCCGGGTTCTCGGGTGGAATTTTGTGTGGGGTGGCGGTCGCCCCGCCCGTGCCGGCTCATTCCGGGAGGGGCGTCGCCCCGCAGGCCCCGGGCCGGCTCTCCAGGCCTGAGGGGCGCGCGCCGCGCTTGGGGGGGTCTCGGTGCAGACCCCTGTGATTCCACTTGCAGAGTGGACTCCAGCCCGGGCACGGACTGCGCAAGTCCCGAGGAAAGTTTGCTAAGCGGCCCGCAGGACGAGGTCCAGAAATCGGACCAGAGGGTTTGCGGCTTGTGAGAGGAAATCTGTGTACCGGACAATGTCGGGAAGCGGCCGCGGCCTCGCGGGCCTCGCGAGCCGCCGCCCCGCGCCGGGTGCGACTCCTGCCCGCTCTGGCAGGGACGTGACCTCGGGACACTGCACGCCGGCGTTGTCACAGTCCTCCCAAAACAGAATCAGCGAGTCGGGATTTAGGGCAGAGCCCGGGTTGCTGGCTCCGCTGTGGGCACAGAACCCAGAACAGTCAGTCCCCCGGGGAAGCCCCTGTCCCAGCATCGCCGCGTGCTGGGAGCCCCCGAGTGTTTCTGAGTTTATTTTTTTTAACATGTTCAAGAGAGCAACTTAATATGAACAGCTCTTACTCCAATCATCGTGCCGCAATTTTTATTACTTGTCCTTAATATTTAAAGATGAGTCAACGTGAAATAGAAAAGGCTAATGAAACGACACGTGCCTTTTCCTAGCGGTGCAGCGGACTGGGGCGGACGGGTCGGGGCCCAGCTGTCAACTGTCGTGGGGCCATAGGTCAGTTCCTGAACCCCGCCAAGCCTCAGCTTCCCCCTCTGTGGAATGGCCACGACATCGTGTCTTTCCCCTAAGGTGATGACTGGGATCCGTTTGTAAAGCACACAGCATGCTCCTGGCACAATCAGGGAAGGCTCAGTACATGCTCGGTAACTGCCCCCACGTCCAGATGGGCAAGCCAGGTAAACATGCACCTGGAAAACCTTTTGATGGACTGAAGTACATAGTTCAAATTTTTCTTTAATGAACCAGCATGTATTTAAAGTAAGGTTTGATTGCACAAAATTGATGTCCCGCCACTTTCAGGCATATGTTTGTTGTTGGGCAAGGGGCATTATATTAATATATGGGAGGTGTATTCTTTGTTTAGCAGTGTGGCTGCTTTTCCCCCCAAGATCTTTCAATATTTGTGACTTGCGTATGCTTTGTTGATTCCTATGGCAGCTAAGCACCATATGTAGGTCTTAGCCCATTTTGTAGATGTCCACATAGGAACAGGTTTAAAAAAAGACAGTGCCAGTGAGTTAAATATAAGACATGATCCAAATATATATTATAGCTATAAGTAAGAGTGACCCAATTTACTTTTTTTTTTTTTGCTTTTGAACTAACTTAGGTGACTAGTAGGCACACTCTAAGTACTTTTAGCCTAAGTCAAATATATACCTTTACTTATTTTTCAATTTTATAATTTAAATCTGCAAGTCTAATTAACAGTAATAAAACTTTGATTAGCTGAAACTAAGTAGATATAATTTATTTATAAGATGTAATTTGTGTAGCAAGAATTCCTTGAAGGTTTGAAATGGTAACTTAATTTTTTTTTTTTTTGGCTTTTTGCATTTCATTATTTTGTTGAAGAATGAACAAGGGATAAGGAGAAGCAGATTTTTAGCTTTTACCAAATATCACATTGACTTGTGTTTTTAAAAAAATGTACTGCATGTTACTATAGTAATTCTGATTGCCTTCTTTTCAAAATACTTTTTTATTAGTTGCAGATATTGCTGACTTATAGGCAAATGGACAAGATCTAATATATCTGAGAGCTAGAGATTTCAGAAATTAATCTGAGCTTTGTGCTTAATTTCATGACTTTGGGTTGAGTCTTTTAACTTGGCATTTTAGTTTGCTCTAGCGTTAAACACTATCATCTCCTGCCTGTGTCAAAGGACTTATTGAGTCATTATTAGTGATTATTAGGGATCACTTTTGCTTTAGCCCTAGCTGTGGGTGCTGTCAGGTAAATGTTTGAGTACACGGGCAGGATACTGTTTAAGCCTGGGAATACACTTTTAGGCCAGAGCTGGACTTAAAATTCTGTGTTTATGAGTTTCCATTTGTTTGCTCACCCATTTAAATAGTTGCTTTTCAGCTTTATGACCTAACATCCAGAAGTGGTATCGTAGCCTTCTGTTACAAGTACATAGCTGATGGAGTTATGGAGGATTGCAATTAGTTATTGTAGGAATGCAAAACAAAATCAAACAAACCCAAGCCAACCAACCAATCAGGAAAAGCATTTAAATAAAATTTATCTTAACCAGGTCTTGAATTTGAAAATGTGTTTCTTCTGTAATGCAGAAGGTAGGGTGACCAGTTTAGGTAAATAGATTTAAGGGCATATAATATTTCTTTTCCAGAAGACCTATTTGGTACTCAGAACAGGATCTTAAAAAAACAAAAAAACAAACAAAAAAAAACTACTACTTATGTAAATGGGGGACATTAATCCCTTTCATTAGCATTCATTTACCAGTCAGTTCTTGAGCTTCTCATATGTACCATGCAATGTGTTAGGTACCTACTAAGATGTGTAAGTCATGGTTCCTGCCTTCCAGGAGCATCTCAGATGGTAGAAGACATGCGAGTAATCACAGATGTGTAAAAGTAGTGTGATACTGAGCTGCCAACAGGGGGCAGGATGGTTCAGCTAAAAAAAAAAAGAAAGAAAGAAAGAAAGAAAGAAAAATAATGTGATAAATGGCGCTACACAGATGTGAGCAGTGTACACTGAAAATGGAGCAAGTGGGGTGAGCTTTCCTCAGAAGGGACATTTGAGCTGCATTTGCCTGTCTCCAGGCAGAGGGAACAGCCTGTGAAAAGGATGTGGAATCATATGAGGACTTGGAGTGTTTGAAGAGCGATGAGGAGCCGTTGGTGGTGAAGTGGTCGTTGGAGGGTTGGCGTAGTTAGGCCACGTGTGTGCGTAGGGAGGGGTGAGAGATGGGCTCAAAAGGCACTTGCAGGCCTGGCTTTGGATTTAGATAGCACCCTGTTGTAATAGGCAGTCAAGAGAGGTTTTAAGTAGGGACTTGATATGCTTAGCTTTGTACTTAGGAAACTTACTTGAGTACCAGTCAGGACTAAGGTAGGCAATAGTCAAGTAGACTGTTAGAGTGATGTATGTCACTGGTCGGAGGGGCCTTCTCTGAGACAGTGGCAGCTAGAATAGAGATACAGGCAGTGTTTGAGATATTTCCGAGTATTTGCTGATATACTGGTTTATGGGGGTTTCGAAAATGGGAACAGTGGAGGGGAAGGAGTCAGTGGGGATGGAAAGTTTGGCACAATGAGGAAGTAGTTGATAAAGGATGGAGATATTGTCATTAGAGAGGAGATCTCATGCTCTGATACCGAAACAAAGGAAGTAAGGGTGTGTTCTCTAAGAGGAAAGTTGAGAGGTACAGGGAAGAGCATTTTGGAATGTCACTGTCTGACTAATTTTTCCATGAAGCAGGGGTAAGGTATTTAAAATGGAGAACGAGGGGAGGCAGGAGAACTTTAAGATGTCCGGTAAAAGTTTAAAGCCTACTTTGTGGAGTAGGAAATAGTAAAAGATTCCTGAGGATTCAGGTAAGTTTGGAAGCCATCTGACTGCAAGACAGTGCCATTTTTCTCCAGCCAACCCTGAATTCAGGAATGAAGGAGGGTGTCAAGGGATCGCAGCCTTGCTGAGTGCAAAGGGAAGATTGAGTGGGAAAAGGGAGGAGAGAGTCTAAGAGAGTAAGAGGCTGTGATCAGATAGAGGGGCTTTGGGGAGGTGGTGATGATGAGAGAGTAAGAGGTACAGTCAGATGGTGGGAGCCTCAGAAGGGGAGTCTTTGAGGTTGAAGAGTTGAAGAGCAGTGTCGGGAAGGCATATGGATCTCAGTAACTGTTTTCCTTCCTGGGCAAGGTGGTAGGAAGAGACTGAAACACCCCAGAGAGCACATGCATGTGCTTGAGAGGGGGCCAGAAACCTTGGTTCACTTCTAGACTGTGAGGGAAGTCAAGTTAGCCAGGGAAAGCTAGTGTTTCCTTACAGAGAGGCAGAGCACCGAGAGCTTTCTGTGAAGAGGCAGCTGATGATCAGATGGAGGATACTGTGGTAAATATTAGAAGCTCGTTTAGCAGAGGGAGGCAGCCTGTGGAGCAGGATGACCTATGAGACAGAACAGCTTTTTTACAAATATGTAATTTGTGTATTGCATAAATGACAAATTGGGGACCTTACATTATGTAGAGAGAGTTCATGTCACTACCAAGACATTTATTTCATAACTTAAAGGAACCTGTTGAGTGTGGATATATTTGTAACTGAAGGAATTTTGTCAAAACCTATGTTTCTGATTTTGGGGATTCACCCCGCTTAAATTGTGTTTTCCTTGTTAATTAGGGAGAAAATACAAGGACCAATATTTTAAGTTGTTGGAGGAAAATTAAAAAGTTTAACTTTGCATGGAGTTAAAAATCACTATTTGGGGTACAGTTCTGTGAGTTTTTACACATGCATAGAATAGGACCTTATAACCTCCTCCACAGACAGGATGCAGAACAGTTCTAATACCCCAAATAAATGCCACCTCTTTGTATTCAGGTCTCCCCCAGCTGGTAACCTCTGTGAACCAGTGATCTGTGCTCATAATTTTCTGTCTTTGCTAGAATGTCATACAAATAGATTTATGCAGTATGTAGCATTTAAGAACGGCTTCTTGTACTAATCATAATAAGTTTGAAGTTTGTTCATGTTGTGTGTGTCAGTATTTCATTCTTTTCTGTTTTGAGTACTGTTTCATGATGTAGTTTATACCACAGTTTGTGTATCCATTCCCCAGGTGAGGGACATTTCGGTTGTTTCCAGTGTTTAGTAATTACAGAAGAAAAAAGCTGTTATAAATATTACATTCAGGTCTTTGTGTAAATATAGATTTTGTTTCACTTGGATGAATACCTAAGAGTGGGATTTCTGGCTTATGTGGTAAGTGTACGTTTAACTGTGTAAGAAACTGCTAACCTGTTTTCCAGAGTGGTGGCACCATTTTGCATTCCTGCCAGCAGTGCAAGAGAGTTCCTGTTGTTCTGTGTTCTCACCAGTGCTTGGTATTGTTTGTATTTTTTATTTTAGATGTCTTACTAGGTGTGAAGTGATATCTTATTGTGGTTTTAATTTGCATTTCCCCACTGACTAACAATGTTGAGCATCTTCTCATGTGCTTATCTGTCATCTGCAAATCTCTGGTAAAGGCATTACTTTTTTTGCTGATTATTTTTATTGGATTTTTTTCTTTGTGGTTTTGAGAGTTCTTTGTATGTTCTTGATATAAGTGCTTTGTGAGATATACAAGGTCTGACTATTAAGTTTGCAAACTTGTTGCAACAATGTTGCTAACCTTTTTGATATCAGAGGGATGATTCATTATGAATTTGTACCAACTGGACAAACAGCTAACCAAGTTTACTATTTGGAATTGCTGAAAAGGCTGCGTGAAAAAGTTAGATGACCTGGCCTTTTTGCCAGCAATTCATGGCTCTTGCATCACGACAATGCACCAGCTCACACGGCTCTGTCTGTGAGGGAGTTTTTAGCCAGTAAACAAATAACTGTATTGGAACCCTCTTCCTACTCACCTGATTTGGCCCCCAGTGACTTCTTTCTTTACCCGAAGATAAAGGAAATATTGAAAGGAAGACATTTTGAGGACATTCAGGACATGAAGGCAATATGATGACAGCTCTGATGGCCATTCCAGAAAAAGAATTCCAAAATTGCTTTGAAGGGTGGACTAGGCACTGGCGTTGGTGCATAGCTTCCCAAGGGGAGCACTTCGAAGGTGACCATAGTGATATTCAGCAATGAGGTATGTAGCACTTGTTCTAGGATGAGTTTGCGAACTTAATTGTCAGACCTCATATGATGCGCATATATTCACTTAGTATCTGTAGGTGGTTTTTTTTTTTTTTAAAGATTTTTATTGGGGAATTGGGGGGATGGGAACAGTGCTGGGGAATTGGGGAAAGGGGAACAGACAAGCAGTCTAGTTGTGGAGGATGTTGCTTCACTGGTCCAAGTTGGCACCATCATTGTGCTCTTCCCGGGCGAGGCAGATCAGTCGCCGGCTTCTGGACGGCCGCTCACTGCGGCTGCTGGCCGCTCACGCTGGCTGCTGGCCACACACGGTAGCCCATGGCAATCCACTGCCACAGGGGCTGCAGCCCACGCCGTCGCCGGCGACTCATGGCAGCCCAGCTCCAGGTTGAGCTGTTGTTCAGCATCTTAGCTGTAGAGGGCAGTGTCACTGGCCCTCATATGTGGGATCCGAACCGGGGCCCTCTGGCATCCCAAGCGAGTTCTTAACCATCGCGCCACTCGGCCGGCCCGGTTTGTTTTTTTTTTTTTTTTTTTTAGTCCCTTAACAGAGTCCTTTGCTAAGCAAATTTTTTTATTTTGGTAAAGTGTAATGTATCAATTTTTTCTTATATGAGTAGTGCTTTTTGTGTTGCATCTAATAAATCTTTGTCTTTTCCAAGGTCATCAAGATTGTTTTCTATGTTTTCTTCTAAGAATTTTATAGTTTTACATTTTACACTTAAGTCTGTGATTTATTTTGAGCTAATTTTTGTATACAGTATGAGGTTTAGGTGGAGGTTTGTTTAATTTTTTTTTTTTTGCATATGGATGTCTAATTGTTACAGCATAATTTGTTGTAAAAAAAAATACACCTTTGTCAAAAATCACTTGTCCATATTTGTGTTGGCCAGTTTCTGGACTCTAGTTTGTTCCATTGGTCTGTGTGTCTTATCCTTTTGCCAATAGTGCGTTGTCTTGACTACTGTAGCTTTTTGGTACATCTTAAAATTAGGTAATGTAAGTCTTCTACCTTTGTTCTTCTTTTTCAGAATTGCTTTTGCTATTCTAGTTCCTTTAACTTTCTAAAATATAATTTTTCTATTTTTGTATATATTTATAAATATGTAAATATATATTTTGTATATTTACAATATACAAAAACCTTGTATATAAATATATATATACAAAGTACTGCTGGGGTTTTTAATTGGAATTGCATGAAATCTATAGATCAATTTGGGGACAGTTGATATTTAATGCTAATGAGTTTTCTGTGATTTCTTTCATCAGTTTTTTAGTTTTCAGCATACAGATCCTTAATATTTTAATTTTAAATCTTTTACAGACTGCATTATGGACATGGCAAGTGAAGAAGAAAAATGGGAGAAGCTGGATGCGGAATTTGATCACTTTGTGGTAGATATGAAGCCCTTCGTTTTAAAATTACCCCATAGGTCAGGTAAGATTATGTTTGAAAATAGATTCTTAAGATTAATTTTTTCCTTTATATTATTTCATTCAACTAATGAACCATCAAAATGGAAATAAAGCTGAATTCCTTTAATACCACTTTTTCATCTTGAGCTGATGTAGGATTGTTTACTTTGAGCTCTTCAAGGGTAAATAGAGATTTAGTGATAATGTCCTGCTAAACCGTGGAAGGATCTTATTGAGGCATGACTTCTAATACGTCATGAGCTTAAAGCACGTGGGTCTCTAAAGTTGGCTGCAACTCTTTCTTCCAGCATCTTTTCCCTCCCGTCGTGGAAATTTTCCTCTTACAGGAGCCTACTGTCCACCTGCTCTGATCCTTTTGTTTATCAAAGTGGAAAAGAATCTTTTGGTCTTGTATGCTTATCGGTTGGCTGAATAAAATCAAGTGCTAATGAATTTTTGTTGCTATCTTGTCTCCAATTCCTGGCCTGTTATCTCTGATTATGGAATGAGAGTCTTTGTCTCAAGTCAAAGAATTTTCAAATAATTTAAGGCATAGAGAGCAATCGGAAAGAGTCTGGAGCGCCACTGAAGACTCTCTAAGTCAGCGGTTCTCAACCTTCCTAATGCCA
>NW_017731384.1:4291148-4292317 GCF_001890085.2 Hipposideros armiger
CCATAAAATTATTTTCGTTGCTACTCTATAACTGTAATTTTGCTACTGTTATGAATCGTCATGTAAATCTCTTTTTGTTTTCCGATGGTCTTACGCGACCCCTGCGAAAGGGTCGTTCGACCCCCAAAGGGGTCGCGACCCACAGGTTGAGAACCGCTGCTCTAAGTCATAGTAGGCATAAGTCTGGCTGTAAAGGTAAATCTGATTTGGTAGCTTTTGAGTGGAAAGTTTGGAGTGGGGTCAAGAAACTGGCCTTTACCCTGTCCAAGCTTCCTGTTTCCCTGAGGTGTCTGAGGGAACTCTCTATTCAAAATGAGGAACCAACTCAATATTAAATGTTTATTCCAGGGTGCTGCATTGGGAGAAGGGAGGGTAGTGTATGAGTTACCCGTTGTTCCAGGCCTGCCACCTTTCCTAGTGCAGAGTGGCTTGGCATGGTCTTCCCATCAAGCCTCTTCTTCTACCCTCTGGCCTCATCAGACTGGAACCTTTCTTCCTCTGTTAGTCTTCAAAATGATTGTTTCATATCCTGCAGCTCATTTACAATTTTTTGAATTAGTATTTAAAGATATTTCCATATTGTGTTAGTCATGTTTCAGTGTTCACTACCATTTTTTCTTTTTGTTTTAGATCTGCTGATTAGGAAAAATTTATATTAAAATCTCACATTAGAAATGTTTTTCAAATCAAACTATCCTCATATTTCATCTTCTTTTAAAATGGATTTTTGTATAATTTTTCTTTCATGACTCATTGTCATTGTACATCTCTGGTCCCCTTTAATTTAATTAATTCTTAGTGAATGCTTGGGAACTCACACCCCAATCAAGAACCTGAACATTCATAACAACTTACATCTTCTTATAGCGAGATACTACTTTTAAGAATGGTTTTACCCCCCCATCATTTTAAGTAGAGGAATGAATTCTTTTTATTACCCAAGTTGTACTGAATTCCAGCCATTCCAAGATGATACAGATTTCAGTTTGCTGCCCGGCATGTAGAAAATACATAGTTTGAAAACTGTTTAATTAAGTTTATTAGTTTTATGTTTGTATTTTCTTTTTGCGCAAAGTACCATATTTGCCGGCGTATAAGACGATTTTTTGGCCCTGAAAAATATGCCTCCAAGTGGGGGGTCGTCTTATACGCCAGGTACACTTCAGATA
>NW_017731384.1:4293232-4310778 GCF_001890085.2 Hipposideros armiger
TGGAAGGTGTGCGGAAGAGGGGGTAGTCTTATACGGCGAGTATATAACAAACTCTGTATTTTGAGTGGAAATGTTAGGGGGTCGTCTTACACGCCCAGTCGTCTTATACGCCGGCAAATACGGTATACGCAATATTTCGTGATGTTTGCTTTCTGATTATATCATTTTCAAAGCTAAAAATACAAAAGTTTTTTTAGAGGCCAGCTCACATACCTGTAGTGATAAATCTGGGATGAACAAAGTAGTAAATCGTCCCCAGAGATTTTTGTAGGTAAAACAATAAATGAATATGACCTTTAGGAACTAAGAGATTAAAGAAGGCTTATGATTTGTGTTAGATATATAATCCTCAAATTGAGTTAGACTGATAAAAGATTAGTGTCAAAATAGTTTTCACAAGCCCAAAAACAATTCTGTGTCATGGCAAGATAAGATAGTCAATAAGTAATTATATGTGGATTAAACTGTGCTATATTTTTCAGGTAGTTTTTAAAGGGATAATTTATGAAATCACATGTAAATTTTTCCTCAATTACTTCTAGAGAGATTAAAAGAGAACCCTAAATAAATCAACTACAAATCCCTGAAAATTATCAGCTTTAATAAACAAAACATTTGAGATTTAATTTTAGATTAAGTTTAAAATGCTTAAATAAGACTGCATTTTATCCTTTTCAGTTTGAATAAGGAGAATTATAGAAAGATGTTTTCAACATGATTAAAATTATTTTAGAGATGTTTTTACAGCAAGCTTTATCTCAGAAATTTGACAGTTGTCCAGAGATTTTATTTCTAAGAAAATACTTGTTTGCATTTGTCTTGCCTGATCACTAATTAACTGATAACCTCTAGACAGGAGTTGGCAAGCTGTAGCCTCTGGGACAAATCTAGTCTGCTGCCTTTTTGGTAAAGTTTTATTAGAAAACAGCCATGCCCATTTGTTTACTTGCGGCGTGTGGTGACTTCATGCTATGATGGCAGAGTTGAGTTGCTGTGCCAGAGATCACATGGCCTGCAGAGCCTAAAATGTTTACTGTATGGCCCTTTATGGAATAAGTTTGCCGACCTCTGCTCTAGACAAAAGCAGATTTACATAGGTCTTTAATGTTTATTCACTGAGAAATCAAGTCTGTATCACTTCTTATATGTTTCTAGAACGGCAGAGGTGTGCACTTTGGATTAAAAAACTGTGTGAGCCTTCAGGAACAGGTGTAGGAATAATGGGCAGGAAGAATCGGAACCTGTATGCAAAACTGTTACTGCACATGCTTAAGCGAGGAGTGATTGAAGGCCCCTTTATACACCGACCTGAACCAGGGACACTAAAAACTCTACCTTCATACATGGTAGGTGTCATTGACCAAAGGTTGTATTAGTTTAGTTTCTTTAAAAGTGTCAATTTATCATCCCTTTGAGGAATAGTCATATTAGTAAAGTACAAGTTCTAAATCATATATTAGTTAAAACTAATGTGTTTTTTCTCTCTGATTCAAATTTTTCTACCTTGAATGGAAATCAGATATTGGCCTGTAACAGGACTATACTTACTGATGTAGTCATCACACAGTATTCTACGATATTTCTAAAAAACTTAAAGTGACTTTTTAAAGATTGAGCCTTCATTGTCCACTAATTTTCACTGGTTTTTAATAATAATATTTTATGTATGTCAGTAAATTCTAGTTATTAAACTTTCATATTTAAAAATTTATGAGAGGTTGGATTAAATGACATCTAAAGTTCCTTTCTATTGGAATAAAATGACAACAGTAAGTTGAAGTTTAGGAGTGATTCCCATATTTTATTTAATTCCATTTTCAAAATCAGGTTTGTTACAAAGGTAGTTATAGTTATGCTTGGATGATGAATTGTCACTGTCTTAGTCCTTGTCACCATGAAATATGTCTTGGTTTATGTAGCGTTTGAATACTTGAGAAATCTGACTGGAGTACTAGATGTTTTACTTGCTGTCAGGATATCTATGTATTTTTTTAAAAATGAACTGCAGAATTCTTATGTAATGTATTTTAAGATTTTTCTGTATTTTATCAGTTAACTTGAGCCAAAATTCATTCAGGAGGCATGCTAGGCCATAACTTCCGATACCCATGTCAGAAAGCGAATAGTTTTAATACTGTTACCAATTGTGTGTTAAAGTAGAGCCATACATTTTGCTTAAAATCGGTAGTCTTTGGGATAGTAGTTACTTGACTAGATATTTGATTAAATATTGGAGTGACTATGTCATTTAAAAAGGAATTGTTATGCATGTCTGATCTGGGATAGAGGGTCATGTGTTACCCCTCATTGGAGAACAGCCCCTTGAAGATTTTCATGTAGGATTGGGAGAATTGTTGCAGAAGTATCCAATTAATGCAGATTTTCTTCACAAATGTGTCATGAAGCCTGGCTCACTTGAAGAGAAATAAAAGGGCCAGTGTCATTCTTTTTAATGACTAAAGATAGAACATTTTCTGAAACACATTCAGATGTTAAGATACGAGTATATTGTATTATGTTTTCTCATTTACACTCAATTTTATAGAATCACAGGAAACGGCTTTATTTTATAAATAATAATCATGAGAAGGCCTAGAGAACTGCCTTGGATTTTCTAGCTAGTTTGTGGCGTGGCCAGAACTAAACCCCAGGTCTTCAACTCTATTGTTTCCATCTTATTGAGGACTTCCTAATTTTTATTTCTGATTTTCATTGATTGTGGTTTCTCTGTCCACTGATTTCTTTTTGAGAGAGTGCAGAGTAGTTAATGATCACAGAAAGAAATAAAAGAGCACATGATTTAAAAAGAACTTTCCATTTATCTTTTCATAAAGCTAACGTTCCTTTTTAATACAAATAATTATCAAATTTACCTGTTGTGTAATTTTATTGTTTATCATATTTCCTATACAGCAGAGCACAACTAAAATGTAAATATGTTGTCCCTTTTATGTGTTTTAATATTTCATAATTCATTGTACATTTAATATACATTTTTAAATATTTTTATGTAATTGAATTTAAGTTGAGTACTTGAAAGGTTGTTACTAAACTTGACATTTGATAGAGATCTTAACTAATTTTTCATTATAGTACATTTTGAAAGAATAATTTTTCTAATTTTAAAAAATCAGTCCATCTATTTTGATGAACCAAATCCAGCACGAGCAAAAGTTTCAAGCCCAGAAGGATTACCAGACTGGGTAATGGGTGAGCTGGGGACAAGCGAACACAAATTAAATGAATCATGGAAGCTTTCTTCTGGAGACAATGACTCTTTGGTACAGTCACCAACTGATGTCCACAGGTATGCTCTGAAAATGGGATTTCAAATGGGTTTCATCATAGCCTCTTTGAAACTGGTTTATACATTTCATTTTTTCTTGTTGTTGTTGTTGTTTTTTGTGTGGTAAGTAGTTGGTTTAATTTATATTTTTGTTAAAGTTGAGGGCTGTGAAGTGATGTTAGGTGGTTAAAATGAGGTTTGTTTTTTTGTTTAATATGTATGCGCGCGCACACACACACACACACACACACATATACACACACACTATTGCTTGGAAAGTGGAGTTTGAGAATCTACATAACACAGTCCTCTGTTTTTCTTTATGACAAACGTGAATTAAGAATATTACCAATGATTTAACAGAAATAATATCTTCATATCCATCTTGAAACTTACGCTTGAATTTCTCTCCTTTATCCCTCACTGAACAATATTGGTTTTGATTTAATAAACTAAACACTAACCTCATTAAACTGTGTTTTCTTTCATTAGAGCACTACGCTTAAATAGGATTTTTAGTGTAAATAAAAGTAAACTTATAAGTTTTTGAAATCCACAAAAAGATGATAATTGCTGTAGTATAGCTTTTGGCCTTTAGGAGGGATAGATTTAAATTGGATGTTTGTCAGGTTTTGAGTTTTACCTTTGGCATTGTTCCCCGAAACGTGAAAATATTGGACAGCGTCATTTGGCATGTATTATGCTTCAGCCTTCACTCCTCACTATGCTCTTGGTAATTTTCATATTTGGAATTTGATTTGGTTAACAATATACTCTTTCTTTTCTACTATATGTTTTTTTGGTTTATTCCTGAATCAGATACAGAAATGTTATTAGTAATTTGAAATGTCTTCATAGTTGATGTAGCCTGGTTATATGTTTTTCAGACTTCAGGTATTATGGTGGAAAAGAACAGATGAACGAACACAAAGCAAGAGATCCAGTCCATATGAAATTTTTTTTTATTAGAAAGGGGAAACAAATTAATATGGAGAGACAAAAAGGAAAGAGGCGATATAATTAAGGACGCATTCAGAAGAGTAAAAAGAAGTGAATAGATGAGTCAGTAGGAGGTGATGTAAAATGCTTATTTTTGCATTCATAGGAGATTTCAAAGTAGAAGAGATGTAATTGTGGAATTTTCGTTAGCTTTATAGCAGGTCAGTGGAAGTGTAAAGAGATTGTGGTCTGTATACAAAGAAAAATACAGTCCTTGGTTTAGCTGCAAAATCCATCAGGTGTTTGCCAAAACATTTGTTGGGTGTCCACCTAAATGCTGGGCTCCTTTCTGGGTGTGATGAATCTGGAGTTCACAGCATAAAGGTAGTTTCCTGTGTCTTGGAGCTTAGACCAGAGGTTGAAAATTGCTGATCTTCCTGGATGGAATGGATCATGTGTATAGATTTTTGTTTGACTTACATCATGTCTTTAAAGATTTTTGAATGAGTTGAAATGAGAATTTCATATAAAAACTTAAGTTTCTGGCTTATTTTCAAAAGTGGTGGAGACCTAGCAATCTTTCTAGAAGACAGATGTAGGTTGGCGCTAATAATACTTGGTACCTGCCTAATGAGCATGCCTTCACTCCTCCCTGCTCATCCTGACAGTGAGCTTGAGGTCAGTTGCATCTATTATTGAGTTTTTGTTTTTCTTAAGTAGGTTTAAGAGGAAATGAAGTATTTGTTTTCCCATTTTTATATTATGTCAAAAGTAGAAAGAAGAAAGATCAGTGAAGGGGGATCATATGATTCAGGAGAGGAGAGACTATTTGAAGATGTGAAGAATATCCTTGTATCTGGAAGCATAATCACTCATTTGCTACTTGTTTAAGTCCTGTAGACATTTGACCTGTAACCATTGTTTTAGATGAATAGGGAAGAGAGATAAGACAACTACATGGATAATTCCAATAAAGTAGTTATGTGTAGTTGTGGAAGTATTCACGAAGATTTGAGGTGTGTGTAAGAGTGGGATTCAAAATACGAAATAGACAAGATCTTCAGTGAGTCCAGGTGAATGGGCTTTTTCTTCCTCATAACAGGATCAAGTTTGAGAAAACACAGAATATTCTTCAAATATTAGTGATTTTTCTGGAAAAATGGAACTATAGTAAAATCTCCACAAGTTTAACCAGTAACTTATTTCTCTTTGTTGCTCAGCTATAAGATGACATTTTAATGCAAATTACTTGAGTATGAGGCATTATTTATCAGTTATATAATAAGTAATTAATGGGAAAAGCAGACAATCCTTTGGTCCTAGTCTTTCTTCAGATCTCTCAACTTCATAAAAGCCTTACTTGACAGCCCAGGTCTGTTTTGGTGACCCTGTTATTTACACCAAAGTTACTCTTTGTTGCACTCGTCACGTGTGCAAAGGTTCTGTTTCTGTCCTCTTTGCTAGATTGTAAACTTCATGAGCAGGAACTGTGTTTTTCCTGTTTGCACTGTATTTCCAGTGCCTAGCACTGAGCAGGAAATTTAGGAGCTCCATAAGCATTGGTGTTTGGTGAGTGTGTGCGTGATTGAAGGACTGGGCTGTGTCAGGCACTGCCATGTATTTAATGTAATCAGGACAAACCCTTTGAGATAGGTATGTTGTGGCAGAGAATGGCCTACAAGGATTGCTTAAAAACCTTTTAGGAAAAGTGGAGGGAAGGGTAAATTTTAGGGTAAGTTAAGAGAAGTATGGATATAGGATATAGAGATGCCTTTGCACACACCATGAGGAATATAAAGGTGATGAAGGAACAGGAAAAGACATAAATATCTTTCTGGTGAAGTGTAGGAACATCAGTAAGGCTAACACCTTACAATTAGAGCTGCAAAAACAAAACAGCGCAGTGTACCTTTTCTTATAGGTTTCTCGATTTGATTTAAAATTTTAGTCTGTATGTACATTAATTAACAGATACTTGAAAATTTTATATACATAAAGGCATTTAGAAACTAAAACTAACATTTACTTTAGCTAAAGGCAATAAAACAGCTTTTAAGGGCAAATACATGATGTGTGAGATCAGAACAGAAGTGGTGAAGCCTAATGATGGTCTGTCTTCCTAGTTCCAGCATCGCTCCTTTACTCCGAGTGGTCATACTGTGCTAATGAAAAAGTTATATCTTCTGGTGTTGACCTAATACATCTAATCAGTTCTGCAAGAAATTGTTTTAAAAAGTTTAAGAGGCTTATAATACTTGACACATGTATATTTTTATAGTGAATAATTTATTGTTACTTAGAACTGAAGTTTAATGCTGCCTCATAAATTTTACAACCACTTCAACTTGTCCTTTGAAAAACCCCTTTAATCTTAAAAGATTTTCCCCCTTAGTGTTTCTTTTTTGATCACTTTATAAAATCCTGCTTTACTTAGACCTTTTTGTATGTGAAGCATTTCTAATGGCATTTTAGATTATGCCGTTTGTGTCCTAGCCTTTTTATATTATTAAAGATGCAGAGTCCTTTTGAAGCCTCTGTGTTAGGACTCCCTATTCAGTAGAGATGGCACCTTTCCTTTACCTTTATTCTTCCCGTGGGAAGGACATGCTATGTAGCCTGGTTCTAAATACCTTAGAAATGTTATGAGGTTACATTCTATCAGGCTTATTATCATGCTTTCCTTTTCCCACCAAATACACATTATACACTAGCAAACAGCGTTCCACATCAGCTTCAACGTGTAGCTAGTTCCATTCCAGTTTTATTCTTTGCTTTCCTTTTTCATATTTCTTGGTTTAAGTTTATATTATGAGCGATGTTTTCTTTTAGAAAAACCACTTTCCAAATTCATTGCTATTTTATTAGAGATCCATTATTGTATTTTTACAGGAAAGATCTTATTTTTCTTGACAGTGAAATATTTGAGTTATATTTGAATTTGGAGCATGCTTTTACAAAAGGTAAACTGTTACTAATGAGACCATAGACTTAGATCTCATCCTGTACATCCTTTATAAATTTCATTTAGCTCTATAACCATGTCCATTTATATCACTTTCTAGTCATCTTTCAGAAGCCCTCCATTGAGATCTGGTAAAGACCTTAATTATCTTTGTGGTAGGCAGGCTTTCAGTGGCCCCATGATCCTCTTCTGGGTGTTCAGTTTTGTATAACCCCTTCCCCTTGAGTGTGGGTAGGACCTGTGACTTGCTGCTAACTAATAGGATACGGCACTGGTGATGGGATATCACTTCCGTGATTACATTACGATATGTAAGACTCTGTCCTGCTAGCCCACTGGTTCTAGAGTCTTGCTGTCATTTCCTTTCTGGCTTCGAAGAAGTGAGCTGCCATGATTCCTAATCCGTAAGGTACTGAAAGCTGCTGACAACCATAGATCCTTCCCTAGTTGACCCTCCAGATGAGAACCCAGCTCTGGTCAAACCATGGTTGCACCTTGTGTGGCCCTAAGGAGAGGACCCAGCTCAGCTGTGCCTGTGCTTCTGACCCACAGAAACTCTGAGAAAAAATATATATGTGTGTTGTTTAAAGCTGTTCAGTTTGTGGTAATTTTCTATGTAGCAATAGATGACTAATACAGTTTTTATTCTCATTTTAGAAAAGTGTGCAATCTATATGTAATACATGCTTGTCATTATACCTCAGTGTAGAAATATAGAGAAAGAAAAATCAAAGTTCTTCTCTCCATGTTCTTCTTCGTGTACTCTCCTCATGAGAGGTAATAGTCATCAACAATTTGATATGTATCATTCTACAATAGGCACACACCCACACCCCCGCATATGTAATTAAAAATTTATAAATTGGCGTATACTATATGTACTTTTCTGAGACTTGCTCTTTTGTCACTTAACTGTGTCTTAAACCTGTGTCATGTAGTCTGTGTCATCTTTTTAATCACAGGTAATAACCCATAGTGTGGATTTACTGTATTTCAACCTGTCTGTTGCTTTCAGCTCTTTATTGTTATAAAGAATCTCAGTTAACATCCTAGCACATACACCATTATGCACCTGCATGTGTTTTGGGCTATTATTGATTCCAGAAAAGGAATTGCTATTTCAGTAGCTAGGCACATGGACAAATTTACAATAGTAGGTCAACTACTGGGATTATTAGCAGGTTCAAAATCTTGTGCAATGGTAACAGGAGTCTATAAGGGCTAGTATGGAGGGAATTCTAAGATATAAAGTTTGGAAGAACATAAAAGGATGGTAAGCTTCCATTTGTGTGTGAGTGTGTGTCTTTTAAACAGGCTATGTGGATACACAAGGTGTACATGTGCATGGCATATTTCTGGGTGCCATATACAGACCTGTTTTACCTTTAGGGATTGGGACTAGCCTGGTGTGGAAAGTTAAAAACTTCTTTTTATACATGTCTATGCTATTGTTAATAACCACATATTTTTTTTATAGATATGGTCAATTTGCCCTTCAGAACACCATCTTGTTAAAATGTGTGGGCCAACACATCATTAACATTAGGGTTTTATGCACATTAATAAATTTAACCGTATATAACACATATACATATTTAAACATAAGAATGAAAGTGTCCCAATACTCTAAATATTTGTGTATTCTGCTGTATTTCTAATTTATTAAAAACAGAAACCAAGCAGTGCAAGTTGTACTATTTATGGAGCACCTACTCTATGCTAGATACTATTCTAGAACTCTTCTACAAGTTATGTGATAAAATCTTCTCTACAATTC
Organism: Hipposideros armiger; assembly: GCF_001890085.2. Taxonomy (NCBI): domain Eukaryota; kingdom Metazoa; phylum Chordata; class Mammalia; order Chiroptera; family Hipposideridae; genus Hipposideros; species Hipposideros armiger. Next base: position 4,302,197 of record NW_017731384.1, read on the forward strand.
TGTGAGGATGACATGATTACTCTTTGTATTCATAGATGAGGTAACAGGTTCAATAAGGTCAAGCAACTGTCCCAGGTCGTTATGGTTTCAGATTCCATTTGTTTTCTAGGATACCACGTAGGCATGAGTACTTTATGCAGCAAATATGGAAATTTTACTTTAATCCATTTTTCCCCACTTGAGCTGCATCAGCAATCCTGGGTGACTCTGCCTTTGTTCTTGGTTATTTCTAGGTTGAACTGAAATGAGGCGTTTGCCTTTGTTCAGATCTCACTTCTGACACTTGGCAACCATGTGTCCTCAGGCAAGTTACTTAATTTCTCTAAACCCCATTTTCATCTTTTGTAAAATGGAGATACAGAGTCTTGTGAAAGTGTTAGCCATTGGTCCACCATCATTGCTGGTATGGTGATTGTTATTTTAATAGTTCATGCAGGGGCTTGCTTGTTAGAATGTTTGGCCATTCTTTTGCTTCTCTAGTTACATAATCCTCCCAAAGGGTATTATCTTAAAACCCACTGATCATTAATTATTTTGAGTCCTAGAAATCATTTTGTGTTCCTGAGAAAAATAATGTCTATATAGAAAGTTGAGATTATAAGTATGAATCCTGAACACTCTCAGAATAAAGAGTGGTTATGGTATTTTTTAAAAAGAGGCTGTGAAGGAATCTTGATAACTCAGCAAGTCCGTTTTTCCAGGACAGAAAGAATACAGTGTGGCTGGTCCCACCGCCTCCCCCCCCCCCCTTTTTTTTTTTTGCCACAGCGTGTATTAGAAGTGCCTAAGGAATATTTAGACTTCAGTTTATGTCATCTCTATGTATTCTTTTTGTGCATTTTCCCAAGGACAGAACACAAATATAATAGGTTGTATTCTTGTCTTACAGTTCTGTGGAAAATGTTTTGAAGCTTCCTTTTAATGGCGTGTAATTATTTTTATGATGTTTCAGTGAAGTATGATGTGGTCTGGTAGCTTATCACCAAAGTGCAGTTAAGTTCTGGGATATGGAAAGATGAAAAAGAATGATTTCATAGCACTTATTATTTTTTACTGGAACCTTGGATTAAGAGTGGGCAAAGAGGAGTCAAGTTGAATCAACTTTGACCTTTAAACACTGCTTACAGTGGACAATATATGTCAATTCTGCTTATTTTAGAGAACTTTACTGATAAAGAAGATGGCATTAGTTTGGATTTCTTTAGATGCCATTTTATAAAATGCATACAGATTACTTAAAAATTCTAGGAGTGTGCAAACAGAATTATTATTTATTTTAGATTACTCTTACTATATTAGATTTAGGTTAACTTTATATAAATTAAAGTTTTATCTTTTAATTTATGATGTGTCCTCTAAACAATAAATGTGTTCATACCTATACAAAAGGACTTGGAGAATAATTACCCTGTTTTAAATGATTATAGAGGACTATAATTTTCCCATCTTACTTTAATGAGATCTTTCCATGGGTTATTTGATGCCAGATTTTAGTTTGGAATGAAGAATCTAATTATAGCCCTGCCCTTATGGAAAATATGATTTGCTTTACAGTGATCCTCTTTATGATGTGGTTTTCCAGGAATGCCTTGCAGCAAAAAGCTGGGACTGTGTGTGTCCTTCAAAAATGTCTCCCAGTATATTTAGGATTTCATTTGCTTGTCCAGTTTAGTAGCTTGGCCAGCAGATGGTGCCCAAGTATAATGAAAATGTATTTGTGATTGAGTGTGTGGATCTATGTGAAAAACATTTTTCGCTTTAAGAGTATTGATTACAATTTTTAGTCTGGATACTCAAAAAACTACAATAGAATCTTTTTACCTTGTTAAAGTCCATTTTTATATGTAAATGACACCAACACTATAAATAGCTCCTGTTCGCTCTTAAGTTGTTGGATAACCTTATGGGGAAGCCCATCAACACCTTTCTTCCTAGGGATTCTTTATGTCCATTGGCATAGATGAATATGGTTAGGGTTACACATAGTAAAACATCCTCAAATGTTATTCACAAGAAGTACATTCACTTTATTTAAGAATAGCCATGTTGTTTGGGCAAAGATGTATTCTGCAGCAGCACTTTCTTTTTTTTTCAGTAGAACTTTCTGCAGTGGTGGCAGTGTTCTCTGCCCGCTAAGGTAGCTACTGTTGACATATGACTATTGAGCACTTAAAATGTGGCGAGGGTGACTGAGGAACTGAATTTTAAATTTTAATTAATTTAAATTGCTGTATGTGATTAGTGGTTCCCTTTTTGGACTTGTTCAAGACCTGGGATGTTTGTTGGGCCATTGGGAAACTGGACCTACTAGATGAAGAGCTGCTGTCCAGGTGGGGAAGTGGACTGGGGATAGGGATTATGAGTTGGGTACTGGTGCACATAAGCTGTCTCTGCCCCAGGGAGACCTTTACTCCGTGCTCTCGCTGGGTGACCATGATCGTGCATGGTCAGCTTCTTTCTAGTTGCTCTTCTCTTGGTCAGTCTCAGGTTTTAGAGGAGCTCTCTCTAACAAATCTTTCTAAAAGAAAAACAATCATTTTCATCATTGTGTTTGGGTAGAACACTTAATATGGAATACATCTGATTAAAATATGATATTTTTGATACAGTGGACACTTGTTAGGTAGATACTGAACCTTGAACTCTAGAAATAAGACTGCTACATAACCGAGGAATAAAAACTGTTTCTTGGGATATCAGTAAACCATAACCTTTCACACACTCATAAACCACTTAGCTACCCTTAATTTTTAACATTCAATGCTAATTAAATATCATTCTTATGCATTTATCCAGGCAAGGCCAAATGGCAACAAATTGTAACTGAGATGGAATGGCTTTGAAAACAATGGCCTTGCATTTCTTTTCAGCTTTTTTCCCCCAGTGAGTCAAATTTTTGACAAATTTAGTCACTTTTTCTTTCTTAAAAGTTTTTAATGAGTGGGCTTTGTAATAGCATCTTTTTATTTCACACGCAAGTTTCTTTTTGTGAAGTTTTGATTGTCGTTTTAATAAAGCTAAAGGGATGACAGTAAGCTTATAAGTGACTGTAAAATCTAATTTTAAGGGAATTAAAATTCCCTCTGAGTGTTGTACTGTTAAGCCAGAGATATATTAATAAACGTTGATTTAAATGTGTGATGACTTATAAATATGGTTTTTATTTTTAATTTTTAAAATCAAATGTGTTATTTTAAAGTAGGAAATGGGAAAAATATGAAGTCTTAAGATGTTTATGAATCTCTGGTCATTTTTTAGTTTTGTCAAACTTCTCATTTTTTAAAATTTAGTTTTTTTTTATTCTTAATAAAGCTCCCTTTGAAAAATTAAAATCAATATGTTGTGAATCATTGGAAATTATTTTCATTTTCTTCTTTTCAGTTTTATTTGATACTTTACAGCATTATTCTTTGTTGCTATTTATTTTTACATTTCATTGATATTTAGCAATACCTTAATAAGTAGACTGTCCTGCAGATGGTATATAACAGTATTATTACCTGCTTCTCAGATGAATGCAAAGACATGAAATCTAAAGTTAGTTCTCATTTCAGTTTTCTGATAATTTCTAATGCAGTAGTTGTATTTCTCTTACAGTGTTTTACACCTGTAAAACATAACACACATAAAAAGTGTATGAAAGTGTACAGGTACAATTTAAAGAACAGTTATATACATCCCTATACTTTTAACCCAGGCAAGAAATGGCATATTACAATACTCCAGGAGACCTTTGGTGTCCTTCCCCTATTGCTTCCATTTCCCTTTCCCTGAGAGGATCATGGTCCTATATTTTGTATTAATCATTTCTTTGCTGCTGCTGCTGTTTCTTTCTTTCTTTTTTTTTTTTTTTTTTTTTTAGTTTCAGGTGTACAAAGCAACATAATAGACATTTACACCCCTCACAAAGCATTAACCTCCCTCCCTCAAGTTTCTTTTTTTTTTAACTTTATGTAAGTGGAATCATACCATATATATTATTGCTTCTTTCATATTTTTCAGATTCATCCATGTTGATAAATGTAGCTATTGTTCATTGTTTTGTGGTAAACTTTTAAAATTGATGTATAACATACATATGTTAAGACACACAAATCTTAAGTGCAAAGCTTGAAAATATAGGGGAAAAGCTTCATGGCAATGGATTTGGCAATAATTTATTGGATATGACACCAAAAGCACAGACAAAAGAAAAAATAGATAAATTGGATTACATCAAAATAAAAAACCTTTGAGCATCTGAAGGACACAGCAGAGTGAAAAGGCAACCCATGGAATGGGATAAAATGTTTGCAAATCATATATCAGAAAAAGTTATTAATATCCAGAATATATAAATAATCCTACAACTCAACAGCAAAAACAAATAACCCAATCAAAAAATGGACAAAAAACTTGAATAGACACGGGCCGGCCGAGTGGTGTGATGGTTAAGAACTGGCTTGGGACGCCAGAGGGCCCTGGTTCGGATCCCACATATGAGGGCCAGTGACAATGCCCTCTACAGCTAAGATGCTGAACAACAGCTCAACCTGGAGCTGGGCTGCCATGAGTCGCCCGCGACGGCTGCAGCCCCTGCTGCAGTGGGTTGCCATGGGCTACTGTATGTAGCCAGCAGCCAGCATGAGCGGCCAGCAGCCGCAGTGAGCGGCCATCCAGAAGCCAGTGACTGATCTGCTTCGCCCGGGAAGAGCGCAATGATGGTGCCAACTTGGGCCAGTGAAGCAACGTCCTCCACAACTAGACTGAAGAACAAAACGACAGCAACTTGTCTGTTCCCCTTCCCCCAATTCCCCAGCACTGTTCCCTTCCCCCCAATACCCCAATAAAAAAATCTTTAAAAACAAAACAAAACAAAACAAAAACCGAATAGACAGTTCTTCAAAGAAGATGTATAAGTGGCCAATAAGCGTATGAAAAAATGCTAAACATACTAATCATTCTGGAAATGCAGCTCATAACCATAATGAGATCCCACCTTACACCTATTAGGATGGCTACTATTAAAAAAAAACAAAGCAAGTGTTGGCAAGGATATGGAAAAATTGCAACCCTTGTGCACTGTTGGTGGGAATGTAAATGGCATAGCTGCTGAGGAGAATAGTATGATAGTTCCTCAAAAAAATTAAAAATAGAATTACCAAATAATCCAGCAATTCCACTTCTGGATATCCAAAATAATTGAGATGCAAACAGATATTTGCACACCCATGTACATAATATCATTATTCGCAATAACCAAAAGACCAAAGCACCCAAAGTATCCATCAAGGGATGAATGGCCTAACACAATGTGGTATATGCATACAATGGAATATTACCAAGTCTTAAAAAGGAAGGAAATGCTGACACATGCTACATGGATGAACCTTGAAGATACTATGCTAAGGGAAATAAGCCAGTCACAAAAAGACAAATACTGCATTACTGCACTTATATGAGGTACCTAGAGTAGCCAAATTCATAGACTGTGGGAGGAGAGGAATGGAGAATTAATTGTTTAAGGGGCACAGAAGCTCAGTTGGGGAAGATGGAAAAGCTCTAGAGATGGATGGTGGGGATGGTTGCACGACACTGTGAATGAACTTACAACCACTGAGCTGGACATTAAAAATGGCTAAGATGGTAAATTATATGTGTATTTTGCCAAAACAAAAAATACGAAAAAAAACCCCCCCCACAAATTAGCAATATCAGGAATGAATGAAAGAGGAGGCTCTACACAAATCCTATAGACGTTAAGAACATAGCAAGAGAAGGGCCGGCTGAGTGGCTCAGTTGGTTAAGAGCATGCTCAAGAGTGTGAGCTCTGAGCAACAGCAGTTTGAGTCCCGGCCTGAGCTGAGCTGCCAACAGGTGGCAGGATGGCTCAGCTAAAAAGAAAAAGAAAGAAAAAGGCATGTAACAAGAGAATATTATAAATGACTTTATACCAATGAAAACTTTGAAGAAATCAACACATTTTTTTGAAAGACACACAAAAACAATACTGACTGAAGAAAACATGGGAAATCTGAGTGACCCTATACCTATCAAAGAAATTTAATTTGTAATTAACCACCTTTTTACAAATAAATCTCCAAGCCCCGATGGCTTTCTTGGTGAATTCTAGGAGGCTTTTATGGAAGAAAATTATGTCATCCTACATGAATTTTTTTCATGAAGTAGAAAAAAGAGGAAATGCTTCCCAACTCATTAAGTCAGTATTTCACTGTTTCCAAAAGAAGACAAAACATTACCAGAAACATAAAACTACGTACCAATATTCTCTCATGAACATAGATTTAAAAATTCATAATTAGCATACTGTATTCAGAAAATATAAAAAGGATCTTGTGAATAGATGGTCTTATCCCAGGAATAAGAGGTTGGCTGGCACTTGAAATTGATGTATTTCATTACATAGTTCAAGAAAGGAAAATCATGTGATCATCTCAATAGATGCAGAAAAAGCATTTAACAAAATACAACATCCATCCTTGGTAAAAACTCTCAGCAAATTAGGAATAGAAGGGAACTTCCTCAGCCTGATTTAAGTTATTCATGAAAAACTAAACCAATTATTAAAAAAAAAAAAAGAGGACTTAGCATTCCTGAGTTTTAGAATTAAAGTTGCAGTAATAAAGATAGCAGTGTTGGTGAAAGGATAGATAGATAGATCCATGAAATAGAATAGAAATTCTAGAAATAGGTTTCACATATATGGTCAATTGATTTTCCACAAAGATGGCAATAGAATTAAATGAGAAAAGGAAGGTCTTTTTTTTTTTTCCATCAAATTTTGTTGGAACAAGTGCATATCCACATGGGGGAAAAATGAGATGGGTTATAGACCTAAATGAAAATGCTAAGAACTATAGAACTTCCAGAAGAAAGAAAAATCTTTGTGACCTTGGAGTAGGCAAAGATTTCTGAAATAGGATATAAAAAAACATAAATTATGAAGAAAAAAAACCCTATAAACTGGACTCTCAACATGAAAACTTTTACCTTTGAAAGACACCATTTGGGAAATTACCTGGCAAGGCAGGGAATGGGAGAAAAGATTCTAAATACATATATCTGACAAGGACGTGTGTCGAGAATATCTGAAGAACTCTTACAACTCAAGACAACAACCCAATTAATATGCAAAAGATTTTATAGACACTTTACAAAAGAAAACACATAAGTGACTATTATACATATTTGAAAAGATGGTCAACATCGTTCTTTATTAGGGAAATGCAAGTTATAAAGCATGTTGTGATACCACCACACACCCATTAAATTGGCTAAACAGATAAAAACTGAAAAACCAACAGGGTGACGATAAGACAAAACTGGAATTCTGCAGTGTTGATGGGAATATAAAATGGCACAACCACTTTGGAAAACAGTTTACCAATTTCTTACAAAGTTTAAGACAACTTCCCATAGAACCCCACAATTCTGTTTATTTGTAGGTGTTTAGTAAGAAAAGAAAAATGTATGTCCACATAAATATTTGAACTTGAATGTTCATAGGAGCTTTATTCATAATAGCCCAAATGGGGAGATGATCTAAATGGTCCAGCATATGAATAAAAAAGCAAATTATGGTTCATCCATATAATGGAATCCTACTGGCAATAAAAAGAAGTGAATTTTGGATACGTGGAACATGACTAAATCTCGAAAATATTGTCCTCAGTTAAAGAAGCCAGACATAAAAATGCACAAACTGATTCCATATATTTGAGATGCAACAAAATCAGGATTCCAGAGGAGCTCGAGAACTTTTGGGTATGATGGAAAGAATCTGTGTCTTTAATGTGATGGTTACACAGGTATATATACATTTGTCAAAACGCACGAAACTGCATTTTATTTATTTATTTTTTAAACTTAAAAGTTAGTTTTTTATTTGTCTTTGTGGATACAACAGAAATATTTTTGTCACTGTTAACAGAGTAAATTTTCTTTTCATTGGCAGACATTAACTTACATGTCACTTGTTGTTGAAACTGTAGTTCAGTATACCAGCATCAATTTTAAAAATCAGAAGTGGTCAATGAAAATATATTTGTGTACTTTTCAGAGGTGTTCTGTATTTTTATGATACTTGATTTCTCTAATATTAGTCCTTTCTTATTATTAGGAAACTGCCTTAGCTATCCTAACAGCAGTAACTCAGAAGGCAAGTGCTGGAACGGCGAAATGGGCCTGGCTTAGGCGAGGGCTGTACTATTTGAAAGCTGGTCAACATTCTCAAGCAGTGGCTGAGTAAGGCACCTTATTATATTTAAGCTCAGCTTAAATATAATATTAACCTGAGCTTAAATATAATAATTATATAAATATTATAAGTACATATAATACGTAAAATATAAAATTATAAGTACAGCTTAATGGTTTCTTAAACTCCGTTTGTACCCAAAATGAACTTTACAAATTGCTTCAGATCAGGTTGTGTTTTAAGGGAAGAAATAGCAAAATTTATTTGAAGTTGACTACTTCTTATTATATGCAAGGTATTGGAATTGCAAAAATGAATTAGGTGGTATCCTGTTAAGGAGATTGCCAATCTAGTAGTCTTAATAGTATCATGTGTGTACTAGGTT
>NW_017731384.1:4311668-4357456 GCF_001890085.2 Hipposideros armiger
AGCCTCGCCAGCATTTGTTGTTTGTTGATTTATTGATGATAGCCATTCTGACCGGGGTGAGGTGGTATCTCATTGTGGTTTTAATTTGCATACGAAACTGCATTTTAAATGGGTGCAGCTTTATTGTAAATAAACTATATCCCAGTAAACTTACAATAAGAAATCATATCCAGGTGTAGCTGAGGCTTCCTTGGTGTGGCTTCTTCCAATCTAAAGCTGTAAACTAAAGGAGTAAGTTATCTGACCACCTCCCCCACCCCGTGCCCCCCCACACACACACACACACACACACACACACACACACACACACACACACACACAAACCTACAGAGCCTACACATAGTGGTGAAAGAGGGATCGGAGAACTTCCATTCAAAAACCAAGGAAAATGGGAGACACATAATGACAATGTGATAGCAATTCTGAAATCTAGCCAGGCATCCAATCCATTGCCTGTTTCTTAGTCAGGACTTAGTGCTGCTTCCTGGGGATGTTCTTCAGGGATCTGGGCTTTTCTCTCTGAATTATCTTTTACCATAAGAAATGATTTGTTTTAAGCTGAGTAGTTTTCATAGCCTGCTTCCTGTTTGTAGGAAGCTGGGGACTCAAATACCTCTTTTCACTTTGAACCCTCTGTCCCTTTCACCGGAAGCTAGTCTGATTCCTTGGTTTTGAGGCTATGTTTGTGGCTTTGCCTTTGTCCTCTGTATACAGCTTCTTAGGAGCCATAGCTTTCAGAAATGATCACCAGATAGATTCCTCTCAAGAGCAAGGAACTCCCTCCCTTCCTCTGATTTCTTGGTGAACTTGACTTTGGGGAACCTGGATTCCCTCCTACTTCCCTAGTCACACTTCCTGCTGTCTCCAATTGTTTCTGGAGCCAGAGCCTGGCTGACCTTCAGTTTCCGTCCTTTTTGTGACATTGCATTTTTGTTCCAGCTAAAAGTGGTGCCATAAGTTGTTCTTTTAGGCTCTTCTCGGATGCAGTCTTAACTGCCGCTGTCACTATTCTATCTTTAATTAATATTCCCCAAGTTTCTGGTTTTTTTTACTCCTTCTGGAATTCATATTTCAGTGTTAGAGATTTTGAACCTATCTTATCTCTTGCGTTTTCATTTATTATATTCGTCCCTTTATTTTTTTCCTTTGTGTTCTTAGAATATTTCTTGAACTAGTTTTCTAATTTGCTGATTTGATTTTATGCTACATTTAATCTGCTGTTCTCTTCCATTATGGTTTTAAAATTTGGTAATCATGTTTTTCATTTGTAAGCACATTTTTATGATCACAGATTGTTCATTTCCATTTTACATCTGAAATGTTCACTGGAATCATATTAAAAACACAAATTAAAAACATATTTGAGGGCTGGCCGAGTGGCGTGATGGTTAAGAGCTGGCTTGGGATGCCAGAGGACCTGGGTTCGGATCCCACATATGAGGGCCAGTGACACTGCCCTCTACAGCTAAGATGCTAAACAACAGCTCAACCTGGAGCTGGGCTGCCGAGAATCGCCTGCGACGGCATAGGCTGCAGCCCCTGTGGCAGTGGGTTGCCATGGGCTACCGTATGTAGCCAGCAGCCAGCGTGAGCGGCCAGCAGCCGCAGTGAGCGGCCGTCCAGAAGCCGGCGACTGATCTGCCTCGCCCAGGAAGAGCGCAATGATGGTGCCAACTTGGGCCAGTGAAGCAACGTCCTCCACAACTAGACTGAAGAACAAAACGACAGCAACTTGTCTGTTCCCCTTCCCCCAATTCCCTAGCGCTGTTCCCATCCCCCAATTCCCCAATAAAAATCTTTTAAAAAAAATACATTTGAGAAGTTTTCTTCATTTTTTTGTATGTAGTAAGATTCTTTGGCAGGAAGACTTTTCATTGATCTTCCTTTAGGCTTTTAAATCTTATCACATGTCTCATTGCTTATCGCTTTATCTTTACAGGGACAAGTCTATGTTTCTCTAGTATTTGGAATCAACTGAGATGCTGAGAGAATGGTTCTGGATTCCTGTTGAAATAATTTAGCATTAGGAAAAAGTGAAAGGGAAAAATCTATATTTCCTATATTTTTACTTCTTAAGAGTTAGAGTAAAAAGGTATTTGCATATCAGGGAATTTTATAACGTGCCAAAGCTTTTCTTGCTGTGTTAGTTTTGGCACCCTGAAATTAATAGGGCCACAGTCCTTCTTTTCTAATTGGTGCAAGTACCATGATCCTGAGCTCACTGTAATCATGTCCCCTGTATAATTGTAGGCTGTCTGTCTGCACACCACGACTTGCCCTTCTGGGTGGCAGGCAGCACCAGTTACCCTTCATGAGCTTTGCCGTCTACCCTCTGCCTCACTGTTCACTTTGACCTCCAGCCCCATCACGGTGACTTTGAGCTGTCTTGGTACCTACTTAGAGTTCCAGTTACTTGTATTTTCAGCTGGAGACCGTTTCAGTCGCAAGAAATGAAATGTCTGTGCCTAATGTCCTGTGTTTCTTGTGCCGGCCAGATTTTAGCAGTGATCCCTCCCTTCTTTAGTTGGCTCCACTGCCTTCACAGGAAGCTGGATTCAGCAATGCCTCTGCTTTGCATGGCCTGCGTAGGAACATGTTCTAGGGGCCACCTAATGAATTCAGTTTTGGACATGTTGAGTTGGAGGTAGGGCTATGCACCTTGTATTTGTAAGGGAGTTGGAGGCCAAGAGAGCAATTTGGGCTGGAGATGTAGATTTGATAAAGCTTTCCTTATTATTTGAAAAACTAACAGTATATTGAATTGTCCAGGGAAAGCATGTAAAAAGGAGATAGCTAAGGTCAGGCACAGAACCCTGGGATTATAGCATGTATGGGATGGGCAGAGAAAGATAAGCGAGTGAAGGTTACCGTGAAGGAGATTTCTTACGGATCGAATGAGAACCTAGGAAGAATGGTCCTACAGAGCTAATGAATGTGGCATCTTTAAAACAGTATGCCTCATGTTTTAATGAGATCAACTAGGGAGAGGGCAGATTACAGCTCTTTTGCTTGAGCAACTAGGAGACCATTGGTGACTTGACTTACAGCACTTTCAAGATGAGTGAAGTCAGATGGTAGTTGATCGAAAAGTATATGGCAGGTTAAGACATGGATCCAGTAACTTATTTGAAATTTTATTGGGACAGGAAAGAGGTAGATTGGTACAGAGGACAGCTACAAGTGTTGTTTTATGTATGCACCCTGTGTAATCAATAAATGTTTCAGTCTTCTTTTTTATTAATATTTTCTATGAGAAGAATTATTTTTAATATTTAAGCATTTTTCAATTTTTAAGTGTAGCTCCTTTTATGATTGTTGAATCTATTCTTAAAGAAGAACAGGCCACTGCTTAGTATGACATACCAGGTTGCCTCTTCCCACATACTGAGTTGTAAATGCTTGCATCAGCTCTAGCACACTGACAGATGAGTTTATTCCCAAAATATTACTTTATCTATTTTTCTCATTTGATTTTAAGTATTTGACTCTCTGGGATATTGAGTAGGGGTATAAAAAATCAATTGCTCTCTTTAAAACAGCTTTTCCAGACATTCTAAATTTTTTAGTTACTGGTCTAAGGAATGTTATTCTATCAGTGTTACTACCAAAAACACATTTATTTTAATCTTGTCTTTTTTGAATTACTATTTTGTCTTTTGGGAATACTTAGTATGGCTCACAATTTGCAAAGGAAATCTTAATATGGCTTGTGGTTGAAAGTTAGTGACTTGACTTCATTACATAATGGTTAGTTCCCATTTCATGTATCTTGAAGCAGCTGTTCAGAAAATAGATATTTGTACTCTTGAAACTTTCATTGAAGTAGCTTGAATAAAAATATATGAGGCTCCAGACTAAGGTAGAATATTGAGAATGGTATTTTTATACTGTGTTTTATATTGGAGAAAAGTCTTTTTGTTCAAATTCATTTGGAAGCTTAAACTATTTTCGCACTTATGTTGTACTTATCACATTTTAACCTGAATTAACATGGCACATTTTAAAATTTAATACTGATTTATCTGTGGTTTTTAACAAGGTTTCACATTAATTCAAACTTCCAGCTACATGAAAGTTTTGTTATTTTATATATTTTAAGGCTTCATCTTGATGTGGAACATGAATCCAACAAAACTTGCCAACATTTTAAAACAACTATCTTCTCTGACAATATATGCTTAACTTTTTTTCTCTTCCTACATGTGGGAAAAGGGGAAAGGAGAAGAAAAGATTTAAATACATGTAGTTTATTGTAGTCCCAGTTAAAAATAGCATTTGCCTGTAAGCGAGTATGTGGCATGTAGGTGACATTTTATCTATAATTTAAATGAAATAAAATGTGAAAAATACAAGTTGTTATTATTTGGATTTTTTCTTTACTATTGAAGCATCATTGTTAATATAAACAATCATCTCATTTCCAAAAGAAAAAAACTGATAATCCTAGATTTGAATACCCCTGTGTCCTCCGAATTCCCCAAATACTGATTGTTACTATTTTGGTCTGTTAGTAGGGAACAATACACTGCGAAGCTCCAAACGAGATCACATTCAATGAGCCCAACCTACAGAGAAGACGGACAAAATATTACCCCAAAGAGTTGTGTAAGATGAGATTCTATTTTTGTTTGTTTGTTTGTTTGCTGGTTTTAAAATGATTCCACAGATGTTTAGTTTTACATTGTGGGAGTTTCGACGATTACTTAAAAACATGGAATCAAGTCTGAAAGTTTTGGTGAATACCCTGATGTCAAAGAAGTGGTATATCTCGTCCATTCCCCAGTGTTCCTTCTGCTTTCTCAGTAATTTGGAGGCATCATGTTAATCAGCCTATTGTTTTTCTATGCATCGAAGAATAACTTTGGAAAGCTTGGTTTTTTAGTTATTTTTTCCTTTTCTATTTCACTGAGTATATGTCTAAAAATGATTAGACACCCAGTTGTCATAAACTTAACAAATTGGGATTAACTTGTAGTGAAATAGGGAACACTGCCTTTCTGATGAAGGTGAACTATTTATATCTTGACATATGAAGACCTTTCTTGCAGCTAATTGCTTGCCGTAGATTTGGATTGAACAAGGTGCCAACGAGCATTCTATTTACTTTGTAAAGAAAAAGACTTTGCCTGCCTACTAAGAAGGTCTTTCTAGCGGAAATCGGGCTTGTCCTTGGTTACAAGACTTTTAGTTACAGGGAGGTCATGAGTGATGTGTGACTGTTTTAGCACATATTGTTCTAAACATAACTCTTTGCATTTTCCCCAGTTAGCTTGGAACTTTGAAAATATTTAAATATAAAGGATAGAACATTTTAAATATTTGTGGGTTTATTATCAATCATTACGTTTACTCAAAATAAACAAGGCAGGCACTTTTACTTAAGATGTTCTTATTCACACACACAGAGAAAAAAACAAAAAATAGAGGACCAACAGTAGAAGCAATAATGAATTTTAATGTAGTATATATAATAAACATTTTGTTCAATTGAAAGTTGGAGACTTAATAAAATATGAAGCACGTTTTAGTGTAGTTTTCGTCACTTCAGATAATTTAAATTTAATTTAAATTTAAATTTCAGATAATTTAATCTATAGGTAAATAGATTTATTTGTTAGTAATGAGGTTTTCTAAATGTGTAAAAATGCTGTACCAACAAACTTAAATTCAAAGTATTTTTGGCTCTGCTGTAGACTATACATTATTATTTTACACAGTCTTTCCTAAGCTTTTAGAGCTTTCAGATCATTGTTCATTTTTGAGCACAGATCTTAGGTTGTCCGCAGTTTTATAATTTTAATCTGGTTTGATAAATGTGTAATATAATAAATTATATGGGAGGGGGAAAACATGGAATTTTAATTTTTTTTAAAGTAAAGAATCACCATAATTGTGTTTTCACGATGTGAACTCAAAGCTTCTTTCTCTTTATATTCAGTGTATGAATGAGAATTAATTTAAGAACAAAGAGCTTCTTGGACATCAACACAAACTTTCCTGTTAACTAATTTTAACGAGAGTAAATAATTCATCTTTTCAAGTGTTCCTCCACCCCCCTTTAAAGCTACTGTGGTATACCACAATTAAAACTTTTTGTAAAAGAACTTAAAGAGAAGAGTCTGGATTAATTTTTAAAATATTCTTTTGATGTTTTTTTTTTGAGATCTAGTTACTGTGTGAATATATTGTGAAGGCATCTCATAGCCCTAAGCAGTTATAATAAATAGTCATTACTTAGAATTGAGAACTAGCTCAGTTGTAACCTAATCCTTTCCTCTGAGGGCGATATAGCATTACCAAAAAAGCACACAAAACTGTCATTACTCTGAATGACATATATTTTGTCCATCTTTTCTTTTCCTTTCTTCCTTTCTTTTTTCTCTTTTCTCCCCCTTTTCTCACCTCTCCCCTCTCCCTATCCCTACCTCCCCTTCTTCCTTCTCTCTCTTTCCCCCTCCTTCCTTTTCTCTTTTATTTCTTCCCTCCTTCTTTCTTTACCCCATTCCTTCTTCCTTTTTCTCTTTTGTATTTCAGGAAGTTCATTTGAAAAAATCTTCTGTTTCTTTGGATGACAGCGACATTGAAGCCCGCCTTAATAGTTGGAATCTTGGGGTAAAAACAGTATTTGTTATATATACGTTATTGATGTGGCAGAATCATATTGTATTTGGAAAACATCTGAACTAACTTAATTCTATTCAGTGAATATTATTGGATGTCAGGCTGGGAAGGACTTTGAGTATAGGAAAGAAAAATAACATTCCAAAGAAGCATAAAACAGCCCCTGTCCTTGACAAGCTGACGTTGTTGGTGGTGAAATAAGAGATATACACATAATTAAATAATAATTTAAAATGATATATGATAAAATACCAAAATGAGTTAGATAGAAAATAGAATACTGTGGTGGAGGGGATGAGAAAGGAGGGAAAAGCTGGAGAAGCAAGGCCATTTGGGTTAAACAGACTTCATGGATGAGTCTCATGGACAGCAGTTTTCAGGTACAAAGGCTGGGGGGCATGCGTGTACTTGGATAGGTGGAGAGGAGGGAGCTAGGAATTCAAGGCAGAAATAGGCATGAAGAAAGGTGTGATGTAAGTCAGCTGTCAGGACTGGATCTTGGGGGTTTATGTCGGGGATTAGAGGGCAGAGTTATCAGGCTGATTCATATGGGAGCCTTAAACGCCAAAATGAGAAGTTTAGCTTTTAAATTTTAGGCAGTAGTGAGCCCTAGAGGTTCATTTTTTCCCCTCCACATTCCACTTCATATATATGCTGTTTAAATGCTTTGAAGGAATGAAAAGGGGTTTAACACAATGTTTATCACACTTTGTTATTATAAAAATAATTTGTAATTTGAATATTTGAAAAATCAAGAAAATCAGAGGAATAAACTATGTTTTAAAATTATAGTACTGAGAGTTGTGTTAACACTTGGTTATATGCATATTTCCCTCCTTTTTTTTCCTGTGTGTAGTTATAAAACTAAAAGTTAAACAAAATTGGGGTCATATTTAAATACTGATTTATCATGTGTTATTTTAAATTTGGTTTAAGTTTATTATAGTTCTATAAACATGAATATTAGTGGCAGTACTATTTTTTCTTTTGGAGGGATATTCTGTAACTTATTTAAGCATTCTGCTATTTTTGAACATTTAGATTGCTCCCAGTTTGTTGCTAAATTAATACTGCAATAGACTTTCTTAGGAGAGGTTTTTTATACATATTTGGTTGCTTTCTTAGATCCAGAAGGTGTATACCAATTTATTTTCCAACCAGCAGTGTGTAGGATTTATTTCTCACTTCTCACTGACATTAGGGATTGTTATTTTTAACAAACCTTTCCTACTAGTAATAGTCTTTAATGAAAGCAGTGCTTTAGGAAAATTGACTTGGTGGCATTATGAAAGTTATATTGGATGTGAGTAAAAATGGAGCAAGGGAACCAATCATCTTCTAGGGGTTTGTAGTGGCCTCCACATTGGTATGATTTCTGTGAAGATGCAAAGGGTAGAAAGGAAACACATTGCAAAGAATGAAGAATGCTTAGTGACCGATGGGAAGGCTGAACAGAAGGGCACCGAAAGGTTTGCTTCTAGGAAATGGGAATGTTGGCTCTCTGTCAGTGAATTGATTGTCCGATGGGGGAATCCACGTTAGGGGGTTGAAAGTTTTATTTTAGACTGGTGGAGCATGAAGAGATGCTAAGATTAATTGGGGAGTTCAAAATTGGGCGTTCATGAGACTCCAGGGCTGGAGTCCTGTTTCATAGTCACATGGCTGGAGGTGGTGGGTCCACCCAGAGACTGGGCCAGCTCGAGGCTTTCAGATAGTTCAGAGTGAGGGAGGGCTGGGTGGAGAGCATAAGCTGAGGACACCTGGCCTGGGCAATGGCCATGATTAGAAGGTGGGGAAATGGGAAGAATTCAAAGCAGTGTGAATCTCTTAGTCATTTTGGGCTTATGTCAGTGAAAGAGAAGAAATAGAATTGACCATGAGAGGAAAATGGTAAGTCAGAAGCAAAACATGTTCTTGTTTGAAGGTGTTGGGAGGTTGCCTAAGTTACCAGCGTAGGGGAAGAGCACAGGAAGTCCTTCAAAAAGACATTCTTTTTGGCAGAAAGCAGCATCAAAGTGAAAAACAGAATGCTGGGCTATCCTTTTAAACTTCCCTTAGTCATTTGAAACTTCTGATGTCTGTTTCCTAGCACATAGAGTACTTTTCACGACTGCTGAACTGTTCAGAGGATTAACATTTTTCATTTGTATAATAAAATAAAACCTCTAAAATATTTTGAGGTAATGCCTTAAAATGAAGCCTGCCTAGAGCTTTGTTTCCTATTTTTATTGTTCAAAGAATGCACTAACAGTGTAAAATATAATAGCATTTTTACATATTTATAACATATGCATTAATCAGGCTGAACTATATCTCTTGATCACAGTAGAATAATTGGAACATCCAGTGTATTGATCACAGTAGAATAATTGAAGTATCCAGTGTATTAAAAAAGCTTAGATTTTGCTTTGATTTTAGTTTGTATGCAAATGTACCATGGACCTTTTTTTCTTCCTCTGAATGATCAGTTAATAGCTAGTTAATTTTTGTGCTCTATACTAAGGGTACATTTTTTATATGGCTAGTGTGTCTGTCAGCACCTTCATTCAGATGCATTAGATGATCTGGAATTTGAATTTTATAACTTTTGTTGAAAAGTACATTCTCCCCCACCCCCCCAAATATTTCCTTTCTTTTTTCTGGAATGTGTTCATATTTTTTCTAAAAATACATAATTCAAGTAGAGATTTACTTACCAAACCTATCAATTAAATTTTCCCCCTGTATTTTTTTTTCTTACTCTTTAACCATTTTAACCTTTAGTTTTGGGGATGCTTTCTTGCTTGGTTAATATATTATATATATTTCATGCATAACTCTATATAAATCTTTTTTCCTTTTTTTCTGAGGATGGGGTGAGGGGCCAGGGGAAAGCCTTTCTTGGGCCTTCCATCCGGGCCACCTGTCAGCTCCCACCCTGGGCCCACGTGCTGACTGCAGAGCCTCACCCCCACCAGCAGCAAATAACAGTGAGGAATCTGAGTAGACCCCTTAGGTCCCTGGAAGCAGAGCCTGAAAGAACAGGATCCGGGTGTGGGGGATTTGTGTGGGGAGAGCTCTCAGGAAGGGACTTGGGGCGAAGGAGTGGGGGGCGTCAGCAGCAGTGGGTCTTCTCCTGCTCCCCTGGGGAGCTCCAGAGGGTGGACAGCACCCCAGAGTCAGAGGGCCCCGCCTGGAAGTCAGGACCCCCCAGGGAGGTCAGGACCCAGGTAATCTCCCCACTGAAGGCAAGAGGGCACCTGCAAGCCATTAGCAGCTGAGGCCGCTCCTTTGCTCTCCCTGGAGGACTGTGGGAAGCCTGGCTGTTTACTCACCTGGTCCTCTCCTTGTGGCCTCCTGAGAGCTGCGCTCACCTGTCACCCAGGGGCAGCTGTCACTCTAGTGCAGCAGACACATGAGGAAGCTCAGGTGAGACAAGCTGTTCCAGCAGATGAGCTGCCCAATCCGCGGGCCCATAGAAATGTGAGCTAAACCAAATGGTTGGAGTTGGAAGCTGTGCCGATTTGGGGTGATTGGTAATGCAGCAGAAAGCTAACTGATGCAGGAGGTACTGCCAAAGTGATTGTGCCAATTTGCATCCTCATTAGCAGTGTGTGCCAGTTCCTGTTCCTCCACTTTCTCTTCAATACTTGGTATTCTCATTTAATTGTTTTTAATTTAAAAATGTAGCCATTAAAATGCACCTAAGCCATGAAAAAAACCCCAAAACTAGCCATTTCTGAGAGTGGTTAGTGACTTTGCTTTTATAACATGTATTTTCCTGATGACTAATAAAGTTACCTGCTTTTACATATGCTTATTGACAGTTTGGATAGCCTCTCAGAGTGCAGAGCTACTTAAGGTTTTGCCAATAGCCCTGTTGGGTTGTCAGCCTTTTTCTTATTGGTATGTAAGAGCTTTGTATCTATTCTGGTTAAGTGTCCTTTTGGAATATATTGGGCTGTCGAAAAGTCATGACGTATTTTTCCTGTTTTTCGTTGCAAAAATGTGTCATGACTTTTCTGACAACCCAATAGTAGTATAAATATTTTCTTCCACTTTGTTGCTTTCCCTCATTCTCTTTTTGATGTCTTTGATGAACAGAAATTAAAAATTTTAATACATTCATTTTCTCATTTTTTTCACTTTTATTTAGTGCTATTTTTGTGTCCTGTTTTAAGACTTTGACTAAGGCCCTAAAGATGTTCTCCTGGTTTTTATTTTTTTTCTAGGAGCTCTATTATTTTACTTTTTCTACTTAGATCCATATACCATTTGGAGGTGGTGTTGGTATATTGGTAGATTTGTTTTTGTCCCATATACTCGTATATCCAGGTGGCACTCGGTTTATTGAAAGTACTGTTCTTTTCCTGCTGCAGTGCATTTTTATTTGTCTCATAAACCAGGTGACATTACCGGTTTGTTTCCATTCTGTTCCTTTGGCTTATTTGCTTATCCTTGTGCAGTGGACTTTGTCTTTTATTTTTGTGTTTTATTTGTGCTCATTAAATGTTTGTTGAAATGTTGTGAATAAACCAGTGAATGAGGCTCTATTTGTAGTATTATTTCTATGGAAAAACATTTTTCAAGTTTTAAAATATTGACTTTAAAATGTTATTTTGGAGCATAATTGATTTAACCTTGAGGACTGAACTTATTTTATGCTATAGAGAAAGTTTTGGCAGTTTCTCTGATGCTATGACTTAAAAATATTTAGTTGTGTTGCTAGTAATATATTGCTTAATCACATCCTTTCCCGAAAGACAGCTAAAATATCAGATAAAATGTCTTTCTATTTTTCTGGAACCACAGACCATCTCTGTTTGATCAACATTAGTCTATAAGAGGGTATTTGATGAGTCTGAACAAATCCTGAATAATTTGAAGAAACGAACTGACAGAACTCTTTGTAACCAAACAAACAAATCTGCTAAAGAACTAAACAAAATAAAATGTCAAAAGCCAGTTTTCATTAGAGAGCATTCAGATGTCTGTATTTATGTCTAGTTTAAATTATTATATATTTTATTATGATGATTCTATTTGCTTCTTACACAGTAAATGTTCAGTCATGTGATTTATTCATGCTATTGGAACTTAATTATTCTTGGCTTTGCTTTCTGTATAATATTTTGTTAGACTTTAATGTTTTACATAAGTCCTTTTTATCTTCCATTTTGGACATTCTTTATTGTGGTATTCTTTTCTGAGGTATTATGAGAGAACAAGAAGTTCTCTAAAAGAGGCATGAAAAAAGTAAATGTTAAGACTGTTTACAGATTGCTTCAAGTCCATGTTACTTGTGGATTACAAAGTGGGAACATTTAACTTCAAAGCACATCTGGCTGTTGTTATGAAATCAGAAAATAGATTGCTTATTTCCCCCAAGTAGACTCAAGAACATGCTTTACTATGAATAATTTTCATTACATATTAAAAGTGGTTACGAGACAAAGGCAATATATGAATAACTCAATAAGTGAATAACAACAGAAGATTTATACTTGTTTATAGTGTTCATTGTTGCTTTTAAATATTAGAATAGACCCTTTTTTGGGGGGGCTACTTGAGAAAGGACATTTGTGATAACAGAATGAGTCCCGTATTTAATGGCTTTTAAAGATGAAGAGGATGAAAGAGGAGTTACTTCTGCATAGTCAAAAGGCTACATTGTAATTAACTAAACCAATATTTTGTACCCTGTTTATAAATGTAGAGCTGGGTAAAAATAAGACACAAATGGCTTTCTTGGCTTTTGGTTTTAAATTTTAAGCTTAATTAGAGCTCGAGCATCTTTGAGAATTCCGTTTTCCTCTCTCTTTATTTTCCCCCTTATGTTTAATTTTGCTTTATGAATTAGGGTTTTCTGTATTTTCAGATGTGCATGTATCTATCTTTGAAGAACTAACTTTCTATGCTGGTTTGCTCCATTCCAAAAATAGAGAATGGTTATTTACTTTTTATATATATATGCCTTCAGACAATAAATATTTGTTGAGTGCACTTTGTTGCCTGCTGGAAATTTGCCGCCTCTATTTTTCAAAAAGCTGTGTATCTATAGTACAGTATTATTTGCTAAAAAACATGCTTCTTTCTATGGTGAGATATTTAAGTGGATTTTGTTATTATTATTAATAAGTATTTCCCATAGTAAATATACTAATTCATATACCCACCAGCTTTGCTCCACATCTGGAACAATTTTATTGTCAAATTTTTAATGTATGCCAATCTGATGGCTGTAAAATGTCATCTCGTTATGGTATTACTTTACATTTTGCTTATTTCTAAGCAGATTAAGCATATTTTCTTATGTTTATTAGAAATTCAAATTTCTTTATCAGTGAGATGTGTCTCAAGTTTTTCCCATATTTTTTGAATGGGTTGTTGTTGGGTTTTGTTTATTTTTATTTTTAAAGGCCATTTTTACACATTGTAGAGACTAATAATTTATGCAAACATCTCCCAATTTATGGCTTTTCTTTTCAGATTATTTATGGTATCTTTTTTTGGAGAGAAGTTCTTAAAGTGCTCAAATTTATTAATTTCTTTTTGTTTATGCTTTTTTTGTTTCTTGTTGAAGAAATGTTCTCTACTCCGAGGCCATAAAGCCATTCTTCTAAATTGTCTTCTGAAAGTTTATACAGTTCTGCTTTTAATTATAAGTATTTAATCCATTGGGAATTTATTACATTTGGTGAAAGGAAGGGATCTGATCTTATTTTCCTCCACGTATTGAACACGTCCTTATTTTCTCAATAATTTGCAATGCTAGTTCTTTCATGAATCATGTATATTTGAGTTTCTGGTACTTTCTAGCTGGTTCCATTGACTTATCTTCATTACTATAGTTTTATGTCTCTGTTAGTCCTACCCCACCTTGATTTTTTTCTCAGAAATAATTTATTTATTTATATACATTTTATAATGAACTTGGTTTTCCAAAAACCCTGTTGAGATTTTGGTTTGGGTAAATTTAGCCAGGGAATTGACATTTTTACAATATTGAGACTATCGAAAAACATGGTTTCACTCTATTTAAGTCTGAATGTCTTTCAAAAGAGCTTAAGTATTTTATGCATAAAGGGCTATGTATATTTTCTTAGGTTTACTTTTAGGAATTATTATAATATGTATATATATAATTATATATTACGTATTTAGAAATTATATATATCTTTATAAAATCATCTTTTTTTGTAGATGATTTTTGTAATTTACAGAAATACAGTTTACTTTTACACATTGATTATCACATTGATTTTACACATTGGTTATCTGGCAACATTGCCAAGCTCTTATTTGGGCAGCTCCTGTTTAGCATCTTTCTATTTTTTTTGGTCATATTTGTAGTGTTCTTTATAAACTTCCTGAAATTATTTAAAAGTTGTATTTGAATACTTAATGTCCTAGAGGTGGTAGACTATAAATACCCTCAAATATTGACCTGCAGAGAGGCCTCCAATGAGCGGGTTGCAGAAAAAACCTGGTGCATCAGAGTCCTGGAGAGAGTGGAGTCAGAAGGTAGACTGTGCTACTGTTTTCTTCTATTCATGGCCTTTAAAAAAAGTGTTTCCGCCTGCTGACAGGTGTTGATTTTGTATTTTTTATAGTAAATTTTTATGGATTCTTTTTTTTGTTCATGATGAATTATTGCTAGATTTTTCTGAACAAGCAGTAGCCAGTGCCCGTAGGGGAGGGTGGTTTGGGGAGCTTCCTTGGTTTCTTAGTTCCAGAGGCCCTCGTCTCTTGCTCTGTTGAAGTTCAGATTCTTTAATAATTGGTGCCTTTCGTGGTTGTCATTTTGGCCTCTCCTCTTCAGATTCTTTGATTCTCTCTTGTTTCTGTCAGACCCTATTCTTCATTTCCTTTTTTCTTTCCCTTCATCATGGACAACCTTCCTTCCAAGGGGCCTGTCTCTGCCACAGAAGTGGTTCCTTCCTAAGACTGCTTTCTCTGCTTCTGCACACTTAACCACGCCCTTCTTTTGACTTGACTGCCTCTAGCACTTTGATCCATCAGGTTTTCCCACCTACTTAAGGTAGACCCCCCTCCTTCTACAGGTCATTGTTTGATGACACTCAAGTTCTACCACCAAGAGGACCCTGAAGCAGTAGGGTCCTTTTTTCCCTGTGCTGTCACTCTGTTTTGTTTTAGGAGCTAATTCTGCAGATGTGTGATCTTTCTTTGGCCACTTAGGTGTTACTGGAGGGTTTCAGTAATTTTTTTCCCCTTGTTACAAAGTAGGCATGGGGATGGATATGTTTCTTTGCTCTCTTTGTTGATTTGTGTGGGTTTTGAAGGATGGGAAGACAAATTTAAATTCAGGCAGCTGCCATTACTTTATGGGGACCAGTCTCCAGGGGAAAGAAAATTATTTTGTAAACTTCTCCTACTCTAGGTGCTAAAACACTCTTCAGAATCTATGTGTTGCTATAGAGGGTTTTAATTTTTTTAAACTTGAATAAGTTCTATTTTTAATTGGATTTCCTCTAGTTCTTTGATTGATTGATTCTTTATTCATCTTAACTTTATTGAAAAATTGGGTTTGGATTGTTTATCTTCCATAATTATTAACTCTAATAAATCTTTGAGGAGCTTTTTGAAAACACAGTGGGGTTTTGGAGGAGTGGAGCCCAACAATGTATATTTGAAAAAGTTTGTCAGTTGATTCTATGGTATACTTCAGGGTATGAACCACTATCCTATGTTGGAGTTATGGTTAGTGTTATACTTATATTCTTGTATATTTTGAGATTATCCATGTAGTAAATTGTGAGTTTAGTATGTGGAGAGATTAGAATGCCATGATAATTAGTTTTAATTATCATATCATCTGTGAATGAAATAGCTGAGATAACAATCAGTGTTTCTAATTTATTATATAGCATATTAATTCAGTACATATTTTGTTGAAAGGCTACTATGTGTTAGGTATGTGCTAGGTACCAGGAATACAAAATTGAGAAGTCCTTGTCCTTACACTCATTGTTGCTTAAAGACAGATGTGGAGACATACTGATACACACTTAAAATGTAAGAGCTATGAGAGACACACAGGCTACTTTAGGAGCTGATAAGAGGGTGTGAGGTTTTTTCCCTTTCTCCTTCCCTCCCTCCCTCCCTCCCTTCCTGCCTAATGGATATTTCTTGGGCACCCACTACCTGCCAGGTCCTGCTGTGGATGCTAGGAGATAAATGGGTTACAACACAGTCATAGTTTGTTTTCAGAGTCCTTACTCTTTTGCAGAAGATATATGTTAGAACATAAGAGGGAATGAATCCCCAGTATACTACCGGAGTAGTAGGAACTTAACTAAATTTCCTGGGGAGATGATTCCTGAACTGAGAGGCTTGAATAAGTTAACCACATGAAGAAGTTGGGAGAATGATGCAGGTTGCAAAGACTCAGATAAAGGAGAGTGTCATGCTTTCAAGGTTTACCAAGTTGTTGGGTGTCCTTGAAATATGGGGCATGTTGCGGGATAGTTGAGCCTGAGAGATAAATACAGGAGAAGTTCCAAAGGAATTTTGTATTCTAGTTGCTACTGTAGAGGTAACTTTAAGGATTTATATATCAAATCTGTCAAGGGGTACAGTAATTAAAGTGAGACTTGAAAGATGAATGGCTGTGTGCTTCTGGGGCATGGAGGGTGGATGCTAAAGCATAGAGATAGAGAGGCAGAAGAAGACCTGTCATACCCTGGTGACATACGTCATTCTGGGAGTGCAAATGTGAGGTCAGGAATAATGGAGATGAGACTGGGCAGTTAGGCTGGGAGAGGATCATGAAGGCGCGTTTGTGTATGCAAAGGAGTTTAGGACTTATATTTCATTTGTTAGAAGGCCACTAAAATGTATTATGCGATACCTATTTAAAGGAAAATAAATATGAAGGTGTATAGAAAACATTTTCATATAGCAGCTTAATTCTGTATTTTATCAAATAATAATTAAAAGTCAAACATTAATAAGACCTCATTTTATTTTTAAATTTCCAGATAGAAAATCCTCGGTACCTGAGACAAAAGCCTATTCCAGTTTCCCTGGTAGGTAAGAATTCCACTGGACTTTTCCTATGGACAGATGTTTTTAAATAAAATAATCATTAAGCTATTTACAGAAAGTAATGCAGCTCCACATTACGAAGCCTGATAGTCTTATTAATCCTATCACTTGGAAGTGAATAAATCATTTTTTTTCCTCCAATGTTGGTATTATTTTGGCCTGAACTTCAGGCAGTTTAGAAGTTTACTTTTGGGTTAAGGATAAACCAAACTGGGCCTGAGAAAGTGTTGAATAACTCTTCCTCCTTCAACAGATGACTCCGAAATTCAGCCTGAGAAAATCCAGCAGTCTCCATGAGGATCACTTACTCTCTCGAATGCATGAGAAAGAGGTAGGGTTTGAGATATTTCTGATGGATCTAATTATTAACACTATTTTGATATTTGGTGTAATCTGAGTTTTCAGGTCCTAGTTAGAATGATGATGCATGGGGGGAAGAGCTTGTCTTACTACAAATGTAAAGTGATGATGCAGGGTAGGCAGGGTTTCTTTCTAGTTTTTTAATGCTCGTCTTCTATGTTGTGTGTCCCAGCTTTCGGCCAGCTGCACAGGGTGTGCTGAGAGACTATCTCCTCACTTCCTATCAATTCGTTATTATCAGGGGCTGGGGAAATGGCAGTTTTTAGAAGCAGTATCTTGGACCTCAGTGAATTCTTCTGTCCTCCCTTTATCTCAGCTAACTTGTTATGTATCTTTTTAGTTTCACTATTCTTACTATTTTCATTATTTGATCTGCTAAATTAAGCTATGCTATAGCTGATATATGAATTAATGTACTGGCTTTCTTTGGTCATTTGAAAGTAGAGTTATTAAAGAGGCACTATTGTTTATTGGTTAAGCATAGGCTTTGGAGTCGAGAATACATGGATTGAAATCCTATTTATTAGCCGTGTGAAAATAGGCAGGTCCTTTTCCTCTCTGAGCCTATTTCTCTATATATATCTAACGAGAGAGACATCTGCTTTACAGCACTAATAAAGAGATTATGTGGCCTGTAAGTGCCTATGTGCTTCACATAGAGTAGTCATTGAACAAAGGCTAATTTGCTGTATTTTCTTTCTTAAAAATTTTAATTCTGGGAAATTGAAAAGTCATTATTATCATTTTTATTTTTGCTTATGATGCCAATGAAACACTTTGATCATCTGTGTGGTATGACAGAACATTATTAGAATAGGAACCTGAAAAACTGTCCTTAACCTGCCTTTACCATTCTCTAGTCATATGACCCAGGGAAGTTAAGAATATTAGTTTAGTTTTTGTTTAAAGAGAGGATAATTATTGATCTCACAGGGTTGTGACCCAAATCAAATGAAAATAATGAATGTAGTTGTAACTTGTAAATTGTAATACACCCTTTAAATGTGCAAATGTGAAACATGTTATTGGACTTAGATTAATGTTTCTAATAAATTTATTTAAATAATTCTGTCTTTCATTTTTTTCTTTCACGTTAATGAAGATGCTTCTAAGAATTTCTAAAATATAATTTCACTTTGGTTATTTTTCAACATAATGGTTTTCTTGCCATCCTATTATTTATAAAATATCACAAAAGACATTGATATTTTTCCTTAGATATTCCAAACAATATCATGAGCATAGACATTTATTTTTGTTGATAAAGGAGGAGGAGGGCTATTTTTTCTTTGAAATTTCCATCTGGTAGAATTATTGCTGCTGATCTCAGTGATGTTCTATCTGTCGTTTCGTAGCTCCAATTTAAGGCATCCAACATTTTTTTTTCCTTCGTGCAGTAGTGCAGCAATCTTAGTGTTAAAAAAAATGTTGAAATAAAAAGAAATTGGGTTTTAAAAACCTTTCTTGACGATAATACTTACTGTTTTGAGGCTAATACTTGTTATATTCAGATGCACCTTCCTTTGAGCTCTTATGATGAGCAGCTTTCTTTTTAAAAACTGTCATTATTTTTACAGGTCATTCTAAGTTTTATCCAACCATTTTTTCTTTTACTTTTATTTTGTGTTATTTCTTACTGTTGAGGCTGCTTACCATAGAGTAATTGAAGTAATTGAAAGGAAGTGGTGACTTTTGGAAATTTTTTTGGCCATTCATGAAATGAGATCTTTATGATGACAACTTAGGTGAGGAATAAACAAACCAATGCTACCCACATATGTGTTGAAAGAAAAATATTTACAGTTATCATGTATTGCATCAGAGATTCATTTTTAAATGTGTGTGGCTTTATTTTTCCACACTCTCATGTTTTTGTTTTTCTTTTTGGCATGCTGTAAAAATATTTTGGCATCATTGAGAAGTTTGCATGTAAACATCAACTTACTCCATATCTTAAAATATATTCAGTGTATATTTTGGCTAAAATAACCCTTTGTGCAATTACATAGTCATATCTGACTTTTTTTGAAAAAATTTTTTCTTCATCCTAAAATATTTGAAAGTATATGATGAATTGCCCCAATGTGAGCACTACCTTTGTTTCATCTTTCTTTTAAAGCAGTATTTGTGATTATAAAATAGTTTATGTGGATTTCAATTGAAGAAATTTTGGAAATTATAGACATATGTAAAGCAGGAAATAAAATCACCTATAAAAATCAAAACATAGAAATAAAAACAGTGGTAAAATGTCATTGTATTTTAGTCTTTTCATTGTGTCCTAGCAACATATTTCCCTTAGAAAATTGAGATGATACCTTATATATTGTTTTGTATAGCTTGGGTATTTTTCATGCTATTAAATATTGTTCCTAAGTATCTATTTTTAATGGCTATGTTATGTTTCATATTATGGAGGTATCCCCAGTTAATTTAACTTAATCCCTATTGTTTGGTATTGAGATTGCTTATAATTTCACTAACATAAATAATTCTGAGAAGAATATCTTTATAGCTCTATCTTTATATGTCTCTCTAAATATTTCTTAGGGATAATGAATTATATCTTACCAGAAAAAATGGAAAGAGTGGATTTTTATAAGTTTAGTATCATAAACAATTTAACTTGTAGAATAAAAACTAATACTCGGAAGCCTATTGAAAATTGTATGTTACTAGAAGGTACACATTAAGAATTTATTATGTGCAAAAATAAGAATGAAAATAAAAAGGCAAAGGTGATCAAGAGCCATTTAAAGGCAGAGGCAAGTCGCAGGTTAGGTTGCTTTTGAAAATACAGAAATACTGATTATATTTTAATACAGAACAAGTATTTTTCTTAAAAATTTTTTAGTTTTAGGACAAAATTTTAAAATATCTTCATTTTTATATATTAAATACTAATTATATTGTTTTGTTATTTTTGTCTCTTTTCCAGAGATATTTTTCTAACTTGGATTTTTTTCCCTAAATTTAAATGCATAATTATTTTGTGATCTGCAGAGTTATCCTTTAGCAGGATAATCTTATGTCGACTTGCTTACGTCACTTTTACTAAACATTTACTTTTGGACATGAGGTTAAATGCTTTTCTGTTTTGAAATTTAGTAGAATCTTGTCTACATAAGACAACTCTGATGTGTCTTGTGCATGTTGTCATTTAAAAACACTTTTGTGGTTGCTAGGTGGTGTTTTAAAAATAATAAATAGCATTATTTCAAGTGAATTAACTTTATTTAAATTGAAATGTTGAATATTAAATATTTAACCTCCATTTTCTCAACACCTAATCTTTATTCTTCAGAGGTAATCATTGCTAAAAATTTAATGTGTATTCTCTTTAAAAATTTTTAGGAGTATCTCATTTTTTAAATAAAATGAGACCATAGTTCATACTCTATATACTGTTTGATTTTTTGATTTAAATATATACTCTGATGATTTTTCTAGAGTAGAAATATGGCTTCATTCTTTTAAGTAGTTGCTTTGTATTTCATTTTATTGATGCACACATTTTATTAACATAGTTTCCTATTGAAGGATATAGGTTATGTACAGTATTTTGCTATAACAAAGTGTTTCAACAACATCCCCGCGTATATCTTTGTGTATTGTGTGTTTATTCTTATATGTTAAATTCTGTGACATAGAACTGCATGTCACAAGTCTGCACATTTAAATTTTCGATTGATATTGACAGATTGCCCTTAAAATAAGGTGATGTTTGCCTAGGACTGCAGGCATGTGGGAGAGAACGGGGAGGGATGGGTAATGAATGGTACGGGAGTTCCTTTTTGGAGTGATGAAAATGTTCTAAAATTAAATTGTGTGATGGTTGCATAATTCTCTGATTTACTAAAAGCCATCGAACTGTATACTCTAAATGGGTGAATATTATGGTATGCGAATTATCTATATCTCATTAAATCTATTAAAAAGGTTATGTCTATTTGTACTTGGCACCAATAGTGTATGAGAAAGTCTGTTTTCCCATTTCATCAACACTGAATTATAACATATTTGATTATCTGAGAGAAGAAAAATAGTATCTTGTTTTGATATTTACATTTCTTTTATTATGAGTTCAAATGCACATATTTTTGTCTGTTTATTGTTGTTTTACTTTCACTTTGTGAGCTGTCTTATAGTTTTCCATATTTCCATCATCTTTATTGTGATCCCAAGAGCAATTTATATGTTAAGGAATTCCTGTCTTTGTCATATATCTTGTAAGTATTTTTCTCTATATGTCATTTGATTTATTTCTGGTTTTTTTTGTGTTCTTTTTTAAATGTATAGAAGTTTTCTTTTAAATAGTTGGAGTTATTAATCTTTTCTCTGTGGCTTCTGGTTTTTGTATCTTACTTAGAAAAGTCTTTGTTATTCCAAGATTATTAAAAAAATTAACTCAAAGTTTTCTCTTTTAAAACCTTACTTTTATATTTAAATTTCAGATTCATTTCAGAGAGTTGCTGTGAGTAGTGATGGTAATCTAGGTTACTCAATTCTTAATGTTATAAAATAAAAATAAATAAGAATTTTGGAGGTTGAAATGCTTAATTAAGTTAAAGAATGCAAGATGTGTGGAGAGAACTGAGTGATAAGAAATTTTATGCAGATTACAGTCATCTGTATTGAAACAGTAAAGGATTTAAATTCTGTTGAAATTTTAGAGTCCTAAAATATTTAATTAACCATTAGAAATCAAACTTTATCAAACACAACTTCCATTTTAAATTTATAATTGTGTGGAAAATATGTAGATGTTAAATGAATAATATTGGCAGTATTATTTTATGAGAGTTAAAGCATTATAGTAGTTTTATTTTGGAAGCCAGAAATACATCTATAAAATATTTTAAGATGTTCTTTAAACCTTGTTTATTTTGGGCTTTGTGGGAAAACATATGTTCAGTGACAGTGATCCTTTATTTTAACTTCAGCCTATCATTCACAAACGTACTTGGACTTGTTTGTCTTTGTAATTACTCACACATTTCCTGTGATATCCACATCACAGTATTGTGTGACAGTGAGCATCATCAAGCACTGGGTGTTTGTTGTATTTTTGTTTTTTGTTTTTTTTTTTAGTATCCTTAAAAAGATTTTTGGCATAGGTTAAGACGTTTGGAAAACTGTTGTCCCTGAAAATGAAAGAAGAGACAACAATGAAGGGAGAGTAATTTTCAGAGCAACCGTTTTCAGAGAGCAGATGGTAGAAAATCCCCTTTTGTGAAATAAAACAGAAAATTTCCTATGAACCTCACCTCCACCCCATTGAATGTTTCCACCCATTGCCTAAAAAGGGATGTTGCTTTTTTTCTTACATGTAATGCCAATTAGGCTTTTTCTTCCATTGTGAATTTGCTAGTTAAATGTAAAATTTAAATAAATCCAAGATCATGAAATCCAGGCATTGACATAATGGTAAGAATGAAAGAACTGACATTTTAAAACATTTCTTATGAACATATAGCATTCAGGTACACACAGTCTCAGAAAATATAATAATTATATAAAGGAATACCATTGTAAACAACACCCAGACAAGAATTAGATCATTACCAGTATCCCAGAAGCTTGCTCTCTGGCCCTTCCCAATCATAACTCTCTCCAGTCTTCCCTAGAAATAACTACTATCCCGATTTCTCCGATTTAAAAACTTCCTTGGCTTTTAAAGTTGATTTACCACCAATGCCTGCATCCTTAAAAATGAAAATATTTTTATTTTAGTAGATTTTGAACTTCATATAAATAGATTTAAACTTTATATATTCTTTCGTGTCTTGCTTCTAATAGAATGTTGGTGACATTCATCCTTGATATGCCATATAGTTACAGTAGGTTCATTTGCATTGCTTTCTATTAAATGAATCTGCCACAATTTCTTGCCATTTTGCTGATGAATCTATTCTAGTTTTCAACTTTTACAGACAATAATCCTATGAGTAATGTTATACATGTATCCCAGCACACATATGCAAGAGTTCTCTGGGGTAGTGGTTCCCAAAGTGTAGTCCATGAACCCCGTGATCCCCAAGACTCTTTCATGAGGTCTATGGCGTCAAAATTATTTTTGTAATAATATTTAAATGTTGTTCTTTTTTACTGTATTGACATTTACATTGATGTTGCAAACACAATGCTGAGAAAACTATATCTTGGCCCAAATCAAGGCAGTGGCACTTAATTGTACTGGTAGTCATTATGTTCTTCACTGCCACACGCTCACAGGGGAAAAATTATCACTTTTACTTAAGAATGTCCTTGATGAAGTAAGCAGTAGGATTATTTATTAAATCATGCACCTCAAATATGCATCTTTTTGATATCTAAGTGATGAACTGGAACTAAGCATAAAGAACTTACGCTGCCTATGAAAGTACAATGGCTGCTCAGAGCAGAAACACTTCTGTGATTCATTCAGTGATCTGCAGTAGCTGCTGTTTTTGTGGAATACCATTTTTATTTGAAAGAATGACCGACTGACAAATTGTGGTTATTCAGACTTGGATATTTGGCAGACATTTTGTGAAAAATGAACAAAATGCAAAACAACTGATAACATGTGTTGCTAAAGATAAAATTTGACCTTTTAATTAAAATTAGAATTTTGGAAAACTTTTAACAGTCACTGTGAGCTTGAGAGCTTTCTAATGCTAAGGCTTTTCTGATGAGATTGGTGGTGATATTAACCAATGTGAAGTTTTGATATTGTACAATGAAATTTTCAGTGTTCAGAAAGCCACATAATTCATTGAACCGATATTTTCCAAATGAATAATGCATGTTGTTTTAAAATCACGCATGGGTAAAAGATCCATTCCAAGTTCAAGATAGACCAACAGAACTTACTGTGACAGAGTATGACAAGTTTCAGATTCCACAATGAAAG
Organism: Hipposideros armiger; assembly: GCF_001890085.2. Taxonomy (NCBI): domain Eukaryota; kingdom Metazoa; phylum Chordata; class Mammalia; order Chiroptera; family Hipposideridae; genus Hipposideros; species Hipposideros armiger. Next base: position 4,335,592 of record NW_017731384.1, read on the forward strand.
CAATTTAAAAAATCTAGTACTTGTGAATGTTGATTTAAGAAGAATACCTATAATTATTCTTAAAAAGTACTAAAATACACTTTTCACTTTACAACTACATTTTTGTGTAAGGGAATATTTAAGGAAGAACTGATTCCAATATTACAGATTCTTTGAGATACGAGAGGAAAAGATAATGCTTTTCAACTCATTTTATGAGATCCTGACACCAAAACCAAAAGAACATTATAAGAAAAAAAAGTTCAATTCCAGTAAAAATAGGAATTATATAGCAAAGTTTATTATCAAGGCATTGAGAAAAGACTTATTTAATACATGACGCTTGTATAACCTTTCATTTATCTGGAAGAAAATAAAATTAGGTCTTCATCCTCTGAAAACAAAACAAAAACGAATTCTGGATGGACTAAAAACTTAACCTACAAACACCCAATCAAAAAGCTTCAAAACAACACAAAAATCTTGCAAAAAAAAAAAAAATCTGGGAATTGGATGACCTTTCTAACCTCCAAACCTAGAAACTATAAATGATAGAAATATTTAACTCAGCTGTAATAAAAGATTTTGTATGGTAAAATATATAACGAACAAGATCAATAGAAAAATAATAGATTCAGGGAAAATATTTGGGACAGACTGTGTGTTAATGTGCACAGCATGCCAGGAGGTCTTACTGATTGACAGACAAAACATGGATCAAATTGCAAAAGGGTATCTCACAGAAAAACATATTCATATGGCCCAAAAACTTGTGAAAAGGGGCTAAGACACAATAGTTTTCAGGGAAATGTAAATTAGAGTAGTAATGAGATATCTGCTTTTTCGGTGGAAATGTGACTCTACCTTTAATAGAGGGCAAAATCTATTAAGATATATCCACCATTGACTGTCCTGCATGTCTTCTGAGAATCTATCCTATAGAAATCAAAGCTCTAGCAAAGCTCTAGTGTGTGGGGTGCATGTATAAAAATGTTTGGGGAGCTTTATTTGTAGTAGAAAAGCCCTGAAAATAAAGTGAATGTGCATTAAGGGGAATAGTTGAACAAATTTTTTTCTCATTACACTTATAATAAAAAGAGAATTCATGGATTGCTAAGGGTATAGTGGTTTGAAGACAAGAATTTATTTAGCTCTTTTATAACAATGCAGGGTGTATAGGGCATGCTCTGCTGAGTGATATCTTTGGGGACCCAGGCTCCTGGAGAAGCCCTACCATCCTCAGCATCTGGCTTCAGTCTCTGGGTCTGAGGTGTCAGCAGCTCTCCAATACCTTATCTTTAAATGGCTTCCTTCAGAGAGAAAGAACATGGAGAGATAGCCGCTTCATTTTTGAAAATGTCCAATCAAAGTTGCCTGAATCATTTCTGTCCTCTCCTCCCCCTTGACCATAACTAGTCACATGGTCACATGCAGCCTCCTATGATACAGCCATGGGGCCCTCCCATGTTTAACGGTGCTTGTGGGGCCCCAAAGAAAGAAGAGGGTCCACAATAGATATCTGGGGACACTAACAGCGGGCCACAAAACCCCTGGTAAAACCCCAAGAAAAAAATACTGGTGTATGCATTCTTGATCATATTTGTCTATGATTCTGTGAGCATGACAGAAGATATGAAAATATATGTAGTTGTTATTATGGAATACCCCTGTAGGTAGGTGTTGATGTGGGAAAAAATGAGGAAGAGAGGGAGAGATTTAAATAAAAAGGAAACGAACAGCAACAAGTGCAGAGAAGCTAAACAAAATACATAAAAACTCAGTAATACTCTAATTATGTTTATGTGTCATATAAATCATATTTGCAAATGATATATAATAAAATTTAATAATTAGAAAAAATACCAGCATGCACTATCCATGTTTAAATATCACTTCTTCCCTCAATGTGATGAGTTCTGAGGAGACTAGAAATTATTGTTTAGGAAAATTTCGTACATCTTTAAGCTCCAGGGGTAAGATAACAAGAGCAATGCCTTGTTTTTTTTGCTGCTATGTTTATAAATAAGCACATGAATAACAGTTGGCATTATGAAACATTACAAATTAATGTTTTCAGAATAGGATACACTGGGGACATTAATCAGGAAGGGCCTTAATTACTAACATATGATGATTTTTCTCTGACTGGTAACTAACAGAATTCTCTGAAAAGATGATTATAACAATTACGTATCTAAGTGGAGTGATGATTATTTTATGAATCGCTTCTTCTGCAATTTGCTGTGATGGCTGTTGAGATGTAGAAAGAGCGGTTAAGAATATACATCATTCAGTTGTGTTGCTGATAATGCTTTGGAAATTGCTGGACAGTACTGATGGCTGGCCCCAGTGATGGTTTCGACCTTTTGTCTTACAGTTTAATTGCTACATGGTTACAGTAAATAAAGGCAAACAAAAACATTTCAGTAAAATTACAGTGCCTACATTTTATACTTTATCAAAAACTTAAAATTTGTAGTTATTCTCTGCATCAAAATATCGCTTTTTCTGTAGATTTTGTTCCTTTGGACATGCTAGAAGTAGTTGATCAATATGAAATAACATTAAAAGGAGTTCCTTGGTATTTTAAAATGTGTAGGTGGTGCTTGTCTAAGGAACTTTATTATATTTTTTTCTTACAAACACATTAATGGTTTTTATGCTGTTATATTTTGGTATTCTGCTAATTTCAGTATCAAATGTTGAACAATTTACACATGCGAAACTGCTAATAGTAAAAAGTAGCATTTTGAATAAGAAATCTGCTTTTCTGTAGGAGTGAATGTTGAATACCTTAGTAACTAGATTGGTAAGTGTTCCTTAAAAAAACAAAAAACAAAAAACTCTTAATTTAAAGTTTGTGCATATTCAGTTGAGTACATGACATTGGTAATTGTCCTAAAATTTAACTAGTTGTCCCACAAGTAGGATATTTTTAAACCCAAGGAAATACTTTTATACTAAGTGAGCACAGTCATGAGATTTTTATTCGTTTGGTCGGAATGTCCAGCCTCAGAATTATTCTTTGAAGTGAATACTTCAGAGAAGATGGGGCCCAGTGGACTTTGTAAATAAAATTTCTTAAGTTCTTTCTAAGTAGAAATTTCAGAAATTCTCTTTAAAATAGCTTGTGGGCATGCCCCCTAGAAAGTGAAGCTATCCAATTTCAGTTCTTTGCTTTAGCAGTAGGTTATCCTTAGAATGGCTTGTCACACATGCCTTTTATTCCTGTGGAGTTGTCTCACTCTCTTGATGGCTGTCTACTTCTTTTTCTAGAAGTGGGTGGTTTAGCCCTGGGGTGGTTTCAGTAATTGTCTGAGTAGTTCTTCTGGTCATATTGCCTAGGGACTTGGTCAAATGAGGTAAGACTTTCCTCTTTCCATTTATCCCAACTGATTCTCACCATAAAACATTTTTGATGGGGGCAAATGGCCTAGAGGGGTATTTCAGTTCGAAACCAAAACCTCTTTAACATTAAAAGATTGATAGAGGAGAACAAGTTGAACAATGGTGATTTTAGAAGTGGAATAAGAGATACTCACTTTTCTTATGCACTGCTTTAAGAAGGCTTCTCTGCTCATACTCCTTAGCGGCTCCCTCTGCCTTAGCCTGGTGTGAATTCCATAATTTAAACTCAGTTATTCATTTGTCTAGGTTCTAAAACTTAATTTTAGCATACATGTACGTGTGTACATATGTATCGTAGTACAAAGGGAATACAAATGTGGATTCCAAATTTAATTATTTTATTCAGTAAGCGATATGAGAAAGTCCCTTAAAACAATTCATATTTCAGTTCCAGGAAAGAAGGAAAGTAGAGTGCAAACCAATTGTAGGGCAATATTGAGTGAGTGTTATGAGGTATATTAAGGAAGGAAAAATTGCATTTGTCTGGGAAGCCTGAGGGAAGACATCATAGAAGTGACATTTGAACCAGAGATTGAATCATGTGTGAGATTTGAATAGGCAGAGAAGACATGGAATGGGGAAAGCAGAGTGCGTGCTTAGCTGGAGCTCGGAGACCACTTGGCTGGTGTAGAAGGAAAAGAAATGGAAGAGAGCGTAGTCAAGTCAGAAACGTAGGTGGCTGCCAGCCAAGGCCCAGGGAGCTCCTGAGGTTTGACCAGGGGATGACATTTTCACAGCTGTGCTCTAGAAAAGCAAATGGGCAGTGCCGGGTCCGAGTGTGTCGATCAGGGACCGTTTTGATGGTGAGATGCCCAAACGAAAGAAAGCATGTGGCAGATGTGCCATTAATGCAGCAACAGTTCTTTACTCATCCGAGGCCCGGGCCTGAGAGAGCCATCAAAATGGAAGTGCGTTTATATACATACACAACAATAGTGGCACGGCGCCAACAACACATGCGCACTAGGGAGAAACTGACATGAAACTTACATGTACAGCAAACTCACAAGCAAACTTGCACCAGCCTGTCTTCCACTCTGGCCCCCGCAGAGGGGAGGGGCCAGGCCGGCCCGCCTCCAAAGCTTGTCCACAGCTTCCACGGCTAGGGGGCTCTGATAGCTGGGTCCCCACACTCCACCCCTACAGGGTTTGGGACTGCAGTTTTTCTCTGAGGGCCAGATCCTGGACCCAAAGGCCACAACAACAATATAGGGCACAGCACAATACAAGAAAGGTGCTGGCCTCCACCGCTACAACACTTATCACCCAGCGCCAGGTAGAGCCTAGGTGAGACCACCAGGAGGACAAAGGGTCCTCAGTCAGTGCATGAATGGCCTGGACTTGTGTGTCCGTCTCCTTTAAGGCACTCTGCACTTGCCCCTGGTGGTTGGGTATGTAGATGCAGCACTCCATGTGCAGGAGGGCGCGCGTACCTCCTCCCTGTGCTGCCCTTGTAAGATCAAGGGCCATGTGGTTTTGTAGCACGACCTTCCGCATCTGGGCAGTTTCATCTACTAGCAAGGACACCGCTGTTCTAGCAGCATTCAGGGCCTGGGTTGTGTGCTCAGCCAGGGCCTTCATATAAAATAGTCCCAGCCCCGGGGAGAAAAAAGGCCAGCGGGTAAAACCACCATGCTGCCCGTTTGTGGCGATGCCACCTATGGTACAACACATCCTTGTTTTGGGGCTGCTGTGGGAGCGTGACCAAAACTCTCCCTGCGAAATACTGGCAACCCCACGTACAACAGCCTGTCCAGTGGACCGGGAGGTATGGCCACCCGTAGTGGCCACAAACCCATAGGTATCCAGCTGGGAGAATATCTGTGCCCACATATCGTCTTCCATCCCACCAAAACCTTGGGTGTTCCGCCCTCGTTGTGTTGCCACATAACTCTTTTGGGGTCCTCCCCACAGTGCGGTTTGGGATGGCTCACACCTGTTCTACACAATGAGGGGCCTGTTCTAATAGTTTCACATGCTCCCCTGTCAACCATCCCCACCCATTGTACACGGCGTAGCCCAGCAAGGGCGGGCGTTATGCTGTCCTCGTCACAGAAGGGTGTCCACTGTTTTCCAGCGTGAGGTCCAGTCCCTGGTCGTCCGCCAGGAGCTCAGCCAGGTCTAGTTCGAGGCTGTAGCTGCTGTTATGCACCATGGGAGTCCTTCAGCCGCCGATATGGGGAGCTCAGTGCACACCCAGCACTGGGAGATGCTGTGCACCTGGGCAGAGACATGGGCCCAGGCCAGGATGCTGTTGCCTGCGCCTAGGCTGGACGATAGGACAGTAAGGAGACAGAGACCATTAGTGGCAAATCCCTGCCTTGTGGCAGTATGCAAGCCACTTTCCCATCCTGGGAAAGGACGGTAGCCGCCAGTGGTGGGGCTCCTGGATGGTGATACCACACTGTGTGGGGAGGCAAGTCCACTTCCTGGACCTGCAACAAAGGCAAAGGCCATAGCGCCAATGCAAAGGTACCCCGTAGCAAGGTCCCTCCTACGTCTCGCGGCAAGGTGATCTGCAAGAGGGGTTGACCAGGAGCACAGCAAAGGCTGGACTTGTAGTCCATGACCAGTGTCGGGTCCCCAGGGTCCCACTAAGGCTACCCAGGGATCCTGGGGACAACAGTCTTCCATAGCCAAGTCCATGTTCGCACCTGGCCTTCAGCCAGAGCTTCCCGGGTTGGCAGAAGCCAAGCTCCCTGCTGTGCTCGGGACAAATCTGGGGGTTGGCTCAACCCCGGCACTACCTTGAGAGCGCATGGCAACCCCCCTACCACTCATCTAGCCGTGACTGGCCTGTCTTTCGCAGCTGTTCACTTAGCAGTCACAACGCTAGTGGTACTCGGGATGCCCATTGCTTCCATGGGCTTGTCCCTCTTAGGGCTCGTATCTTGTCCTTCAGCAGCCCATTGAAACAGTCTGTCATACCCGCAGCATGCGGGCGATAGGGGACATGTAGCTGCCACTCTATGTCCTGCTCCTTTGCCCACTGCTGAACCTGCTGTCCAGTGAAATGGGTTACTTGGTCGCTCAAGATGGTGATCGGCAGCCCATATGCAGCGCTCAGTTGCTCCAGGGCATGTGTGGTTCCTGTTGCGAGGCGGTGGGAGTAGGCCACGCAAACCCCAAGGTGGTGACAGTGTCAACCGCTGTAAGCAGGTACCACTTACTCACAGGTTGGGGAAGGCCCCACATAAAACACTTGCCACACTTGTAGTGGGCATAGCCCCCGCTCAACTTTACCAGGCTGAGTAGGCAATTGCCACCAATGGAGGTGGTGGCTGGTGCACTGGGGACGTGATTGAACAGGCTTTGTGGCGTCTGCCACTGTCAGAGGCATGCCCCAGCACAGGGCCACTTGGCACATGGTTCACGGGCCTGCATGCCCTAGCTTCTGGTGTAGCCAAGGGCCCCTAGGTGCATCCTTCATTGCCGAAGGGGAGAGAGGACGGGCAGGCCGGACCTGTGCCAGCGTGTCTGCTGCATTTCCAGGGGAAAGGGATGGCGTATGGCCCGGGTTGTGGTAATTCGTAGCCGCCTGGCTGCTGCCCTGTGACCAAAGATACTCCCAAAGGGCGTGTCCCCACAGGGGGTACCATCTTATCATCCACCCCTGGGCGGCCCAATGGGGCAGCCACAGGGTGAGACCCCGGAACACTGCCCAGCTGTCAGTGCAGATATGCACGTCTCCTGCCTCGTGCATGAGCACCAGCCAGACAGCTCTGAGCTCAGCCCATTGGCTTCTCTGGCCTGGGCTGGTGTCATACCAGAATTCCTCTGATTCTGGCTGTAACCCTATTTCAGTCTAAGTGGGGAGCTGGCCCTGACAGGAGCCATCCGTGCCCCACCAGGGACAGATGGATCTCCTTCCCTGTACGGGCTGGCCACCTATACAGGGTGCTCTGGAAGTGCCTCTTCCTTCTCTACCCAGAAGGCCACTGGACCCAACAGCTCGTGGAGCTTTTGGGACATCGGACTGGCGCTAAACGTGGCCCATTGCTCCAGATACGCTCCCCAATTGGTCAGTGTGCAGTTTGGGCAACCCCTGTCCTGGGCACCCTGAGCCATGACCACAGCCAACCCTCGACCGGGTTATGGACTGCACCGTCACAGGTACAGGACCTGTGATAGCCTCACAGGCCACTAGGGCTGCGTAAATGGCTGCTAGCTGCTTCTTGATCAATGAGTATTTTTGCTCAGCTCCTTTCCAGAGCTGAGACCAGAAACCCAAGGGCACCTTCCTGGTCCCATGGGTCTGCCACAGACCCCAGCCAAAGCCCTCCTCCTGCACCTGAACTGTCAGCAGGTATGGGAGGGCGGGGTCAGCGACTCGCAAGATCTGGGCTTGAGTCACAGCCCGTTTGGCAGCTGTAAAGGCTTCCTCCATCCCAGAGATCCAGTCCCACACCGCACCCCACATCCCGTTTCGTCAGACTGTGAAGGGGGCGTGTTATGGTCGCCATGTGGGATATGAACCACCGCCAATACCCCAAGAGGCCCAAAAAGTTCTGGAGCTGTTTCACTGTTTCCAGGCATGGATATGCCTGGATTTTGTTAATGACAGCTTCCAGCATAACCTTGGTCTTACCTGACCAGATAACCCCCAAGAATGTGACAGACAATCCAGGCCCTTGGACCTTGGCCTCATTGACAGCCCATCCCCAGTCATTAAGTGCTGCTCTGAGGCCCTTTGCCGCGTTCTCTAAATCTGCAAGAGAATCAGAGGTTAACATTATATCGTCAATATAATGAAACAACGACACCGCTGGGGCATGTTTCCAGGTGGCCAAGTCCTGGGCCACAAGTCCATGGCAGGTTGTCGGGCTGTGCAGATACCCCTGCGGCAGGACCACAAATGTCCATTGTCATTCCTCCCAAATGAAGGGAAACTGCTCCTGACTTTCCAGGGCAATGTCGATGGAGAAAAAGTACCATCCGCGACGTGATGGTACTTCCCCAGTGTCAAGGACAGGCGGTCCATGAGGTCCATTATGGAGGGGATGGTGGCATGCAGGGGGGTGTCACCCTCTTCAGTTCCCGATGGTCCACAGCCATGCGCCAGGTGCCACCTGGCTTGCAGACCAGCCACACAGGGGAATTGAATGGGCTGTGAGTGGAGCATATGATGCCCGCCTCCGCCAGCTTCAGGATCGTCGGGCTGATCTCTTCATGTCCTCCTGGGAGGCGGTACTGGCACACATGAACTGTCCTGGCAGGGCTCGGCAAGACGACGGGCTTGTGGTATGGGTGCCCTCGCACCACCGTTTTCACAACGTGCACCCACAAGCGGACCTCGCCCTGTGTCACCTGTACTGCAAGGCCCTGCAAAACATCCACCCCTAATATGTACTCTGCAACGGGGGAGATGTACGCCACGTAGGCCTGTCGGGCAAGGCGTCCAATACCTAGGATTACAAGTGCCTGCCGCACCCATATGTGACAGCCTCCAAACCAGTCTGGATTGCCATACAACAGGGTGCTGTCAGCACCAGTGTCCACCAGTGTCCACCAGGGCCAACACATGCTGCACATTGCGGGGGGACCAATGAATGGTCAGTTCCACATGAGGCCTCCAGTCTCCCAGTTCCCCCGCCAACGGGGGGGGTAGGGGTGGAAGGGGTGGTGGGGGGGAGGATCCCTCTGCCCGATCCCTAGTCAAAGAAGTCCTGCAGCCCACACTTCACAGGCATGACCTTGGGCGGCTTGGTGAACTTCTGTTAGGGGCTCAACTGGTTCCAGAGGGCTAGCAACACTTCATGAGGCTGCTGTTCGATCTTAGCTTGCAACGCACCCGCAGCCAGGAGATCGAACCACATTTGCCTCCGGCTCACTTGGACAGGACCAGGCTGCCGCAGCCCATTGTCCCATAGCCACAACAGCCAGCAGGGAATGGTCTATCTGACCTGTTGGCGAACTTGCCTAGTCAATTTCCAGAGCTCAGCCTTCGTATATGCCGTATACATCGTGTGCTGCTTGACCTTCGGTGCCCCAGCAGGGCTTCCTCCCGGGGCTATGGGCTGGTTCTGCTCTATCTGCCGCTTGATTACCTGACAGGCCTGGAGCACGGCCTGAGTCGAGCTCTCAGGTCATGACACAGGGAGGGAGGAAAACAGGGAGCCTACCTGGCCTTCCACTGCCTTTTCCAGTGCATGGACCCGTTGTTCCAGTGCCTCCTGAGCCTGCCTCAGCTGCTGCACCTGCTGCATCTGGTCGCTTACGGTGACTGCTTGCACCACCGCAAGATGGAGAGGAGCAGCCATGCAACCTGCCCCACTGACTCATGGTGGGCCATGGGTATACTCGTCTCCATGTGGCCTAATGACTCCCCTACAGCCTCCTGTATGGGCTCCACTGCCTTCCAGTCCTCAGGAGGGGCTCACGCCGTGAGGAACTCAGCGATCGGGTGCCACAACATGGTCGGGGGCCACATGGCAGAGTCCTCCCCCGAGCGCTTGGGGGCAACGGGGCAACTATACTCACCAAATCCTGCTCACAGTGCCAAGTGACAGGTCTGAGTGTGTCGGTCAGGGACCGTTTTGATGGTGAGATGCCCAAACGAAAGAAAGCACGTGGCAGATGTGCCATAAATGCAGCAACCGTTCTTTATTCATCTGAGGCCAGGGCCAGAGAGAGCCATCAAAATGGAGGTGGGGTTTATATACATACACAACAATAGTGGCACGGCACCAACAACACATGTGCACTAGGGAGAAACTGACATGAAACTCACACGTACAGCAAACTCACAAGCAACCTTGCACCAGCCTGTGTGTCTTCCTCTCTCTCCTCTCCAGGGAGAAGGGGCCAGGCCAGCCCACCTCCAAAACGTGTCAGCTTCCACCGCTAAGGGGCTCTGACAGCTGGGTCCCCAGAGGCAGTAGTGTCTCAGGGGGATTAGTAGGGAGAAAGACTAGAGTGGGGAGTCACTGGGAAGAGGCTGTCGAACAGTTGAGGGAGGGTGAGTGAGGAACTCTACCAGAATGGTTCTGGTGGGCCTGAGACGAGGCACTGCACACTGGGATGGAACTTGGTGACTCACTGGATGTTGAGGGTAAGGAGTGAAAGATAGGGACTTGCTGGTACATAGTACACACTGTTATGTTACTGATTGTTTGCGCGAGGAGCATCCAACTGGAGCTGTGTAGCAGGCGGTTGGAGCCTAGGAAGGACATGAGGCCTGCACTGGGAAATTCTGATTCGTCCCTATGGGGGGTTAGAGTTAAATCCAGATAAAATCCCCACGGGCAAATGTTTACACATAGTGGAGGAGACTGGGCATTGCAAAGGAGACAGAGAAACATTCCCAAGAGTGAGAGGAGGACCAGACTAGCACCTGGTCACAGAAGCCAGGGAAAGAGAGACCATGATCACAGTGCAAATGGCTGAAGATGAGAGGATGAGGTTTGCACACCGGTGGAAAGCAAAACATGGTTCCCAAATCGTCCAGCATGGTGGGATCAAATCTACAAACTCAGCCTCTTCTGAGGACCTTCGTAAGGCTTGCGTTTAGGCTTCACTGGGCAGGTTTAGGGTAGGCCTCGGTGTGGCCTTTACGGTATTTTATCTGGAGGCCCAGGTATTCACAAGTTGTTGGTAGGTGCCTCCACTCTGGCTGGCTGAGCCTTCCGCATCCCCCAGCACTGTTTAATGTACCGTGTCTCTTAGATTTTTCTGCCTTGTAGTCGCCATGCACTAAATGCACACACATCCCAGCCAGTGTCAGGAGGGGATCCTGCTGGGCAGTGCCTACCTCCCTAGTGCCTTATACTTAAGATTCCGGCTTCTTCAACTGCCCTGAACTCTGACCTTCACCTTCTCAGTTCAGTAGGGCTGCAGGGATCTGTGGGGCCTGGTGATGTGGTTGTTTCCATGCAGAGCCAGAGTGAAAGTGGGGCTCAGCTTGTGAGGATGACAGTGTTGACTGCCTGTCTTCTAATACGTCATCTATTTTATCCCCTTTTATGGTTGTTAACAGTGGGAGGTGAGTTCAGTACTGGTTACTCCATTATAACCTGAAGTGGAACTCCATGCTTTTTAAGTTTGAAATCAATAGTGTATGTTCTGAGCCCAGTTAAAGAAAACTTAAATGTTGTTTGGAGTCAGTTATGTGGAGGTGAAACAAATTAGAAGTGTTATATTTAGTCTTCATTTCAGCCTTTTGTGTTAAACTAAGTTAAGCAAGGCTATTTACTGCCTTTTACATATACATATATGTATTTGTCTATAGATGCTCAAATATGTATACATATATTTATATCTATATCTTGTATCCTGTATTGTCTTTATATACTACACTAGTAAGATTGTTTCTGTATTCTAATTGTGATGATTTATCGTGAATCATGCCCTAGAGTAAAGGGCAGAAATGTAGAGCTATCTTGTGGTGTCAAGGTAAGCCTTTACAGAGAAGAAATACTACTATTTTTTTTAAAAGGATGGCAGTAGAGAAACTTTCTCTTTAATTCTACACTTACAACTTGGGGTTCACTATTGTAACCTTACATTAGCAATATTGGGACAAACCAACCTCCTCCTAATAAGATGGAATGAAAAAGGACACAACATCACGTTAGTGTCACTCTTGCCAAAATCGAATAAGCCTAATCATGAGGAAGCATCAGACAAATCCAAACTGCAGGACATTTGATAATTGGTTGTACTCTTCAAAAATATAAAGGTCAAGAAACACAAAGAAAGGCTTTTGCAGATTAAAGGAGATCTATTATAGTTGATAGGATAACTGAAGGCAGTGCATGGTCATGATCCTGAATTGGATCCTGGACTGGGAAAAAAATAGCTGTAAATGCCATTATTGTGATAATTGATAAAACTTGACTATAGACTGTGCAGTAGATAATATTATTGTGTTAACATTACATTTCCTGATTTCGATTTAACTTCTCTGGTTATGAAAGACTGTCTTTGTTTTAAGGAAAGGTACAGTCAAGTTTTTAGGGATAAAGCGGTCTCTCACTTTCTCAAAAATGGTTCAGAAAATAGTTTGTATGTATAAATATGTACATATAGATGTAAAATGATAAAACACAGGAGGCAAAATGTAAACAAATGGTGAATCTGGGTAAAGGACGTTTGGGAGCTTCTTGTGCTCTTATTGCAACTTTTCTTTCAGTTTAATATTAGACCAAAGTAAAACACTATACCAGAACAATAGAATTCAGATAAATCTCTTTGGTTGCAAGAACAGAGATCCATCAAGCTACCTAAAATCCAAAAGAATGCAGAAATCCTTCTGAATTCAAGTACGCCTAGTATCATGGCGACTTGGAGCCTGAGGTTGCTTGTTTCATATTTCAGATGCCGTGTGATTTCTAGACTTGGCTCTGTTTGTGTATTTGCTTTCTTCTGTATGTTGGATTCATCTGCTTTCTTTTCTCTTGGTTGCTGCCCCTCTACAGCTTGGGTTGTTCCCCAAAGTAGCTAATTTGCTATCTTCATTCAGATTCTCTGTCTCAAGAATAATCTGAATGATTCTTCTATAGCTAGTGGATTTCTTAAGCATGTGTCCGGTGTTTATTTCCAATCTGGTCAACCAAGATTGAGGTGGAGAGGGTGGAGGTGGTGGCTTGGGTTGTGGCAGCACTTATGTGGTATTAGGGCTGATGCTCAGAAGCTGAGGGCATGGCAAGCTCTTTAGAAAGCATTATGGAATGATAAGGTAATAACTTATGTATCCCATATCTTCTCAGTTTTGTCATGTTAATTTTTAAGTTTGATTCCTTTTCAATAGAGCCCCAAAATGCTTCTCTTAAGGATCTTAACATGGACTTAGGTCACCCAGCCCCCTCTCAGCTGAAATGAGGAAGAAGTATCATGTGATTTAGAGGCAAAAGACGGAAACATTCAGAATTTTTTCCTTTTGCCTAGTAAATGGATGGCTGCCTCTCTGTCCACCACTCATAATATTTAAAAATCATGAATCTGTATTGCTAACTTTTGTTTGTAAAATTTTTAAATTTCATTTTGATATGTTGATTTGATCATGCATGTTTATCTGAAGTTCAGTTTCATTGTTTATTTGAAGCAGTAATTGAAAAATATGAAGTATATTTTTAAAATTTTCAAGAAAATGTTTTGACAGTATATTTTTAATATTTTAAAAGAAACATTTCCTGAAGGTTGTAGACTAATATTTTTGTATACCTACTTTTTGCCAAACATTGTACTGAGAATAGTTACTTAAATGATACCATTGACTGTAAGTTTCACAGTTCATTGGGTAAGGATAATTATCTTTAATTGGCAGAAGAAGAAACAGAATCTCAAAATGTTTACTTGCCCCAAATCACAGCAGTTAATACATAGGGATTAGAATTAGAGTTAGAAATGAGGCCTGTCAGCCTCCATTGTAAGGAATCGCTGGAATTAGGTGGTCAAATACTTTTACATTTGAGATAACCAATTTTATGTTGTTCTTAAAACCTGTCACTACTATTCTTTTAATTCTAAGATGCACTTATTGCCATCAACAAGTATTGGTTACATTTTTTGCTGGCTTTTCCCAGAATACTGGTGTATTAGATATTGGTTTGAAGACGATAGAAGTTATTTAAATACTCGAAAGGAGACAAAGTCACCACCTTGAGGGAGTTGGGGTCTATGATTACAGGAGAGAGAACTGGAAAATCTGTTATCAGTAATAGGCCATATTTATGGACGTTCATTCCCAAACTAGCACATAGGTTAAAAGAGTATTTTTTAAAGGAGCACATAGATGTGAGAAAAGATCAAAGTAAAAAGGTTGAATAGAGACTTACTCAAATAGAAAATATAAACAAATACCAAAATAGAGTTGATTTAGCAAACTAGCACTTTTTTTGCGGGGCCTGGGATAATTGATAAATTTGTATTTAGTAGTATAAGTTTTACCTATCAAGTGAAATTTATTTGAAAGATTTTTAATTAGCTTGGAAGTAATCAAAGAATGTAACGAACAAATTGGTATATGTATGTGATTTCTGGGCCTTTGGCTATTGGGTAAAAGTGGAAAATGATAGTCTCTTTCATATAGTGAATTATTTTAATTTAATTGTGTATTTTTGCCAAGGGGAAAAGTAAATTATTAACACCTGTAAAATATTTTCCTTCCAGTTGGACATGAAAACAAAAATGATAGAAGCTAAATGTCATGAAGAGAAGCTTAAACTTCAACAGAAACATGATGCTGATGTTCAGAAGGTGGGGGATATACCATTTATTCTTTTATTAATATTGCATATTTGAAGTATTCTAGGCCTTGTTATACATGTTATTTGCTATTTGAATTGGGGAGGAACAAAATTCAAAGTGTTTTATCAACTTGTCTATATATTCTTTTCCTTTTTTTTTCTCTTCTTTATGGATATTAGGATCAAACTAGCTCCTTTTCCTATTTACCAACCATTCTTACAGGTTGGACTAAAACAATAAAGGTAAAGTAAAGTGCTGATAATTAAAACACTAAGAAATAGTTAGACATGGGTGAATAATTTTTTTTAGCTGACTTTGGGTGTATAGGAAATATACCCCAACTGTAAGAAAAGTGGCTATTCCTACTCCTGTCTCAATTTAGTTTTCTTTTTTCTACTTGGTTAGCCCATTTTTTCCCCCCGGTTTGCCAACTTACCTACATTTCGGTTATTTTTCTAGTTTTTTGTTTGTTTGTTTGTTTTTGAGTGTAGATGTATTTAGAAGTATATAATGATCATGATTAAATTTTATTACATGATTAATTTTAAAACTTCTAACACAATATAAATATATTTTTTAAAAGACACATTTATTCAGCATCATGATCAGACTAGTCTATTTAGCAATCAACAGCAGGGGTGCAAAAAAACCCCAAAAAAACTACATTAAGACTCTTTATTGGAATGCTTTACACTTTCTACAGAACAGAAACTAAAATGACCTGTTATACAATTAGTCACAAATACAGTCCTCAAGTTTTTTGCCCATACATATGAGTATTGTCTAAAACATGTCTTCTTTGTAGCAGCTAGGCCCTACTACCACTGTGCTCGGCTAGGTTCACAAATCTGTTGTAACCTGTCGCTTCCCTGTCACTTCTCTGGCTCTCCTCTCCTGCTAAGCTTTGTTTCCTGGCGGTAATCAAAACCTTCTGTCACTGCCATAGCTGCTGCTGCTGCTGGAACCACCATAGACACCTTGGTTTTGCGGTTTGGCAAAGTATTGGCCTCCACCACCATAGGGGCCAGAGCTTCTGCCTCCAAAGTTTCCGCTTTTCAGGGTCCAAAATTTGAAGACTGATTGTGGTAATTGCCAAAATCGTTGTAGCTTCTGCCACCTCCAAAATTGCTTCCATCATTACCAAATCCATTATAGCCATCCCCACTGTCACCATATCCTCCACCACCACACCTGCCACAAAATCCACCTAGACCACTGAAGTTTCCTCCACGACCAAAGTTGTCATTCTCACCAAAACCACCTCCCCGACCACCACTGAAGTTTCCAGAACCACTTAGACCTCTTTGGCTGGATTAAGCACTCGCCATCTCTTGCTTAGAGGGGGCTTTCCCTACTGCACAGTTGTGGCCATTCACAGGATGGTATTTCTGAATGGCAGTCTTGTTTACAGAGTCATGGTCATCAAAAGTTACAAAAGCAGAGCCTTGCTTCTTGCCACCACCTCGGTCACTCATGATGTCAATCACTGCAGTTTTCCCACACTGTTCAGAATCATCTCTTAGGTGGCGTTCTCCAGTGTCTTCTTTAATACCACCAACAAAAATTTTTCTGCGGTGAAGTGGGCACCAGGTCTTTGAGACTCTTCTCTTGAGACAGCCGTCTTTGGTTCCACAGTTCTTCATCCACCTTGTGTGGTCTTGCCTTCATGGCTGCATCCATCCCTCCACAGTGGCATCTGTGACAAACCCAAAGCCTCTGGAGTGCATGGTATTTGGGTTTCTCATCACCACCGTCTGGGAGGTTCCCCATTGCTCAGAATGGCTCCTCAGACTCTCATCTGTTGTTTCAAAGCTCAGACCTCCAATGAAGCGCATCCGCAGCTGTTCAGGCTCTTTGGGAGACCGACTTAGACATGACGACTACGGGAGGGGAGACTTGAGCGATGCTTACGCGGCAGCAGCCACCGACAGAAAGAAAGCTGACACAATATGAATTAATGGTGTAAAATATTCATGCAACTTTGACATATTGTGAGATGATTTTTCTGATTCACAATAGCAGAGCTAGATATAAAAGAAGCTTATTACATCTCATCTTCCCATGTATCTGGGAATTCTTGTTATGTGCATGAAAGTAATGGAAGGCCACTAGTGGGAGGAGTCAGGGATATGCTCATCTGAAGACGTTCTATTCCAGTGCAGTGGGGAGGTGAATTGCACTATCCCAACATGTCAAATGTTGATGACTTCTCTCTGCTAACTTTATGACAACTTAATCTCTGAGTTATATTTTAGATAATCACCTAGTTTATTATTTATAGTCTCCTTAAAGGTTGTACATGAAAATCCAAAGCAGATAATGTATCTCTTTCTGTAATCAATTATTCCAGCATATTTACTATTTTCTCAGTGCACTAAAATATAATTTTTATATCTTTTGTGGGATTAGCTGAGATGGACTTGCGAAAAATACTGTGCTTATTTTTAAAATTACGAGTTCTATATGTAAAACAACATAATACACTAAACCATTTTAAATTCATTTGCAGATTTTAGAAAGAAAGAATAATGAAATAGAAGAATTGAAAACTTTATACAAAAAGAAACAAAACGAAACAGAGGACACTATTAGAAAACTTGAAATGAAAGGTGATGTTGCATTGTTACATACGTCTTTAATAATATTTCCATTTTATTTTAGTGGTTATATAAAGCGAAATTTTTATTTCTGACCTTTTGTAAAGTGTGAAATGGGAATGTTTATGTGGGTTTCCATCAGTGGATGTGTTTCTGTGAGCTTTCATATGAATGGGGAAAAACTGTGTGCGTGCGTGTGTGCGTGCGTGCGTGCGTGTGTGTGTGTGTGTGTGTGTGTCTGTGGTGGCAGTAATGGTGGTTGGTTTGGCTCAGGAGTTGGCAGAGTCTGTAACTGTCATTCCCTCTTCTTTCTTTTTAGCTGAGCCATCCTGCCACCTGTTGGCAGCTCAGCGGCTGCTCAGCTCGGGCCAGGACTCGAACCACTGTTGCTCAGAGCTCAAACGCTTGAGCGAGCTCTTAACCAACTGAGCCACTCGGCGGGCCCTCACTCCCTCTTCTTAACCCTCCTCCTTATTGGGCTGCCGTGGGCCAGTCATAGAATTAGAATTTACTGGCTTTCACAAAGAAGTCTAGGGAAATTACTCCTCTTGGTCTAATAAAATTCATTATATGCAGCATCTACATTATGCCTTATAGTATATGCTAGTATTGTGATTGACAGAACAAACATTTAAAAAGTATTCCCCATTTACACTTTAATTAAGAAGGAAAAGAAAGCATGTGATTAAGTGTTAAATTGACTATGATTATAAGCCAAAACATCTAAATGCAATAGGCAGCCATTAGAGACTATTGAAAACATTTTTGGAGAAAAGAACTTCTGCAAGTGTCTAGGTATTACAGTAGGAATGCTGGTATT
Organism: Hipposideros armiger; assembly: GCF_001890085.2. NCBI lineage: Eukaryota > Metazoa > Chordata > Mammalia > Chiroptera > Hipposideridae > Hipposideros > Hipposideros armiger. Next base: position 4,353,583 of record NW_017731384.1, read on the forward strand.
GGTAAGTTTGGGGAGGATGCTGCAAAACCATTTAGCTAGAGTGGATATCCTTTACATTAAGAGAGAGATTGAAAAAGATAGGTGACTAGGCATGACGTAAGCATGACCTTGAATTTCAGATTTAGACGTTTCAAGTTTATCCTGTAGATGCTGGGGAATCAGAGATTTTTGAGAGGTGAGTTTTAGGACCTCAAGTTTCAAGAGTAACCTTGTAATTAATGGTGGATGTGCCCCCACGGTGAGGCCAGTTCCTAGTCTGTTATAATAAGTCAGAGGCAAAATAGCGCGGGAGAGAGAGAACATCCCGCTTACTAGAAAACGCAGGCTCTACTCTCAGCCCTGCTCTTCGATGTCTGCCATATGACGTGAGGAAGTCTCCGGGCCTTGGCTTACTCATTATAAAATGGTGCTGTTGCAATAAATAATACATCAAGTCCCTCCCAACTCAAAGAGTTTATGTTTCCATGCTTCTGTAATTTTACATGTAAGATGATAAGGACCCAGAATACCTGGACGATGGCAGTGGTAGTGATGAGACTGGAGCTGAAGAAGAAATTTTGAAGGATTTAGTGAATGATAAGATATAGGCGATGAGTAAGAGGAAAGGGGAGAGAAGGCTTTCATTTAGGGGTTTTCATATGGAACTTACTGGCTCTTTCACAACTCACCAAACCTTAGGGTATCTGAGGGAATGGTAATGCCCGTGAAATTTAGGATGACAATTACATATATAAATTAATAATGAAATTGCTATTTTTAGGTTCATTTCCAGTCTTAAATGTCGGTTAGAAATTTTATCAGGTTCTTTCTCCAAATATCAATAGCTACAAAAATATTTTAAATTTATTTCTAGGTTTTTGTTTCTTACTCTGATTTAAACTAGGCAATTTAAATATACCAAAGGTTTAAAAATAATATTTCTTAAGGCTTTTTGAATTGCAAACAGATCTTAGTTTAATTTTAGAATTGTGAAGTAAAATGTTATAAAGACTAAGGTTAGGTTAACTTGGATTCTTTTCCTTTTCCCCTTATTTGTTGCATAGTTGAGATATAAGAGTGAAAGAAATGTCTATGTAAATGTATATGAAAAAGTTGCTATCTTTTTTGAGGTATAATTGATAGCCATTATGTTAGTTTTGGATGTACAACACAATGATTCGATACTTGGGCATACTGTGAAATGATCACAATAAGTCCAGTTAACATCCATCACCATACATAGTTACAGAATTAAATTTTGCTATCTTGAAGTAAGTGAATAAGAATATGTTCAGCAAGCTAAAAAAAATATTACATTCGAGCAAACCTACAGCTGGATTTATTTTACCATTTAGATGACATGAATATATTAAACAAATTTTCACTTAAGTCAGTGACAGTTTAAGGCATTTAAAAAAAGATGGAAATTTTAAAAAGTGATTTGTGAGGGAAATATTTCATATAATTTAAAGCATATTTTGTTTTAGTAATGTAAACCTTGGCAATGATTTTAAAGTCCCTAAGGAGCAACGATATATTGAAATGGTAGGTTCCTCCATCTATTTGTTCAGCATGCGTCTTTTTGAGCACTTGCCTGTGTGACACTGTTATGCTCCGTAGATAAAAACTTGAAATATCTTTCTCCTAGGAAATAGGCAAGTACACCATTGTAACACCTAATGTAATAAGTGACTTAATGGAGAAGTATGTGAGGGTCCCTGGGCGCACAGAAGAGTTTCTTTCTGCCCCTATAAGAGGAGGAATGGGGTTGGTGAATGGCTCATAAAGAGGGTGATACCTGAATTGAGACTAAGAATGAGTAGGATTTTCAACCGGGGAGGGAAGGGTATCCTAGGTAGACAAGTGATCATCTTTAGGCTGTGATATATGAAAGACTATGGCCTCAGGAATCTGCAGAAAGGTTGGTGTGTTTACAGCACAAGTTTAAAAATATGACATTGGCAAAGGATAAGGCCAGCAAGTAGCCAGATCATGAGGGGCTATTAATATTTTCTGTGTTAGAAGTTTTGGCCTTTATCTTTTAGGTGAAGGGAACTGTAGAGGGTTTTTTTTGTGTTTTGTTTTTCAAATCTGGGGGTAACATTGCTGGATTTGCACTGTAGAAAGACCTCTTTAATGCAACAGAGGGCCCATTGGAGGCCAGCACGCTGTTAAAATTGTCTAGGGCGTGAGTAATGGTGGATTCAACCACAGCTGTGGTGGTGGAAATGGAGAGAAAAAGAGGAAAGAATAAGGTGTTTTAGAAGAGAGAATTTAGACTTGGTGAAGAATGGAATTATCTACTCACTAGTCCTCTATGTATTTTTTCATCTTCAGACTCTTCTGTGGTAGCTAGAATTGGTTTAACCATGTTTTCATAATTTTTGACAGTTCAGACCCTTATACGTGACTCTCAAGTTATCAGAGAGACTAAAGAAAACCAGATCGCAGAGCTGAAAAAGATATGCGAACAAAGTGCAGAATCCCTGAATAATGATTGGGAAAAAAAGGTAGGCGGTATGAAATAAAACTGGAATAAAAAATATAAAGGTTTATGCTGCTTCTGAGTAACGTATTAATTATAAAAATAATGAATGTTTATAGACTATACAGAAAGGTATGAACAAAGAAAATAAAGTAACTTATAATTCTAGACCAACTTCCTAGAAACAGCTACTATTCATGTTTTGGTATGTTTTCTTCTATAAGTGTAATGGTTTATAAAATAGCTTGCATTTAGAAAATTTACTTTTGATTAATATTTAAATTCAATTAGTGTTCTGAATTTTCTTTTTCTTTTCTTTTTTTTTTTTTTGTCACAGCCAATAGATTTTTAAGCCAAATTAGTGGGAAAATAGCAGTAAGATAGTTTTTGGAAATTGAACTTTTGAAATTTTGGAGTTAGGCCATTAGATCATTTCTTTCTTGAAATTTCAGATAACACAGTATTTACAGTATAAACTTGTTTTTGATGTAAATAAAATCAGTAGTGGATGGGTTATCCTTGGAGCAGTGTTTAATTTAATTAAGATATCTTTGTATAATTTAGCAGTGCCAAGAGTAATGTAATAAAAATACTCATTATGAACGAGTCTCACGTAGTCATATAGTACTTTAAACTTAAGAGCCCTTAGCCATTACAATATGTATTTAAAAGAAATTAAATATGTTACTTCTTTTGAGGTATTGTATCTTAAAGACCTTTAGTTAACTCATACAGATATTTTTTCAGTTAGTCTGGGTTCAAAATATTTTCCTACAAGTTATAGTTGCCTTCCCAAGCAGACACTGTTGGTCTGAAATATGTCTTGGCGATTACAGCTTTGGTACCAGTCTGGGAAAGGCACTGCATATATATTAAGATGGGTCAAGTTAGCTCTCCTCTAGTTTTATTTTGTTAATTGATGTGGTTTTTCTCTTCCTCACATTTGATTTTATATTTTCTATAAATTTGGCTGTTTTTTGTGTTTGTTGCAGGTATATTGTGTACATAGCAGGCCCCCTTCCTGTCTTTGTCTGAATTCCCTGGTTCCTTATTTCCCAGTTTAAGTTGTCAGGCATTTGAAGACAAAGATCTTCTGCCTTCTGCCATGTAACAGGGTACATTTTATTTTTTTAGCTGGATTAGTAAGTCTTTCTTAGAATTTTCTTACAGCTACACAATAATTAGTGGCTGTGAAAACACTGCAAACGTGATTGAAGTTCTTTTTTGTGAAATACAGTTCTATGGAAATCTGGGCAGAGATGAAAACCAGGTGCAAATAGGACAGGTATCAAAAATTAATAAGCAGATGATAGATTTGCTTTGTGATGCATGCAGTCATTCCTTCAAAAATTATTAGGTATCTGTACGGTCAACATGACATGGTGTGTGTGTGTGTGTGTGTGTGTGTGT
>NW_017731384.1:4357592-4389642 GCF_001890085.2 Hipposideros armiger
CCCCCCCCCCCCTGCTTCTCTGTGGTATTACCGTCTACCCAGCTGCTCGCTCTTCTTTTGCACCTCACCTCCCGCATCTAATCACTTGCCAAGCTCTGTTCATCTACTTGTTTTGAATTCATTTGAATTTCCGGAGACTCGCCTCTCGCCTAGTTGTGCTGTAACTGGACTCTGTGCACCTCTTCAGTCCATGCCCCATGCTGACAAGCTGTCCAAAGCACACATCTGGTTTACCTTGCCACTGTGTTTAAGTCACCGCAGTGGTTCCCAGTTGCCCTGAGCGTTTACAAGGCTCTGCTCCATTAAGCGCACCTTTTATCACAATCTTACTCCCTTTCTTATACTTTTGTATGTACTAGCTGTCCAAAACTTTTCCCAGTTATCTGACTATTCCATGCTGTTTCTAATCTGAGGGAGTTTTAAAAAAATTGAGTTATGATTCATACACCATAAAATTCACCCTCTTAAAGTGTGTGATTCAGTGGTTTTCAGTATATCCACAAAGTTGTACAACCATCACCACTATATAATTTCTGGGACATTTCTGTCACCCCAGAAAGAAACCTTGTACCCATTAGCAGTCACTTAGCATTTCCCCTCCCTCCAGTCTCTTGAAACCACTAATCCACTTTCTGTCTGTCTAGTTTTACCTATAGAATCGTACAGTATATAGCATTTTGTGGCTGACTTCTTTCACTTACTGTGATGTTTTTAAGTTTCACCCGTGTTTTAGCGTGAATCAATAGTTCACTCAGTATTATGGCCAAATAATATTTCATTGTATGGATACATTTTGTTTATCCATTCATCAGTTGATGGACATTTGAGTTGATTCCACTTTTTGGATATCATGAATGATGTAGCTATGAAAATCAGTGTACAAGTTTTTGTGTGGACATATGTTTTCATTTCTCTTGGTTATTATATAGGGGAAACACTGTGTGTTTTCCTTTACTCACACACTCATTAGTACTTCTCACACCAGATGTGTAGGTTTTCTACACACCAGGCAGTTCTCTTTGACACAAGCTGGATGTCCTATAATTCAGTTAAAATTTAACACAATGTATTTACCCAGACTCAGTGTCAGATCCCACAGATTAAGGGCTCCATCTCATGAGACTTCAGATGTCAGTTGAAAGTCCCAGGTTGTTACCTGTGCTTCTGACCAAGTGGCTATAAAAAGGAGTCCCCATGAACCCCCTCCTTGGGGTCTATGGTTTGCTGGAATTGCTCACAGAATTTAGGAAAACACTTACTTATGTTCACCATTTTATTATAAAGGATGTAATAAAAGACACAGATGAAGAGGTACACAGATCAAGCTATGTAGGAAGGGACGCATAGCTTCCATGCCCTCTCCTGGAACCCCAGTCTCCTAGCACCCCATGGGTTCACCAGTCCAGAAGCTCTCCAAACCCCAAACTTTTGTGATTTTAATGAAAGCTTAATTACATAGGCATGATCCATGTAAACTTAACCTTGAGCCCCTCTCCCCCTCCCAGAGGATGAGGGATGGGGCTGAAAGCTCCAGGCTTCTAATCCTGGCTGGTCTTTCTGGCGACCAGCCACCATCCAGGAGCTCATCAATAGTTGCCTCCTTAGAACAAAAGACACTCCTATCACCCAGGAAATTCCAAGGGATTTGGGAGCTCTGTGTCAGAAACCAGGGTCAAAGACCAAATAGTAGAACAAAAGATGCTGGCAGTGCTCCCATCATCTAGGAAATTGCAAGGGTTTTAGTAGCTCTGTGCCATGAACCAGGGGCAGAGACTCACCCATACATGTATTATTATTTCTCAGGTATATGTGTAGGAGTGGGATTTCTGGGTTATACAGTAATTCTGTGTTTATCATTTCAAGGAACTGCCAGACTGTTTTCCAAAGTGGCTGCACCAGTAACTCTTACAATACTTTTATAATACCCATACTTTTTCTTCTATTTGGGAAGCTTCATGGCTCCTCTTGGGCTCCTCTGGCATAAGGCAACTACATGGTCCAATGTCCACACTAAAGACCAATATGGAGGATGCTGGGAAGGCCTTTCGCATCCCCTGTACCCATCATCAAACGCTGGCTAAAAAAATCTCTGTGGGAATTTATAGATCCCCTCATTATCAGGGCCATTATGGCATCTACATAGCTTAATAAACCCTAGTGAGATTTGTACTTTAGAGCAATCTTAAGAATATTTGCTGCTACAACAGGTTAGCCCTCAGGAGAATGCTTGCCCTTGAAAGCCTCCCCAGACCAAGACCATTAATATATACCACATGCCTGGTACATGCTAGATGTTAATACAATTTGTTGGATGAATATAGAAATGTTGTCATCTCCAGTCAGATTATTAGACCAGATACACCTGTATAATCCTCAAATGAATCAGCCAAGTTATAGCATACTTCTTGTTGCCAGTGTCATCCTTACCCTTGTAGTCTCAACTGTAAATTCCCTGGATGAGTTTTAAATGACTCAGGCTTACTTAGAGACACCCCTCCAATTTCAACTGCCACTATATAAAGCACTTGTGGGATATACCTGAGAAGCCACTATGTATTCGTGGACTACTAAATACAGTAGACCTTTGACATTCAGTAGGCATAGGTCCTCGGACCCAGGGGAGACCACAAACATGAAGGTACTACCACAACACAAATATAACCACACACCACACAATTCTGACGTATTTAGATCCCTTTAGCAGCGTTACTATGCATGTCAGATGATGGGTCTGAAGCAGCGCTGAAATTTAGGTGCTGTGGGCTTGGCTACATTCATGTACCAGCTAAGTGACTGTCTTTTGAATACTAGACATAACACCAGCTTAAAATGTATACTTTGGCAAAAATACAAATACAGTATAACAGGGATTTGGGGGGACCATGTACAAGTAGTCAAAACTGCATATGTTAAATTTGTGAAACTCACGGGTCTTCTGTATGGCTGTTACTGAGCCATCCTCACTCGTCCTGTTCAACTAGACACTAGACGGAAAGCTCTTAGAACCCTTACCTATAATTACAGTAGCGTAAGGATTGCCAGCATTCTGCCTCTAGCTTCCACCATCTTGCAGGGTTTTCCCTGTACCGTCAGTACCTTCCTAGTCAAATAAGAGTCTATGCACGTGTCATATCCTTGTTCTCTCTCTCCTGGTCATGACTGGGAAATCATCTAGGTCTTTTAGACTATTTTTGACTCCTGCCCTCCCCACCTATTGAGTGAGCCTGGGGTTGATGCAGGGAGGGGAGTTAGAGTCAGAACCCCACTCCCATGCAGATAAGGGAAGGAGTGCTCACGAGGCTGCGAGCACAGATTTTCAACTCCCTTTGGAAGCCGTCCATTGAACATTGTTTTGTTTTGTTTTCACCTTAGTTACATAGATAGAGCATAATCTTTATAAAGAAAGACTTGCATGCATGAGGACGAATAGTATAGTTCTCCTTAGAGAATTCTTTCTGTGTTTCATTTATAAATGACATCTTTATGTCAACTTTTGTATAGATTGTGAGAATGGATAAAAATAGTTTCTTGTTGGGGTTAGGGTGAAGGAGAAAGAATTTTTAACATTTCCCTTACACAAAATTTCATGCAAATAATATCAAAATACAGACAGTAAGATAATATTCCTAACCAACGACTATATTATAAAGATTTTTATTTTCTGATTTCAGGCTAATGCTAGTGTTGTTTAGCTGAGACATTGTATTCTCTGTCTGATTTATTTACTGTTTCTACCCAAGATGGGTAATTCCCTTTAATTGTTTATCCTTTAAAAATTCTCAATTCAGGAAAGTAAAGAAAAAAATAGTTTCTTAATCATGTTCTTTATACGATATCCTCACTTTGAATGTTTATTTATGAGTTTCCTATCTTTTATTGTTCAAGTCAGCATATAAACCAATAGAGGAATATAGGAAAACACTTGTTCTGAATTGCAAAGTAGTCTATTTTATAATAGTAATAGAAGAATCAATTCCTGATTTCATTGTGTAGCTCCACCATGCTGTAGCAGAAATGGAAAAGGAAAAGTTTGATCTTCAAAAGCGGCACACTGAAAATATTCAAGAATTGCTGGAAGACACAAACGTACGTCTGAATAAAATGGAGGGCGAATACATGGCACAGACACAGTCCACAGTAAGTCTCTTTTTTTTCCTTTTCTTCCCATTTTTTGAAACTACCCTCTCAATCTTCATGTCCCCATGCTTCTCTGATGTGTGTAGGGCATAAATGTGATGTAGAATTGAAAGAAATCGCTTGGCTTCCCACCTGATACAGATTTATATGTGACAATGGGCGGGCTCTTGAAGTAGCTGTGGGATTTCACTCTGGACTGTTTGATGCCACATTTTTTTTTTAACCCCCCAGAAGCCTTTGCAAATCTTTCTTCTTGTGTTTTCACTGACTGTCAGTCTAGAGATAATTTCTTGCTTTCTTTCTGTTTGTTGGTTTCATTCTTTTTAACTGAAGACTTGACCGTTTTTCTGAAAATACTTAATACTAGTGTGAAGGAAATCAAATGGGAGGTAGGAGTAGTGTGACGACTCTAACACAGGTGTTCTTAGTAGATTCATCTTGACTGAAGGACCAGACACAGGTATCACAGGGGTACAGCCCGGAAGTTGCCCTCCTGTGAGGCTGCAGAAGCAGGCACGACTGCGCACCGCAGAGACCAGCAACTTTCCCGAAGATGGAGGCTCCCTGAGGCGCCTCCTCAGAGAGCTCCTAGTTGCAGAGGATAGGCCTGAAGGAGTGAATGTCTTCGGCTTTTTAGAAGCTCAGCTGACTTCCTAAAACACATACGCCTGGAACCGGGAGGCAGTGGGCATGCAGACCAGGGCTCTGCACCTGCCTGAGAGGCAGTCTGTTCCTCGTAAGCCATGACCTCACAGACTGGTAGAGCCTTGCATCCTCGGCATGGACGTCGTCCTCATTTACCACTCACAGCCCACCCAGCGCTGTCTGGCGTGGTCCGAGGACTTCCTTGAGTTTAAAGCTGTGGAATTTGAACAAGAGTCACTTACCCAGGCAGATCTTAGAGACCCCTAGACCAGCTCGCTGATCTGTCTCCCAGGGTTAGAAAAACGGGAAGCAAGATCCACAGCGATTTGTATCTGTTTGGTTCTATGTGGAGAATAAACGGTAGGGTGCCAGGAGGGGGTGGGGCAGGGAGACCAGTCAGGAGGATGGGTGGGCCGCTTGGATGTGGGTGTCAGTCTAGAGGTGAGAACTGGCAAATGATGATGCAATTCAGGGAGACCGAGAAGGCTGAAGGTAGTATCAGGTTTACTGGGGAAAATATCAAGAATTTACTTTCTTGGTAATAGATAGCATAATGATATTCAAAGTCATGAACAAAACCCAAATTTATATATGAAATACATTTTTGTCATCTATATTTGACATCCTACAGTTTCATCCTATATTTTCGCAAATGTGAATTGAATATATTAAGTAATTTTAAAGTTGAAATTTGTGAAACATATTGATTGCCTAAAATGTTTAATGCATTGGTATGTATTATTAATTAAATAATACGAAGAGAGCAGTGTCTTTTGCAGTGGAATCTTTAATTTTTATGAATTCGGGATGTAAAGAAAAGTGATACTTTGGAGCCAAGAGGTCACTGTCAGAAAAACTTCGTTCTATTTTTAATGAAAGTTGAATTTCAAAATTAGCATTCAGACCTTGTCATTAGATAATAGTAAATATAAAGAAAAATGGACAGAGTCTGTCAGCAAGATTGAATTTAAGAATCATCAAAACTAGACAGATCTTGCCGAGCAGCTCCTGATTTAATAATTAAACAAGGTAGAGTTCAAGGCATGGCTTAAGATGAAAGACGAGGCTGTCACTGAGAATTAGTTTGCCTGTTGTGCTGTTCTTTCAGGCTTTTCCCTTCTTTTGTTGAATCTTGTTTCAGTGCCATTTGTTGTAAACAGATACTGGTATAGATTATTAGATGTATGTCTTTTGGTATTGGCAGGGCTTTTCTTGTGTGAAACTCATCGTTAAAACCTGTAAACACTGGATTTTGAAAACAATGTTAGAACTGATAAATGTGAAAATTATAGCAAAATTAGTAGATGCTTGGGGGAAGTGAAGGCTGTAAAATATAGGGCTCTATCCCTATCAGGGTTTAGATACACTAAAAGCCTGTGGGTGGCTTTATTGAAATTTTAGGCTTTATTCGTAGAGTTCTTTATGGTTTTCTGTACCATGGATCCCACTGGCAATTTTGTGAAGTCTATGCACTCCTTCTCGGATAGTGTTTTTAAATTTAACAAAATAGCTAAGATTACAAAGAAAAGAAATTTTATTGGTTAAAGTTGTCAAAATATGAGTAAACCAAAGTCCTGATAAAGGAATATGTATGTTACTAAATGAATGCAGTAAATATCAAGGTTTAGCGGTGGGCCTACAAACTATTGTCATTTATGAATAATGATGAAAGTAAGCAATATTTAGCGATTATGGAACACTGTAATGGACTATAAAAATAGCTGTGATTTCTGTTAGGCATGGGTATTGCTAATCCTACCATGGTTTGTTGACTGTATTTATAACTGAAAGGAAATGCTGAAAGTGAGGGGGGTGAAAATAAAGACGAGCTGTTTTTTTCCTTTGAAATTCCCCGGCACTCTGAATTCTATTCATGGACCTGGATGGAGGTGAAGAGCCCCAACCATAATGAGTATCGAAAGGCCTTAGGTGCCAGAAAAGCTTTGTTAACTTTTTTTTTTAATCTTTGTCTTTTATTTGGCTGCAGTGTTTAAATTTCAGAAGGCATTAAAACAACAGCCATTCTAAGTATGGCTTTATGACACAAAGTTTAAATACTGCATTATTGGGCACAATTTTCCTTTCTCTTTTCATGTTTAGATACAAGTTCATACCCAAAGAAGGCAAGCCAGTTAGTCTGTGTAAGTTCCTTTTTATATTGGTTAAAATACTTTTAAACAAGTATTTAGCACTGATGTACTACTGAGAATCTATGTACTCTACTAAGAAACTTAAGAGTGAAACAGATGACCATTGAAAATGGTCAATCCTATCCACCAGTCTAAATCAGTGTTTGAAAACTGTCATGTATTATACAGAAACAGGTGGACAGAAGAGCTGGAATAGCAGCCAGGGACAACTGAGTGAGATGTTCACTATTATTAACTAACTATTGCTGTTAGTAGTGGCGTGCGATAATGCATAGAGCAATTTAGGTAGTCTCGGAGAGAGCTAGGATTTATCATGTGATAGTCGCCACCAGCATTCCTTCTGTGAACCGCATGATTATAAAGAAGAAACTTCCCAAATAGCACCAGTTCATCATTTTGAATGAGAAGACCATTTGAAAAAATAGACTTGATTTTTTAGAACAGTTTTCGATTTACAGAAAGTTTGAGAAGATAGTACAGAGAATTCCCATATACTTCCCACCCAATTTCCCCTCTCAGAAACATTGTGCATTATTTTGGTATACTTGTTACAATGCATGAAGATTGATACAGTGTTAACTAACTGAAGTCCATAGTTTATTCAGCTTTCTTTAGTTTTTACCGAATGTCTTTTTATCTTTTTTCTCCAGGATCTCATCCAGCATATGGCATTACATTTAATTGTCATGTCTCCTTAGGTTCTTCCTGGATGTCACAGTTCCTCAGATTTCCCATTTTTCATGACCTTGACAGTTTTGAGGGATACTGGCCAGGCCTAGATTAGAACGCCCCTCTCTTGCATTTTGTCTCATGTTTTTCTCACGATTAGACGGGGGTTATGAGTTAAGGCAGTAAGATCACAAAGGTAAAGTGCAGTTTTCATCACATCATATCAACAGGATGTACGTACTATTAATGACTTAGCACTGTTGAGATTAACCTTGATCACCTGACTGAAGTGGCATGCATGTGCTAGCTTTTCCACTGTAGTTACTCCCCGCTTTCTCCTGTCTTCTTCGGAAGGAAGCTACTGTGTGCAGCCCATGCTTAAGAAGTGGGGAGTTATGCTTCCGGTACTTGAGGGTGAAGTTTCTACATATATTATTTGGAGTTTTTCTACCTGGGAGATCTCTTCTCCCTCATTTATTAATTTATTTAATCATTTGTTTATATCAGTATGGACTCACGGATATATTTTATTTTATACTCTGGATTATAATCCAATGCTACTTTATTTTGCTGCTCAGATTGTTTCAGCTTTGGCTGCTGGGAGCTTTTTCAGTGGGCTTCTGTACCCCTTTGGCGTACCCCCATCAATGTGGGTTACATGGAGAAGGACATTAGAAGCCGAGGTCTGTGTGCTCATTCCTGCTGGGGTGTCATTTCTTTTATGCCTCCTCACCTGACAAAGCAGGGGCATATTTTGTATTATTAACCTGTCTATGTATGCATATCTATAAACATTGCTATATGTAACCATCTGTAGCTATATTAAGCTAAACATGACTTCTTACTGACATCTGTAACTCTAATTCATTACCATATGGATTATTCTAGCCTCCTTTCCTTGCGGAGCTGTAAATTCTCAATCCAACAGTGGGAATCTGGCTTCCACCATCTTCCACCCACTTAATTAATTGTTCAGTTCTAGTATTCATGTATACCAGCATCATAGTTGTTAACGCACACCTCCATGGGAACCAACTTTGTCAACTAGAGTACAGTGCCCATGTGCAGTTCCTTTTGCATTTCGTCTTGGAGACTCCACTCATTTCAAAATTGCTTAGGTCATCACATTCCCACCCCATTCTCCCCTCAATGAGGTTTTTTCATGTATTTGTAACGTAACTAGATTTTCTTGTCACAGCCTATATTTCTTCTTGGGATCCCCCCAACTCCTAAATGATTTTTTTAAATTTGCATATAATTAGGTTCATTCTTTGTGCTTTAAAATTCCATGGATTTTGACAAATGCATCAAAACTAGACAGCTCTTGTCCTTTATCCACCCTTATAATGTCATACATAATATTTTCACTGTCCTAGAAATCACCTGAGCTTCAACCTGTTTATCTCCTTCCCCTCTCCCTAAAAGTCCTGGTGACCACTGATCTTTTGTACTGATTGTATAGTTTAATCTTTTCCAGAATATATAATTGGAATCATATAGTATGTAGCCTTTTCAGACTGGCTTCTTTCACTAAGCAATTATACATTTTCCCCATGTTTTCTATGGCTTGCTGACTCATTTTTTTTTATTATTATTTTTTTTAGCTGAGCCATCCTGCCACCTGTTGGCAGCTCAGTGGCTGCTCAGCTTGGGCTGGGACTCGAACTGCTGTTGCTCAGAGCTCAAACTCTTGAGCGAGCTCTTAACCAACTGAGCCACTCGGCCGGCCCCTGACTCATTTTTTTTTTATTGCTGAATAACATTCAATTATATAGATGTGCCATAGTTTATCCATTTACCTACCGAAGAAGTACATCTTGATTGTGTCTAGCTTTTGCAATTATAAATAAAGTTGTTATAAACATTCATTTGCAAGTTTGCATGGACATAGTTTTCAAATCAGTCACGATTTAACAGTTTCACAAGAGAAATAAGTGCATGTATGTATCATAAAACATGTATTAAAGTGTTCGTAGCAACATTTTTAACATCTAAATATGGAAAACAAGCCATCAATAAAATGGATAAATTATTTTAGGTATATTTGCACAATAGAATACTGTATGTAGCCTTGAAGAAGTTTAAACTGTTAGATGCCATGGCATGGATGAATCTTACAGACATATAATATTCATGACAACAGTGGACCCCAAAGAGTAGATAATCTGTGATTTCATTTATAGAAAATTCAACAAAAGCAAAGTTAATTTTTTGTGATAGAAGTCTCAGTAGTGGCTACCTTTGTGTAAAGGATGATTGCAGAGCAGCTGGTAATGTTTACAGATTATAGTGACTTGTGGGTGTTTTCAATTTGTAAAAAAATTATCAGAATATATACCTTAGATTTGTGCATCTTTTTGTATATATGTCATATTTCAAGAAGTTTATGAAATAAAATACATTGTTCCTTTTGCCATAGGGGTTGAAATTTGAACTCTAAATAGTTGCTGAATACTCACTCTTCCTAATTTTTGAGTCCTACAGAATTTCAAACAAAGTTTGTATGTAAAACTCCTACGTTTCTCATTCTTTGTATTGGTTGTATAATGGAAGGCCCATTGCATAGTTTAAAGTTTCCTAATATGTTACTTGCTGAAAAGCATGTCTATATTTCCTACCACAATAAAACCCTGGATTAAACTTTCTCTTAATTCCCAGTGTGCCAATTCTCTTGTCGTATTAGATTTAGAACCTAGAAGATTTATTATGACTTTTGCCCCTTCTCACCTCCTTCATTTAGTATTTGACTTACTCCTCCTCTTTACTTCTCTGAAAATGTTCTTGGATCCGCTCTCCTCCCTTCTGTTTCCACAGCTACCACTTGTTTTCAGGCCATTGTTGCCTCATTCTGGGACTCTTCCAATAACCTTCCAGTTGCTCTTCCTGTCTCCCCTTGTTCCGTCTCTCACAAATGCAATTTGTCCTATTTCCCCTGATCGAGAACTTGAATTATTAATCCAATGCCTATTCTAAATACTCCTTACAACCCATGTCCCCTCAAGAACTCCAATCTCGTCTTCCGAGTGCTACCCCTGAGTTCACAATGTGGGGGAACTGTCTCTGCGCCCAAGGTAACCTGTTTGTCATAAACTGTACTGTTACTTGCTCCTTCCTTGATCCTGTTGTCACATATCCCTGAACCCTTATTCTACACTGTCTGTTATCGCCTGAAAATAACATTCTGTATCAGCATCTTTTTTTCCTGAATAGTTTTTTACCTCATTTTGAGGCCTCCACTATTTTGTATCTTGTCAGTTCATTGCATTCCATTTAAAAAAGATTATTTTGGCAAATATTATTGTTGTCCTTAAGGTATTTGTACACGCCTGTGTTTTTAGGTTTTCCTTTGACGTTATAAGTTTTAAATTTCTTTTTTTTATTTATTTTGCTTTTATTTGAAATTGACAGTTCACTGGGGTGGCAATGGTTAGTAAAGTTACATAGGTTTCAAGTGTACAATTCTGTAATACATCATCTATATATCACATTGTGTGCTTACCACCCTGAGTCAGTTCTCCTTCCATCACCATATATTTGACCCCCTTTAACTTCTTCTACCACCCCCCACCCCCTTTACCGTCTGGTAACCACTAAACTATTGTCTGTGTCTATGAGTTTTTGTTTCTTCATTTGTTTGTCTTGTTCCTTTGTTGTTTTCAGGTTTTTTTTTGTTTTTTGTTTTTTAAAGATTTTTTTTTTATTGGGGAATTGGGGGGATGGGAACAGTGCTGGGGAATTGGGGGAAGGGGAACAGACAAGTTGCTGTGGTTTTGTTCTTCAGTCTAGTTGTGGAGGACGTTGCTTCACTGGCCCAAGTTGGCACCATCATTGCGCGCTTCCCGGGCAAGGCAGATCAGTCGCCGGCTTCTGGACGGCCGCTCACTGCGGCTGCTGGCCGCTCACGCTGGCTNTTCTGGACGGCCGCTCACTGCGGCTGCTGGCCGCTCACGCTGGCTGCTGGCTACACACGGTAGCCCATGGCAACCCACTGCTACAGGGGCTGCAGCCTACGCCGTCGCCGGCAACCCACGGCAGCCCAGCTCCAGGTTGAGCTGTTGTTCATCATCTTAGCTGTGGAGGGCAGTGTCACTGGCCCTCATACGTGGGATCCGAACCGGAGCCCTCTGGCGTCCCAAC
Organism: Hipposideros armiger; assembly: GCF_001890085.2. NCBI lineage: Eukaryota > Metazoa > Chordata > Mammalia > Chiroptera > Hipposideridae > Hipposideros > Hipposideros armiger. The sequence goes on from NW_017731384.1 coordinate 4,369,331, forward strand.
CCAGTTCTTAACCATCGCGCCACTCGGCCGGCCCTGTTTTCAGTTTTATACATTACTTTTGTACGCTTTGTGCTTACTTTATTTTGTGTAAAACACAACAAGGGTTAAGAAAATACTTTAAAAATAAATAATAAAAATAAGTAAATAATAAAAAGAATAATGTCATCATATTTGCTTCTTGAATCAGAAAGTTGTATCAGACATAGAAAAGTATTTGATAAATATAGATCTGAATGCAGAGGCCTGTGGATGTGATGTTTTATGTTAATTGATTTTCAGATGTTGAACCAGCTTTGCATACTGGGGGAGTGGGGCTATTCTTTTTATTTCTGTTATTGATGAAGTAACTGGGACTCTACTCTTCATACTTGTATGATACTAGAGTAAGAATTGTTATTAAAAGGTAAAATAATCTTGTTGAATTAGAAAAATCATGTTATAACATTCAGGATGGACAGTTTAATTTGTTTATATGAGAGAAAGATTATATATAAATTTTGTTGAATGAGATTGTTTAATCGTTAGTCTGCATTTTAGTGCTGACTTTATAAAAAAACAAAACAAGGAACTGATCAGTTATTCACTGCAGTTTGAAATGCAGGACCCTCAGGTAATCATATACTATCGCAGTCACATTGCTACTACCTATTAGAGAGAGAGAAAAAGAGAGGGAGAATGAGAGAGAGAGGGAGAGTTTGAAATTTTATTTTTAGAGCATTCAAGTTTTATATTTTAAAACTGATGCCTTAAAAGTTTTTTTTTCTTCATATTTTAAAACTGATGACTTCTGATTTAATTTAAGCTAATTATGGTATATATTTAAGAAATCATTGGGTAATGAGCCATCTTTATTTTAATAGGATATTTAGGAGACATTTTGTGGTAATAGGTTATTTCTGCAACTCTCTTCCCCTAGCAGATTATACATCATGTTCATGAGTCTCATTTCTCTTGTAATGAGTGTTCTTAGTAAAGGGCCTGAGAAATGAATAGACTCTCAATATCCTGCCCTTTATTATCATAAATTATCCTAGCAAGGAAACATTACAACCTAACAATTACAGAATTAAAAAAAATCCTACGTTGGGTATGGTTACCAACAACAATAATAATTTGGGAGGCAAAGAAAGAGACCTCAAGTACTTCCAGTGTTACATTTTAGCTTTCTTATATAAACCTTGTTTCAAAATCATATGTCTGCCTGAGGTATTTGAGCAAATTCTATGTTAATCCCATGAGCAGATCATAGTCTTGGAGGCAATAGAATGAAGTGAAGTAGGTTTGGGGTCAGGGAGATCTTAGATCTAATTCTGTGGTGGCTGTTATCTTCTTCATCGAAATACGTTGGTTGTCCATGAAGTTGTGGGTGTTTAAGTACAGAAGAATTTTACATATATTCTCATTTAATTTGCTAAGTTATATCCATTGTTTTTGACATTCAAGATATTTTCTGTAGTAGATTCTCTTGTGATTTTGATTTATTTGAATCTCTTTTAAAATTTTGAAATTAATTCCTTTACTTATATAACTAATAAAAATTTTTATAGAGTTGGGCTGTGTTAATCTCCATACTGAACCTATTGCTAGCTCTCTCTTACATTAATCCTTTCTTATACTTTTGTTGACTTGGTTACTAATTCCTTAATGATAGGATCTTCCAGTTTAGATTTCTCTGTCTGGTCCACTGAGGCATCAAGGGAAACTTTATAAAATAAATGCCTTTTATAAATTCATATAAATTCATTTTATCCTCTCATCCCCATTACTTACTAATTTGTTTACACTCTCAAAGTAAATTAAGTTGGGTTAATCTGTCCTAACCTTTTCTTGACGATTCTAATTGACCAGGCTTGCCAATAATGCTTTTAACAATTCATTTGAGAACCATGGTAATTATGATCATCAAACTTTGTCCAGTGAAGTCTACCTTCTTCCTCTTTTTGGAAATTAAAATTGTGTGTATTTTGAGACATCGGAATATTTCCGGTGATCAGTGAGTGATTCCTCAATGACTGGTTCATTAATTTATTGGCGAGTATTTTCAGTATAATTTATGGGATAATTGACTTGTGTGTGGTTAGGTATGGCCTTTTCAAATGCCAGGACCTCTCTATTTCTCTGCTTCCATCATCTCATTACAAGCTACTCCTGACTTCTAGGCACCAGATTTTCCTAACCCCTGTATGAACACGATGGTCCAACTTTTATGGTAGAAAGCATTCTTTAAAACAAGAAAACAAACAACAAGAAAAACTTGGTTAATTTAGAGGTTGGTTTAATCTTTATTAGTATGGTTTACAATACATTTGCTTTTTATATTCTTATCTTTAATAGGGTACATATATTTTTTCAGGCTACTTAATGACACTGAGTGTTACACAGTCAGTCAGAGGCTGTTTTAACCATGACCCATTCTTTTAGAACCAGATGGTCAAAGAACTGGAGTCCCGTGTCCAACAGCTGACTGGAGAAGCAGAGAACAGTAATTTACAGAAGCAGAAATTAATTCAAGAAAAACTGGAACTGGAGAGATGTTACCAGATAACATGTAGTGAATTACAAGAAGTAAAGGCAAGGTATTGTCTGAAGTCAGATATCTCTCAGGTGTGGCTACAGAATACTGATATTAACTCTGTAACGTTATCTGCCCAAATTAATCACACCTTGTGCATTAATTAACCTTCGGAGGTTTCCAACCTAAATACTGCCATTTGTTTATTGTTTAAGTTTCATTTAAAATAAGTATAATGCTTTAAAAAAAAGTTGATAAAAATGTAGATACTTATTTGATGTATTGAAAGATAATGCATTTGGATTTGGTTGACTAAAAAAGTCCATTCTGGGGATTGATTCTAAATGTACTGAAAATATAGTTTATTCTCTTACTGCTTTTAGGTGCAACACACTACAGAAAGAGAAAGATCGTCTTATAGACGATTATGAGCAAAACATGAAGCGATTACAAACCAAATATGATGCTGATATAAACCTTCTGGAACAGGAACATACTCTTTCAGCTTCTAAGGTATTATATACGCTGGTAGATACGTCCATACAAGTTAGTCATTTATTTTACTGAGCTTATAGCCATGGAGACCCATGTAGAAGCTATTAATATTTGGCATTGGCAATTAGCCTTTCCTTTGCTTTATTCTTGAAATAACTGAACTCACTTTTTTGGTATTTAAAATACTCAAAATGTTAAATGTCTGATGTATAGCATAATATGAATATTTAATGAGCTGAATTCTGCAATTATAAGTTAACCCTTTTTAGTACCGCAGGTTTTAAAGGAGGAAACATAAATATCTGAAAAGAAATGTTCAGTTGTGTTAATGGTTCAGTTTTAGAGTAACTATATACATTATTATTATTATTATTATTTTGAAATCTTGGTTATGTTTTAGTTTTCCTGTCATCACATACTCATAAATGACCCATAGACACCCCACTAGTACCCACATACTTTGTATTGGAGGATTGACATTTTCTGCAAAGAAAATCCTATAGCTACATTCTAAGGTAGTCAATTACGTGATATTTCATGAATTACATACATGTTCCAGTGGATTTGGTTTTAAAATTAAAATTTTAAAAGTTTTCTGTAAACTTATTATTCTTACATGAGTATTATATTTACATAACTTTAAATATTATACAGAACTTACCTTATATATTTACTTTAAAAGATTAATTTTTTTACTTTAAAAACAATTTTTTTCATTCAGATTACAGATCATTTTAATTTTGATTGAAACTTAAGGGGGGAAAGAGATAAATTTATTCAACCAGAAGTTGTAGGATGGTACAAAATTCAATATTCTGTTTTTTATTATTATTCTTAATATCCTTTTAGGCATCTGGTATGATGAAAGAATTAGAACAGAATCTCTCTCAATTAAAACAACAATTACAGAAATCAGAACTGCAAAGAAAGCAACAATTAAAGGTGAGTCTTATATTTTTACACAGAAGAACAATGCCTAAAACTCACCTTTCCTTTTCTTGATTTATATGTACAAATAAGAGTAAAAAAAAAACAAAAACCCTTAGAAATGGAAGTAGCCATTTCTGATTCTTTTATTGCATTGTATCATTTTTTATCATATTTACTTTACTTCTTTTAATGAAAGTAGATGATGATGGGATATAGAGAATAAGCAATAATTTGAATTTGAGTAATGTCTTTTTTGAGATTAGTTTAAAGAATAAAACTTATTTCAATATATTGTTTTTTGTTTTGTTTTGTTTTGTTTTTTTAGCTGAGCCATCCTGCTACCTGTTGGCAGCTCAGCGGCTGCTCAGCTCGGGCTGGACTCGAACCACTGTTGCTCAGAGCTCAAACTCTTGAGCGAGCTCTTAACCAACTGAGCCACTCGGCAGGCCCGTTATTTTTATTTTTTATTAATTTAGTTTTTGACATATAATTGAGATACAATATCCTATTCAGGTGTACATGATAGTGATTTGATCTTTATATACATTAGGAAATGATCCCTGATAAGTCTAGTTACCATCTGTTGCTAACCATACAAAGCTATTACAATATTATTTACTATATTCCCTATGCTGTACATTATATCATCCCCATTACTTATTTATTTTATAACCAGAAGGAGTAGTTTGTAGTATCTCCTAATAATCCCCTTCATCTGTTTCACCCCCCTGCCAACTTCTTCCCCCTCTGGTAACCACCAGTTTATTTCCTGTATTTCTGAGCCTGTTTCTGTTTTGTTTTGTTGTTTTGTTTTGTTTTTTAGATTCCGCATATAAGTGAAATCAAATGGTATTTGTCTTTCTGTGACTTATTTCACTTAGCATAGTACCCTGTAGGTTCTAAGAATAGTTTTCTCCCTTAAATTATCTGCCAATCTTCATAATGTCTCTCTCTCTCTTTTACATCTTTTAGATCTCTCCTTTTCCCTCATGGTTGAAAAGTATCAGGGACGGGTATATGATACAACTGCAAATTCATAATTTCCATATTGATTCAGCTGGTCATTCTTAAGTAACCTCCTAATTCTAAGGGTCAGAAAGTTTCTCTTCCACTGAAAGTACGTACTCTTGAGAGCAGTAACATTCAGATAAGTAAGGTTTTATTTACGGCCTCTAACGTAAAACTAATCATGCTTCTATTTATAGTTTAGAAAATTGGACAGGTTGGGTGCTCTTACTAGGATGCAAAACTCAAAGTCTGTTGTCAAGTAGATTGACTTATTTTATTCGATTGCTAATATATTGACTTGAAAGCAGTTTTACTTATAACAAAAATATTTATCATTCACAGGATCAAGAAAATAAGTTTCAAATTGAGAGAAGTCATTTAAAACGCACCTATGAAAAAAAGGTAATATAATAATGGGAATCTGTGACATTTTGAATAGCAAATGAGGCAGTTAAGAATGAGGATTGATTTTTATAAAGACATGCCTTTAAAGAATAATTTATTTCTAAGTTTATTTAAGCTAACCACTAATCAAATTTTGTTTTTTTAATTTTATATTTATGAAAAGCTTGTTCAGTTCTATTATTAATTATATTAACATTAAACATAAGTATGTTATATTTAATGAGCAAAGCGTATACATGTTAACCTCTTATAATAACACTATGAAATTCTTTCTACCAGTTTAAAAATATGATACAATTGATGGAAGTTATTTTGTATTCCGTTGTATCATATGTGTAATAAGAACTCTAAATATTTAACCAAAGAATATAAAACAATGAAAGAGTTGTCTACTAAAAAATTGATTAATAATTGTTTCTTGTTACTTAGAATATTGAATATTTCTACTGACATAAGCTGCAATCTCTGTTATCAGTAATAACTGGGATTCATTGACACACTGTTAACACCACATTCTCTGGGTGCACTTTTTAGTCCATTGTTCATTCTTTGGGCAGATATCTGGCTTCCCGTCAATTAAGGAACACCTTCCTGGCCTCCTGCTCCTGGCCTTACCACTCCGAGCTCAGCCCTCTTCCAGAGAGATGGTATCTGCGTACCCGTGAGACAGAGAGGGCTGGTAGCAAGGGGAAAGGCATGCACGAACTAATTTTAAAAGAATGTATTCTTAGCCCAAATTTCTTTAAGTCCTGCTGAGGGCTGTTAGATACAATGATAGAGCTGGAAAGACAGTCTTTGTCCTTTTCTTGTTGTCTATCTTACCCACTCGGTGATCTAAGGTGTCTGCATCAGCCCTTCTGCCTGAGGACACACACAAGACACTGAATACTAGAGCTCAGTTCATCCTTACTCAGTAGCCTTCCAGCCATTCCTATTCTGTTTCATCTCAGGGAGAAGACCTACCTCCTTTCTGTGAGGTGTCATAACTACAGCTCTCCCCTTGCCATGCAGTATCCATGGGCCTAGCTTTTTCGTCATGTAACTAGTTAAAGTGTGTCGATTGTTTTCAATGTAAATAAGACATGTTTCAAATAATAGCAACCTTTAAAAGAAAAATAAGCATATTTGTTCGTATTGCATGTGTTCCAACATTATTTATATTGGACGAAAACATTGCTCAGCATGTCCCTTTTTGTTTCACAATTAATCCCATAATCCCTCCCCCCTTTTTAAATTGACATCTGTTCTTCTTTTTTGATTAAACCTGCTGTGATCTTAGTCCTCGAAGAGTTGATGTTTTGTACCCCCCTCAGGGAATATCCTTTGTGACTGCTCCGAGAGCAGACATAAATCTCCTGTAGCCCTGGACTGTGTAACTGGATAATGAAATGGGATGTGTGAGCTTTTGTTTGTTAGCGTTACAGGTGTACACATGCAGTAACTTTCGGTATAAAACTTAGTCCTGAATATCTATCTGGTCAGGAGGAGGAAATGCCATCCGAATGACATTATTTCCTCATGCCACTAGGCAAGCAGCATGAGAGGGCCTAACTTGCCTTTGAGGTAAGAGAAGCAGCATCAGATGCTGTCCTAATTTAAGCACACACATTATCTAATGGTCTTTATTGATCTCCAGTGGCTATTGCCTGCTCTTAAGATCTCTGAACATCAAACACATAATAGGTAGTAAGACTAAATGTCATTGTTTGATGAAGTGTCCTAATCTGTTAAATCAGGAAATGGTTAGGCTAAATGATTTTACTAGCAAGGAAACACCTGCCTCCTACAAATATAACCTGTTGCTTGTTTTCCAAACAGGCAGCAGAGACTCAAAGATGGTGGTGTTTACCTCAAGAAGTTCATGAGACAGATGTTAAGCATGTATATTCACAAAATGTGCTAGAATTGAAATATCCACTTATAATAATTCTGATGCAACTGTAAAAAATGAGATATAAAGTGTGATGGAGTTCAAAACCACTGAAAAGAATTATTCCAGTGTCTAGTATTCATATATACTTCTTTTAATTAGGTTAAAAACAATTTAAAATTTCTACAGCTTTACATATATCCAAACACTATTTGGATATAGTGTTTTCCAACTACTACTGGTGTGATTTTCTTTTTTTTAAAGATTTTTATTGGGGAGTTGGGGGATGGGAACAGTGCTGGGGAATTGGAGGAAGGGGAACAGACAAGTTGCTGTCGTCTTGTTCTTCACTCTAGTTGTGGAGGATGTTGCTTCACTGGCCCACGTTGGCACCATCATTGCGCTCTTCCTGGGCGAGGCAGATTGTCGCCGGCTTCTGGATGGCCGCTCACTGCAGCTGCTAGCCGCTCACGCTGGCTGCTGGCTACACGCGGTAGCCCATGGCAACCCACTGCCACAGGGGCTGCAGCCTCCACAGTCGCCGGCGACTCACGGCAGCCCAGCTCCAGGTTGAGCTGTTGTTCATCATCTTAGCTGTAGAGGGCAGTGTCACTGGCCCTCATATGTGGGATCCGAACCGGGGCCCTCTGGCGTACCAAGCCAGTTCTTAACCATCGTGCCACTCGGCCGGCCCTGGTGTGATTTTTCTTTAAGAGGACACATGCCTTGGGTGAAGTTTTAAAAACTGAATTTGTGCAGTGAAATAAATGATTTGTACAAGTCCTGCATCCGGGTCCCCCATTTGTTCACCCTGGGAAGTCAAGGTCAGAGCACTTAAGAGATGGAGTGGAGTTATCCAGCCAGTTGTGGGACATCAGCAACTTAGTGCTCTTTGCACCACTGTGATGTCTGCCACCGTTATTTCCTTATATATCGCAGAATCCCTTTCTTATTCATACAGGTACTCCTTTCTTGATTACTTAAATTCTTAGGATGAAAGGGAGTAAAATATGCATTTAGTAAATGTTCAGTGACTGTGCTTATGGCTACTTGAATCTTCAATTTAAAACTCACCTTTGACTCTCTGGTTTTTTCCCATTATTTTATTATTTAAATTATTAAAATTTATTGTTGGTATTAACAGTAAATAGTGGGGAAAGAAAATTAGTTCAAGCCTCATTCCCCACTGCTATTAGTACGTTAAAAAGGAAAGGTTGACAATAGCATTATTTCTTTTACCCACAACTATCTGAATTATAGGTAAAAACTAGAAATATAATCCAAAGGCCCTTAAGCATACACTACAAATATATTCAATTAAGAACAAACAAACAAACAAATAAACCCAGAACAGCATTTACTGACTGTGCTAGTGTGGTCAGGTGCTGTGCTGGGTGTTGGGGGCATAAACATAAATGAGAAACTTCCTCTAGCTTTAAGGGACCCCCCAGCTCCAAAGCCTGTGCATTGACACATGCAGGTGCCACTCAGAGGAAGCCTATCCCCCACTCAGCCCCATCACTGTGTTAGAAATGGTTCTGACAGTTCTAGAAGCATAAATTAGATCGAGGTGCTTGAGTTAGCACACTGACCAGGCATCGGGAAGTGGCAGCTGAAACCTTGACAGAGGTTAAGAGTGAATCATGAGTGGTACATAGCACTTAGCGAAACTCAACATTTTTAGCAATTCAGGGGCCATTTTCTGGAAGGAAAAACAGTCCATCTAAGGGAATTACTGTACGGTGGCATACTGTGATTTTGGATGGTCATAATGACATTAAGTTTTCAAGAAAATGTTTGTGAATAGAGTATTTACTGTAAGAAGGTACTGATGATATTAGTATTTTTTAACAGCTGTTGAGCATTTATTATGTTACCAATATTATTCTAAGAGCTTTACATGGAGTAAGTTATTAACTCAGCCCCAGTTTTTTTATATGCTCACTCTTATTCCCATTTTTTGGAGGAGGCAGCTGAGGCATTGAGTGAAAGAGTAGGGATACAAACCCCTGCAGTCTGACTCCAGCTTACACTCATAATCACCATGTAATTTTGGGTAGATTTTTCTCAAAAATGGCTAACTTTTTTGAAGTTTTTAGTTAAAGGGGGTAAATCTCAAATACGCTTTCATGCAGAGAGTTGTGAGTCCCAGAAAGAAAATTGAGCAGGAAATACAGGGGAAACCCCTGGTAGCACAGCACATTGGAGGCACAGTCCCAGTATGTAAAATACTGTTGACTCATCAGTAACTCTGATAGTGGCTTCTTGTTAGTTTTCCATGTACATACTGTATTGTTTCAGACGACCAGAGAAGTAGGCTGTGGGGTGTGGAGAAAAACGCCTCCTCAGTAGAAATCCCCAAACCCTCCTGGGGATTTCCTGGGAACTGAATTTTAGCAGCAGCTCTGAGGGGGAGACCACACTGGAAGACATGTAATAGAAGCAAGGTTATGCCCCCTGGATCTTTTGTCAAACACCAAATCCGAACAGATAATACACGCTTCAAGAGTGAGCAGGAGAAAAAAGGCACACTGGGGTCTGTGGAAAAATGATGAAGTGCAAAGGAATGAGAGCATTATAGAGAAGACCCCAAAAAGGGAGTTCCTTCTGAAAACGTATTATTCCAAAAGAAAACATCAAGAAGCTCATCAGTCGCATACCAGAAAATAGCACGTCTATGAAAGAGGAACAGATACCATAAGGAAAGAAAAGGATACAGTGAAACTGAAGGTAATTGTCATAGGAAGGCTTATAAGGAACCTAAAACGCGATAGCAGATTTAAAATCCATGTAGAAGCTGGCTAGGAGTCGAACAGATGTAAAGAATTAAATCAGATAAAGAATTCAATCCATGGGGTGACTGGTTAGCTCACTTGGTTAGAGTGTGGTGCTAACAACACCAAGGTTGCCAGTTCAATCCCCGCATGGGCCACTGTGAGCTGTACCCTCCCTAAAAGAGTCAACTATGCCATTGTAGCATGAAAGCAGTGTGTAACCAATGACTGTGGCTATTGCCCAATAAAATTTAAAAAAATAATAAAAAAATTAAATCATGATATAAAGGACAAACCGTTACCTTTTGGACTGCAAAAGAAAAGGGCAAAGAATAAAAAAAAGAAAATTTGAGGAGATATTTGGTTGTCGGAGAAGTCATGATGCATTTTTGCAACGAAAAACATAGACAAAATGCGTCATAACTTTTCTGACAACCCAATAGATATTAAGACAGAAAATAGAAAACCAGTGTGCAACAATTGATATTCCTGAAGCGGGGACTCAGAATAAATTAACGTAAAAATAATTAAAAGATAGGAGAAAACTTTTCTGAAGGTTTGTGTGTGCAAATTTTAGAAGATCCACCCTGTATCAGGTAAGAATCAATAAAAAGAGATTTAAAAACACATTTGAATTGCAATACAAAGAAAATGGTCTTATCCAGGCCAGGCTGAGGGGAAAGCAAAAGTCAGAGATGACTTTAGTCTTCATAGTTCAGCTCTGAATGTCATAAAACAATAGTCACAGATGGTCTGTTTTTAGGCCAAATGTTATGACTCAAGAATTATATACACACACTTTCCCTTGTGTGTGAAGGCAGCAGAATGACATTCTTGGATATGCAAAGCTTCAGGGATGTATCGCTCAGACAGTCTTTTTGAAAATAAAACTACTGGATGATATATACTTCAGTAAAACTAAGGATAAGCAAAAAATCAAATCAAAACAAAACAACAAAAATACCCAAGAATAATGAAGGAGAAGTGGTGAATGCCAAAATCAACTAAAATAGCGATGACTGTAGATGTTTATTGTGCACGTGATACAAAACGATGCACACATCAGAAAAAAATTCTTAGAGAAGGGATGTAAAGTTAAAACTATTAAAAGCAACTGCATGGATTAACATTCCCAGATTCTTTAAAAGAAAATCAAAATGGATAGAAGGGGAAGTAAACATGTGCTAAGCTATTATTTTAAAAGATAGAATACAGAAGTTAAAATTTCACTTGCTAAATATTAGAGAAACATAGGTTAAAAACAACTGTGAAATCTTTATAGCCTCACTGGTGAAATAAAAAACTGTGTGTCTCTCTCTGTCAGTCAGAATATGGAGGACTTTGGAACAACAAAAAAAGCCACATGAAAAACTAGGAAGCATAAAGAAAAACTGCAGAAATAAAAATACTTTAGATATAACAAATCAAATAATCTCCCCTATTAAAAAAGAAAATGTATAATTTGGGTCAAAAGCCAAATTGGTGTGATATTTACTAGAGACTTAAAATGAATTAACAGAGAAAGATGAAAGCAAAAGCCTAGGTAAATTGGTGTAAGTGACACCAATGGGAAGTCACAGTGGAGACACTGACTGCGCTGGTGCTAGTTTCTCCCCTTCACTTTCTTCATCACTGTCGTCCCCCCACCTTCCACTCAGATAGATTTGCTTTTCTTTGTGTCTTTATTTAAATTGGTGTTTGAGTTTTCCCTTTTATATTTTATTTTATTATTTTATTTCAAGAAAGGATTTTACTGATATAAAAACAGGTTCTATCAGGTCATCACCGAATTTAATTTTGAGACTAATTCTGTACATCAGAGAGGCCAGCTCAGTTGGGATGGTGCTTCAGTTGCTTCATAATGTATTTGCTCCAAATTAGCACACCCACTATGTGCCAAGCACTGTAATACACACCAGGGATCCAAGATAAGTAAGACTGTAATTTCAGTCTTGAACCTGGTAAAATTTGGACAATAAATTTTCCCCCATGTAAAGTAAACGTTGTGGCAAAAACTTGTAAGACAAATCAGTTGCTATTTCTATTCCTAATACGGCGGGTGTTGATGAGGCATATTTTACTGTTTAAATATGGGAGAGGGGCCCCTGTCTCCTAACTCTCCTGATAGCCCACCCTCCCCACCATCCTGCATATTCCTCTTTGTTACTCAGTTTTTCTCACCTTGGTGATTGCCATCGTATCAGCCAGAAACCTTTTGATAGACTCATGGGCAATTTCCTCTCTACCTTCGCTCCTTGCAGTTTACATACAGACATTTCATTTATCTATCTATCTATCTATCTATCTATCTATCTATCTATCTATCTATCTATCTATCTATCCAAGTTGTATTAATATTTTTATTTTATTAAAACACCAAGGGGAAAAATACAAAAGAATTATAAAAGGAAAAGGTCAAAGAATACAGGGTTTCTGAGTTAACTAGGTCTCCATCCAAACTCGTATAAAGAGCTAACTATACAGGTATTTTTGGCTTGTACCAATTCAATGTTTGAAAAGGTTTGTGATTACTTGTGAGTGTGTGTGTGTGTGTGTGTGTGTGTGTGTGTTGTTGGGTTTGTTCTTTTCATTTCTGTCCCATCCCCCATACCCAACAGTTGCACTTTCAGCCTCACCTGGGTTGCCAGCAGATGTGTAGCTGGTATCCCCACCCACTGGAGTGACTTGAGTTTTCTTACCTACCAGTTGGTGCTTCACCCTCAGTTGCCATGCGTGGGGAACCATGGCGCTGTTTTACTCCTCTTTCCCTCCAGCGGTACCAGTTTCCTTATCCTATCTTTAGACCCATATAATGTCCACATTGGGTATGCTAAAATGCATTTGCATATGAAGAGTTTTCTGTGAAGCAAAATTTTTATTTGTTATTATTATTCATGCTGCAATCCCACCTACTCAAAGGATGCCACATTTAGTTCCGGAAACAGATACTCACGGTGGGGGCAGGGGTTCCTTCCGAACTCAGAAAATGTTTATACTAATCATTCCCAACAGTGGAAGAGACGACTATGTCATCATAACCTGCATGTGTTCGCGGAATATAGACATGTTTTTATTGTATTTTCCCAAATCTCATGAGATGTCTGTTTTTTTACTAATACGTAATTTTTTAAAAAAATTCAAAGTGATTGGTCCCTTTTTGAGTTTTTTGCTTATCAGTTTATTTTACAGGGAAGCCACAGGCAAGTAGATTCAAATAGTTATTAACTTTGACCAGAGAATTGGTATTGGAAGTATAGTATTGAAATAACTATATGGTAAAATGATGGTGGTTAACTGAGTTTCTGTCTTGAAATATGTATATCTAATTTTATATTAAAATGACCTAAGATTGCTGTTTCACTGTTTATATTTCTCTTTTGAATAAACGTTACTTATCTTCTAGTAAGTATTACATGTCTTGTCATGGCAGGTTCATGACTTGCAGAGTGAACTTGATAAAGAAAAAGAAGATACTCAAAGGAAAATCCATAAATTTGAGGAAGCTTTGAAGTGAGTACAATTTGTAATACATTTAATTTAAAAAATACTGTTTTTTTAAATTGTGAGCCAAATTAAGTAGCTAGAATCTAAACATCATATTTTTATTATAGCCTTGCTGTGGTTTAGTTTGAGTCAGTTTTCCATCATGAGTCTCTATTTTCAACATTTTATGTTTTTTTCAGCATTTCATTACTAGCCAGTAAATTTTTTTAAAAAGGGAAAAATTAGTTCAGCTGTTTTTAAGTGATAGGAATGTAAGAAAATAGAACTTAGTAGTTTCAGATGCTTTCTTCTTCTTAAATGAAAACATTTTTAAAAATGGTAATATTTAGGTCTTAGAACATTAGGAGTTTCTCTGTAGATTTGTTTTTTTGAGAAATGTGGGTAGTGACATGTTCCAGTTATGTTTGAAAGTGGACTGCTATACAAGCATTGTTGAAGAAAGGTTTTGTCTCATGGTGTAATACTTAAACATGCACATGAAAGCATTAGATTTCATTTGTCTTCTTCATTTACTAAGTTGATTAGGCCCTACTTATTACTCAGTTTTATCTTGTAATTTTTAGGTAGAAAACATTGATTTAGTCAATAAATACTGAGTGCCCACCATGTGTCAGGCAATGTGTTGTCCTTTCCTAGAGGACATTAAAGTTTGGTTGGAAAGATATTCAAGAACTTTGGCAATTATCTACAGAGCAATAAGAACTTTAATGGGAGAACGGTCAACAGGGGACCTGACCCAAGAAAGTGATTAAGAAGGAAGCTTCCTTGAGCTCAGTGTATCTAGCTAACTCCCAGAGAATCAGCTAATTCTATTTTTCTTGCTTCCCAAACCTACAAACAGCAATAACTTACAGAAAGGTAAAAAAAGAATGCCCAGGATCAAACAAACTCAGTATCAAATCCTACCCGGCAAGATTTTATAATCATTCCCTGTCCCTCACTTCTTGTTAGTAAAATGTGTTGGCTGAATTGCTGAGTGGAACATCTTAAAATAATATTTGTCCTATGGCATCACAGTCTATCAAATTTTTATCTACACAAGGACTTACTGCTTATTCGTTCACATCACCACATGTGAATTAGATGGAATCAGAAGAGAGCTATAATATTTCTTAGACATTATGTCAAATAACTGTTTTATACTCCAACTTGAATAATGACAAAACTAGGGCATTCTTGTTTTCTTTATGTATGCGATGCTCTCCCTTTATTCCTTATTAATTTGTTTTTCCTTTTTAAAATGTTAATTAACAACTTTCTTAATCTATTCAATTTACCAAACTTTTGTTTCTCCTTGTTTCTACTTTGCCTCTGTTCTTTTGTAATTTCTTTATACTTTTTTCATTGGTTTGTTGATTTGCACTTTATATCTCTAAAGGAAGAGATAATCCCTTTAAATAACAGTGAATCAAGTATTTGTTGAGTACCTGCAAGGTGTATATATTATAGTATACTAAAAGAAATAGAAGGCTTAGAAGATATAGCTGAAGACATAATGCTGTTCTTAAAGATTTTATAATCCAGATTAGACATTTGAAATGCTGCAAATACTAGATATTAAGTTTTTGACAATAACTGCAACTGGAAATCAGAAAGTTTTTTTTAGTGAGATATCAGTTTATTCTTCTAATATTCACTGATTATGAAAGAACCCTGAAATTTCCATAGTTTTCTATATAAACATAAACATTTACTGAGCCAAATAACACTCTTTAAGGCTTTAAACGTTTTTACAAAAATACCAAGTTTTACTTGGAATTAGAAAAGCTATTTTAGATTTTAATAAAATTCCCCTGTAGGTCTGTTTCTCCCATTCCCTATGTAGATGATGTCTTCATTTTGACTAAATGTCTATATGATCCTGATAATATAGCACCTGGTAGAGAAGGAGCAACCTAGTCTGAAAGAAGAGTAAGTTATTGTGTGGTCTGAACTTCAAAGTGAACAGCACAAGCTGGCTATTTTCCCAAGGGAAAATATTCTTGGGTGTGTGTGTGCCAGGGGGAGTGAAGGTGGGGTGGTGGTTGTGGTGCTACTGCTTTTGAATCTAAGAATAGAGTTAGACCAAGTCAGTCCAAAGATAATCCCATTTTTCTAAAAGACAGCCATATATGCTATAGAAATTTGCCTTGATTTTTAGAAATTTTTTTTTCTTTAATACATATATACACAAAGGTGGAAAATCTCACTTTTAGAATGTGGTGGTATTCATTTATTTAATCATTCTTTTATTCACTCCATAAGAGCTTATTTTTACTCGGTGTGTTGAATCTATAGTAGAGGATATCAGAGAACAGAAATATCTGCATATGAATTCATATGAATACATGATAAATGTATTTGACTTAATCTGGTGTAGAGCTCAAGTTGATACTCCAGTACCTATTTTTATTGCAGGGGGACACTGATTTGAAGTCATTATTCATTTTAAATGCTAATTCCTTAAAGCTAATTTGTCTATTGTTACTGTTTTTCAGAACTAAGACTAGTTTAATATTATGATGCTACTGTTTACAGTTTTTATTCTACACATATCCTAAATACTTTTGCTTCCTATTTCATTTTTGTAGATAATTTTAATAACCTCCAGTAACTGAAAGTTATCTGAAACTATAACTGTAAATGGTATGAATTGTATGTGTTCATTTTTCATTTGTCAAAGATAAGTAATTAAAGTATATGGAAAACTTAGTAGACTAAATGAATGGACAATGACCATACAAGTATATAACAAAATTATTTGCTGTAACTCTTTGAAGCACTGACACTGATAAAGTATATATATATTCTGAGTAGTTAAAAATCTATACAATAGATGTAAATAGTGTAGATTTCGTTTATTCCTTTTATTCCTTTTATTTTTTAATGAAATATTCCAAAGTCATCTTTTTAATTGATACCTTTTTCAAACTCTTCATTTGCAGTAAAATACAAAACTACTTTGAAACAGATTTATTCTGATCCACTTTAACTTTTTGCATTGTCAAACTGTAAACATAAATATTTCTACACTGACACTAATATACATATAAGCTTTCTGGTTTTTCAGTTAGTTTTGAAAAAATGTAGTGGAACTATCACTAGAACATACAATATTGATGTTTACATGATTCATAAAGCCCTACAGGAAGCAAGCCCTTCTTGAACTAAAACATTGTTTTGGTTGTAGTTGCTATCTATACAGATGTATGTATACATGACTGCGTGTGAATGTATACACCACAAATAAAACTTTTACTGAGTTTAAAAAAATCACAGAGAAATACAACAAATTCAAGTCTGAGTCATAACCTCTCAGGCCAGAGGCCTCTTGACATTGCTAAAATAAAATAATCATACATTTTTGTTAAAAGGAGGTATCTCATGAAAACTGGATATTCCATTAATCTCCTTTTTAGTCATTATCATGAATTTTCTCACGATTACTTTATAACCCTGAAACATATGTTTAGCTGACTTTTTGCAAATTTATATATAGTGTATCTATATAAGTACTTTATATAAATATTTAAATAATTTTTACAACTAGGTAATAGAATACCATCGTTTAAAATCTGAAAGATGAAAAAAAGAGCATATAGGGAAAAGCCTCGTTTTCATCAGAGTCCTCTAGTTACACATTTTCCCTCTTTGGAAGGAGCAGGGTTGCTAGTTCCTTGTCTGTCCTTTCATATGCAAGCATAAATATTCTTTCCCCATCATCGTTTCCTTATATTCTACATATATCCTGATCTTTTCTTTTTCTGTTGTTTTTGCTGATCAACATACCTTGGAGACTGTTTCATATAAGGACATAAAGAGCTTCCTCATTCTATTTTATATATTTGATATAATTTATTGAACCAATTCTCTGTTGATGAACACAGGATAAAAATTCTTCCATTTGTCTTCTAGTACATATATGGTTTGATTTTAACATTTAAATCTGTGGTCCATTTGGACTATATCCAGTGTGGGATGTGAGGTATGGATCCTGTTGTGTTTTCTGTCAAATGGTTACCCAGTTACCTGAGCATCGTTTCTTTAATAATCTCGCCTTTGCCTCATTGCAGTTCTGCCACAGTACCTTTGTCATTGCACTAGTTTCTAGGCTTCCTATTCTGCTCCGGAGATCTGAGTATGCTCGCAACCAGCCCCAGTCTCTTTTAATTACTGAAGTTTAAAACAACCATGTTTAATGTCTAGTAGGACTTCTCATCCTGTCGCACTCTTCTGTTTCAGAATCTTCCCCCCTTTTTTTATTTGCTCGCTTATATTTTTTCCATTTGACATTTATAGCTAGCTTGTCTAGTTAAAAAAGTTAGTCTTTTTGTTAATGTTGCTGAACATGTAGAGCTCAACAGAGGAAGAATTGACATGGTTTAATGTTGAATCTTTTTGTGGAAGAGCATGATATGCCTTTCCATTTGTTCAGGTCTCCTTTCGTGTCATTCTACAGCTGCATCCTTTTCTGAAACAGACATTGTTCACAAGAAATTTATGTTACTTAAAATCACGAGTTGATTCATTTGTGCTAAGCCGGTGTGCTGATATTTACTAGGGTTTGTGATGTGAAAATTCAATATGTAGAGATTTGTACATTCTGTGCTTAAAAGTTTCATACAGAATTTGAGATATGGAGTTTAAACCTTCTGTACTTTTGGACATACCATGTACTTTTATACGAAGAATGTAATATTCTTGAGGACATCACTTGTTTTGTTTATACTTCCATAGCCATTCAATGCCTTATATGTGATTTTAATCAAATTAATTTGTTAATTCATCCCAACATATGTTTTGTTCTGGAACTTTGTTGTTACTGGGTATAAAGTGTGCAACAAAGCACGCAAGGTCTCTGCTACAGTCTCTGTACACAGCTACACATGTTTTGTTACATAATACACTACCCTGTTCCCTGAAAATAAGACCTAGCTAGAAAATAAGCCATAGCATGATTTTAGGTGCCAAAATATGGCACCTTGGCATACTGAATAGTTTAAGCTGAAGGAGTTTGTGGAAAAGGCACCCTTCTCCCTGAAACAGATCATAAAACCCTCATGTGAGGGGTGCGTGACCTCCATATCCTGGAGGAGTCATGCTATGGCTTATTCTCTGGCTAGGTCTTATTTTTGGGGAAACACGGTATCTATAGAATATTGGTATAATACACTATATAATATACTATAATCTATTAGAATAGTGGTATAGGATACTATCTATTAGTGCCCACAATACAGAGGGCACTATTCACATTGACTACCATGTGATGTTCTCTGAAGTTAGGTGTGTCTTTCCTGCTTCAGTTGATAACATATTTTCTTGATTTTATTCTATTTTCCTAGAATTCAGTAGTTACTTTGCCTTCTATTGAACTATTATTGAGATTGCTGCATTGTTTATAAAAGTAGAACTTTGTGATGAAGGGAAGAAATGAAGTGTTTTAGTCATTATTTTAAGAGTTAAGGTTAGTAGTTTATAGGAAGTCCAGAATCCGTCTGCCTATAACCTATGTCCATAACATCTTTTTAAAACTCAGTTGCCTGAGTACCTTCTAATCCTTTTACTGCTCAATCCACTTTCCCTTTGCTGGTTACCATCATCTCAAGCATTCAAACTGTATCATGTTCCTCCTTTGTGTAATTTTTGCTCTCTTCACATATGCCGAATAAAAATAAGTGTGTATGTCTTCCCCCCTTACCCCACCCTCCCGAGACCAACCTATTATAACATTTCTAAAGCTACCCAACTTTTCCTTTTGAATAAAAAAAAAATCTTAGGAATTGAAATACAAAGTCTTATTTTCATCATGGAATTTCTAGCCAGAGTGCTTTAGAATCCTACTGACTTTTTAAATGCTGATTCCAGACAGCACTATGAGTTTGAAATGCTTTCAGGACTGTATCATTTAAATAATTGATCAATATAAGAAAAGTAAATAACAGTAAATCCTATTAGAGTTTATTTCAGCAAGTAAATAGTTCCTGTATCTATAACATATAGATATAGTAAACTTAACACAAGAAATGACAAGTAAAATGCCTGTCTTTATTTCTAACAGGGACTGAAATGGCTTACAGCACAAACAAATATTAACATATAATTGAAATTAAAATGTAACAAACATCTAGAGGAAGGTAGATATTATTATACTAGAAATAAAATTATTTCTGTGTTTAAATTAATTTTCAGGTAGTTTGGGGAGCATCTTAGTTTCGTGTAGGTTAACAGCATGGATTCTGGACCTACTCTAGACCTAGCTGTCTTGGGTCCAAATTCCAGCTCAGATTACTGGCTGTGTGACCTTGGAGGTGGTGCCCACCTTCTGTGTGATTCAATCTTTACATCTGTGAAATGAGGATGATAATAAGATACTTGTATGTAGTTTGAATCTCTTCTAATAAGAAGATTGCATGTTACTTTTGTAGCTTAAAACAATAAAGACAAAAGAAACCAATAAAGATCTTAGAAGGAAGAATTATAAAACACTGATAATGGTTAACCCCAGTTGGTGAGCAGATGGATTAGAAATTTTATTCCTACATTTTACGTATTCTAAAATAAATGTGTCCAGCAAGTCCTCAGAGTTGAGATACTGTTTGTTCCAAGTCACTTAGCCAGCACGGGCTGGAGCAGGCTGTAAAACCAGTGTCTGGAAATATCTGAAGTCTAATTATTTTGGATTTTTTTTTTTAAGATTTTTATTGGGGAATTGGGGGAGGGGAACAACACTGGGGAATCGGGGGAAGGGGAACAGACAAGTTGCTGTCGTTTTGTTCTTCAATCTAGTTGTGGAGGACGTTGCTTCACTGGCCCAAGCTGGCACCATCATTGC
>NW_017731384.1:4389667-4403480 GCF_001890085.2 Hipposideros armiger
ATGGCAACCCACTGCAGCAGGGGCTGCAGCCTACGCCGTCGCGGGCGACTCACGGCAGCCCAGCTCCAGGTTGAGCTGTTGTTCAGCATCTTAGCTGTAGAGGGCAGTGTCACTGGCACTCATATATGGGATCCAAACCAGGGCCCTCTGGCGTCCCAAGCCAGTTCTTAACCATTGCGCCACTTGGCCTGCCCTTATTTTGGATTTTTAACAGAAAAAAATCCTGTTATGTATTTCATATAATAAATGGGTAGGTGGTAAGGTTGATAACATTTTTTTGTAGGTGAGAATTTTTCTCACCTAAAATGGAAGGGCATCCTGCCACATCCAGCATTTTAAGAGAAGTTATTAGAAGGCCTTTGGAATATACAATAGGAAGTAAAACTTTTTAATAAGTGTACAATTAGGATTTTTTTTCAATTACAGTTGTCATTCAAATTATTTTATGTTAGTTTCATGAGGATATTTTTAACAAAAATTAAAGGTATTCTCCAGGGAAGACTATAGTACATTTTAGACATGCTTTAATTTTTCGTCTTGTGGGAATTCACATGCATTTTCCACTTTTAATTTATCAATCTCATTTTATAAACTTGAGTCTGATTGTAGCACAGATAGTTTGATTCCTAATGTCAGAGCAGATGACCCTGCACTGGTTATCAAGTCCAAGAGAGTAAGGCACTGTGCACTGGTTACCAGCCCCTGGGGAGGACTCCAACTACATGAAGGATAGCAAAGCTCATCAAAATGTGAGCCACCAGGAATAGAAGTCCGAACACTTCTGCCTACTGCATCTTAGAATTGGAGTCATCAAGAACACAATGCAATCAAGCACTGAATGGGACAATGCTTGACTGACACAGAGAAGAGAAGCAAGGTCAGCCTGAGTGGTGGGCATGGTCCCCCATGGACAGTGGTTCTGTCCCTATGGCCTGTGCAGGGCAGTTTGCCTACCCCACCTGTGCTGCAGTGGGAAGACCCTCTCCCCTCCCTGGAGGACAGTTACAGTAGTGGGGTTGGACAGGTGCCATCAAGCAAAGACAAAAGAGCATTCTTTGAGCGGAAACAGGAAAGATATTCCCACACAAGGTGATAAGCCCAGCACAGGCTGTGTGGGCTCTTTATCTCTTGATAAAGAAGTGTTCCAAGACCACAACTAAGTGAGCTCTTACAGTATTTGTCTTTCTCTGTCTGATTTATGTCACTTAGCATAATACCCTCAAGGTGCATCCATGTTGTTGGAAATGGCAGGATTTCCTCTTTTAGTGGCTAGATAATTTATCTATCTATCTATCTATCTATCTATCTATCATCTATCTACCTATCATCTACCTACTGTCCATCTATCTCATCTTCTTTATCCTTTCACCTATGAGGGACACTTAGGTTTTTTCCATATCTTGACTATTATGAATAATAATTATGAATAATGCTGCGACGAACATGGAAGTAACAGATTTCTCTTCAAGGTCCTGATTTCATTTTCTTTAGATATATTCTCAGAAGTGGCATTGTTGGATCATATAGTAGTTCTATTTTTAATTTCTTGAGGAACCTCTATGCCTTAACAACTTTCACATCTATCATATTGCAGTGGTAACTATATAGTCATCATGTTACACATGACATCCTTAGTACTTATTTATCTTATAACTGGAAGTGTGTACCTTTTGACCATCTTCCTCTAATTCCCCCTCCCACTGCACCCCCTGCTTCTGGTACCCACAAATCTGATCTCTTTTTCTAAGAGATTGGTTTTTTAAATTTAGATTCCACAGATAAGTGAGACCATATAGTATTTGTCTTCCTCTGTCCGACGTACTTCACCTAGCATAATGTTCTCAAGGTCCATCCATGTTGCTACAAATGTCAGGTTTCCTCGTTTTTTATGGCTAAGTAATTTTCCATTATATATATATGCATGCCACAACTTCTGTATCCATTCATCCATTAATGGACTCTTAGGTTGCTTCCATGTCTTTGCTGTTGTAAATAATGCTGCTGTGAGCACAGGGGTGCAGATATCATTTTAAGTTAGTGTTTTTGTTTCCTTTGATTGTGTTTCCAGAAGTAGAATTGCTGGATCATCATATCATATCATATCATATCATATCATATCATATCATATCATATCATCTATTTTTAATTTTCTGAGGCTCCTCCATATTGTTTTTCATAGTTCAGACATTGTTTCATTAAATAAGCTTCCTACTCCCTTTTCCCTGTCTTTTCCTTCTGAAGTGGCAATAATTCATAAATTGGTCTTTGATGGTGTCTCATAGCGCTCATAGGCTTTCTTCACTCATTTTCATTCTTTTTTCTTTGTTCTCTTCTGACTGGGTAATTTCAAGGTTCCTTTCTTCTAGCTCACAGGTTCTTTCTTTTGCTTAATCCCTTCTGCTCTTGATGTTCTCTATTGCATTTTTCATTTCATTATTGTTCAACTCCAGAATTTCTGTTTGGTTCTTTTTTGTGATCTCTGTTTCTTTTTTTTAAATTTTGTTAAATTTATTGGGATGACATTGGTTAATAAAATTATACAGGTTTTAAGCGTACAGTTCTATAATACATCATCTGTATGTTGCATTGTGTGCTCACCACCCAACGTCAAATCTTCTGTCACCTTATATTTGACCCCCTTTACCCTTTTCTGTCTTACCCCATCCCCCTTTCCCTTTGGTAACTACTATACTATTATCTGTGTCTATGAGTTTTTGTTTGTTTGTTTGTCTTGTTCATTTGTTGCTTTCAGTTTTATATCGCACATATGAGTGAAATCATATGGTTCTCGATTTTTTTCCCTCCGACTTATTTTGCTTAGCATGATATTCTGAAGATCCACCTATATTGTCACAAATGGCAGTATTTCATCTTTTCTTATGTACAAATATATATGTACCACATGTTCTTTATCTAGTCATCTATTAAAGGACACTTCGGAAAACAGTATGGAGGTTCCTCAAAAAAAGTAAGAATAGAGGTACCATATGACCCAGCAATCCCTCTTCTGGATATCTATCCAAAAAAATTGAAAAAATTTATTCATAAATATATATGTACCCCTATGTTCACTGCAGCATTATTCATGGGGGCCAAGATATGATCTTTCTTTCTTCGTTAAACTTTTCATTTTGTTTGTGTATTATTTTCCTGATTTCACGGAATTATCTTTCCGTGTTTTCTTGTGTCTCATTGAGTTTCCTTAAAACTACTATTTTATAGTCTTAATGGGGAAATCACAGATCTTCATGTATTTGGGGTCAGTTGCTAGATTATTGTAATCCTTTGATGGTGTCATGTTTTCTTGATTTTCATGTTTCTTAAAGTTTTATGTTGCTATGCTCACTTTTGAAGCAGCTGTCACCGACTAGGGGTCTTTAATAACTGCCTCCTGGAGAGAAATACCTTCCTTCAGCCCTGCTAGGTATTCTGAGGCTTTCTCACACCTTGTGGGGTATACCTGCTCCATGCTTTTTCCTCCCCCTTGTGGCAGAATTCTTAAGCGTGTATGCCTTTTCTTGATCCTGCAACATATTGGGCCAAATGCTGGCAGACTCTTGTTTGTTTTAACAAAAGTGGTGCTAAAGCTCAAGTTTGTAGTCTCTTCCTGGCCCTCAGATTTGGGCTGCTTTCTGCATGTTCTCACTAGCCACCTGCTAACAATCTCACTGACGCCATTGGGAGCACACACAGGGAGCCAACTACAGGGTCGGGAGTATGTGGGTAAAGTGCACAGAGTGCTGGGGGTGGCTGCGAGCCTGTTGGGGGACCTGTGGATAGGGCATTCCCAGCGGCTCCTGGGCAGGCTTCTTGATGGCGTCCATGACGCAGTTGGTAGGCTCTGTGTCCGTTTAAAGCCCTCCTGAGACTCCTATGTGTCATTGCCACAGCCGCTTCCCACCCCTCTAGTCTTGCAGCTCAAGTTTCAGTGCTCTGGATAGGGCAAGAGAGAAATGTGCTTCTTTTGCTCGACATTTCGGTTTGTGAGATGTATTGTTACATATCATTGTAGTTTACTCACCCTCATTTGTTGAATAGTATTTCAAAGTGAACATATGACATTGTATTTATCCATTCTACTGTCATTATCCATTTGGGCATTTTCTAGTTTTGGATTATTATTAATAGTGCTGTGATAAAGATTCTTATTATGTGTCTTTTGGTAAACACACATTTCTGTTAGCTATTTGCCTCCATTCAATGTTTAATTTGTGCTAAGGCAGACACATGTGGGAGGGATAAGCCTTGAGACTATTCAGTGGCATTATCAGAGAACCAGTTGAGGTGAGTGGGGATTCAGGTTGGTGAGGAACAAAGGCAAGAACTATTAGAGGCCTTACATCACTTTTACTACACCCTGGTATAGTTTTGAACCCCTAGTTCTGAGAACACAGTCATTATATCAACTATTGGTTTAGGAGGATTTAAGATTTAAGTGATCTGATTCATGGATCTGCTAGCTGGTGAATGGGTGATTATAAATGAATTGAGCAGGTATTCCAAATAAGGAAAACGTGTGAAAATTTCTTAAGGGCTTGTTTTTACCATATTCCTGATTTTTTTAATATTGTGTTCGCCAATAATGATTTCTGTCAGTAACTTTTTTTTAATGTATAATCCTGTTTTCATATACCATGGACTTACAAGCACAATTTCACTTGCATAGAGAATTACCAGAAAAAAATTCTTGATGTTTTCTAAGTAATTCAGAGTATCCTTGAATCCTATTTTTATTTGACCTGTTTTGAAAACAACTCTTATGTTAGTGACATTCAGCAAATGTTCACCATCTGGTTTATTGACAGTCATTCTATCAAGTTATTTATTTATACAAAAATTAGCAGCACCTCGTCTTTTGCCTCACTATAAAGTTTTGTTTAAAGTGAGGAAATTTATAAAATAGTTAGGGGTGTTATTTTTCCAACAAACTGACATACAGTTTTTAAAAACAGTTTTTTTCTTCCTCAAAATACATAGTATTTATAATCTTGCATTACAGTGGAAAATAGGTTATTTACTCCTTAAGTTATATTTTTAAAGAGTTATATTTTTAAACGTGAGTGGAAAAGCTTTCCTGTAAGGTTTTTTTAAAATCTCCTTCATTTATCTTTCGCTGCTTGTTTGCTGTTATAAATCAACATTTATAATATTAGTGGGAATGAGGATTAATCTTCAAATAAGAATGCCTTAGAGTAAAGATAATAAAACTGCAAAGTTACAATGACAATGTTTTTGTACTTTTATTTTATTTGCTAGAAACTAATCTTAAAAGAAGACTTAAATGGAATACTAAACAATCTTGTGATTATTCAAAGGAGTGGATTACATTTTGATTGGGTTTGTTTTTTAAAGGAACATTGCTTACTGCAAAAATTTGGATGAAGTTGCATTAAAAGAAGATAACCTTCCAGTGAACCCAGGAGCTTGAATTTTGAATTTTGGTAGAAAGGGTGAGCTAGGTTAAATCAGTCTTGTGTAGGAATTTTGAAGTGTAGCTATATATAAAAATTTAGTTTTATATATTGCCAAAGTGAGGAACTGTGGCTTGGTCATTTTGTTTGTAAAATTGGTAAAAATATCTCAAGGAATTAATAGTGTTATATACTTTAAAATGGAAAAAATAAAGTGAACTAAGGGCTATCTAGAAAGAAGCTAAAAGGGATCCTGGAAATTTGAATAGTTATCTAAAGATTTCGATTCCTGATAAGCGAGTGAAACATCTTTACAGGGTCACCTTGATAAGAAATTTTATTTTGTTTAGAAAACAGATTTGTACTTCTAAAAAGTTTTCTTGGAAGATTAATTATAAAAGCTATTCTACTACACTATAAAAGTAGCCTGTAAGTTAGAATACTTATTAAAGAATATGTGGTGTTGGCTTTAACCAAGAATATAATGAATTTAAAGATTAATTGGGTTTGTAAATTTTCAGTGTATTTTTTCTATTACTATTCTTTCAAAAATTAAGAACAGATACAATTTATAATGTAGTATTCCATCAAAAGATGTCAGATATTCATATCTGATTATAATGTTCCCTCTAACAACCTAGATGCCCTGTAGAGTTGGGGAGCAAAAAGAAATTATTTGACATGTATGAAATCAGTTTAGATTTTATGTGAATAGGATTAGATTAATTATATCAAAGTAGTATTAAATATAACCAGAAATTGGTAAATTATATTATAGTTGAGTTATTAAGAAAATGTATTATATGTCACTACCATTTAAGTTCTAGGCTAATCCAAAAGGGGAATGCTTTTCTACTATATAATAGAGGGTTTATGTTAAAATGAATCTATCCACGGGTCCTTGGAAGGTGAGCTCTGGATACTGACGTTGTTCAGTTAGAAAACTTTTCAAAGTATCTATTCTTTAGCTTTATTTTTGTTATAAAACTAGTATGTATTTCCCATAGAAAATTGGAAAATTATGAAAAAACAAATAAAATTAAAATAGCTTTTGGTCACATTTAAATAGAGCTAGTTACTGTTATGCCATTTTAGTTACTCTGAATACATATTAAATCTTGAGCTGTCATAGAGTGAGAACATCCCCTCACACTCTTCTTTTTCCCCTACACTCTATTTTTTTTTCACCTTACATTTTATTATTATTATTTTTATAGTTTCAGGTGTACAAAACAATGTAATAGTTAGACATTTACACCCCTCACAAAGTGATAACTCCTCCCCCTAATCTACTACCCCTCTGAATATACTACGAGCAACTATATACCAACAAATTAGACAATCTGGAAGAAATGGATAAATTTTTGGGAACATGAAATCTTCCAAGGCTGAATCAAGAATAAATAGAAAATCTGAGCAGACTGATTATTACCAACAAAATTGAATCAGTAATCAACAAGCTCACAACAAACAAAAGCCCTGGACCAGATGGCTTTACAGGTGAATTTCAACAAACATTCAGAAAACAATTCTCCTCAAACTATGTTTAAAAATCCAGAAGGAAGGGAGGCTCCTAAGCTCATTTTATGAGGCCACTGTCACCCTGATCCCCAAACCAGACAAAGACATTACAAAACAAGAAAACTATAGGCTGATATCCCTAATGAACATAGATGCAAAAACCCTCAACAAAATATTAGCAAACTGAATTCAGCAATACATTAAAAAGATCATACACCACGATCAAGTGGGATTTATTCCTGGCATGCAAGTTTGGTTCAGTATCCGCAAATCAATTAATGTGATATGCCACATTAACAAAATGAAGAATAAAAATCATATGGTCATATCAATAGATGCAGAAAAAGCATTTGACATAATCCAGCATCCATTTATGATAAAAACTCTGAGCAAAGTGGGAATAGAGGGATCATATGTCAACATAATAAAGGCCATATATGACAAATCCACAGCTAACATCATACTCAATGGGGAAAAGCTAAAAGCATTTTCCCTAAGATCAGGCACAAGACAAGGTTGCCCATTTTCACCACTTTTATTCAACATAGTACTGTAAGTTCTAGCCACAGCAATCAGACAAGAAAAATAAAAGGCGTCCAAATTAGAAATGAGGAAGTAAAATTGTCATTATATGCAGATGACATGATATCATATGTAGAGAATCCCAAAGACGCCACCAAAAAACTATTAGAACTGATAAATAAATTTAATAAAGTAGCAGGACACAAAATTAATATTCAGAAATCAGTTGCATTTGTGTACACCAAAAACAGACTATCAGAAGGAGAAATTAAGAAAACAACCCCATTTACAATTGCTTCAAAAACAATAAAATACTTAGGAATAAATTTAACCAAGGAAGTGAAAGACCTGTACTCAAAAAATTATGACATTGAAGAGAGAAATTAGAGAAGATACAAATAAATGGAAACATATACCATGCTCATATTTAGGAAGAAGTAATATCATTAAAATGTCCATGCTACCTAAGGCAATATATAGATTCAACACAATCCCTATCAAATTACCAATGACATTTTTCACAGAACTAGAACATATAATCCTAAAATGTATGTGGAACCATACAAGACCCCAAATAGCCATGGCAATCTTGAGAAATAAGAAAACAGTGGGAGGTACCACACTACCTGACATTAAATCATACTACAAGGCTATAGTAATCAAAACAGTATGGTACTGGCATAAAAACAGACACATGATCAATGGAACAGAATGGAGACCCCAGAAACGTATCGATGCCTATATGGTCATTTAATCTATGACAGTGGAAGCAAGAATTTACACTGGTGTAAAGACAGTCTATTTAATAAATGGTGCTGGGAAAACTGGACAGACAGATGCAAAAAAAAAAATGGAGCTTCTTACACCATATACAAGAATAAATTCAAAATGGATTAAAGACTTGAATGTAAGACCCAAAACCTCACGCTTTATTCTTTTTTTTTTTTACACACAATATCACACTCTATTCTTTATCTCCAAATTTTTCTTAGCTATTCTTAGCCATTTGCTCTTCTAATTCAATTTTAGAATAGGGTTTTACTAAAACTCTATTGGGATTTTTTATTATATCGGCACTATTTTTATAGACTAATTTAAATAGAATTAAAATTTTTACTGTATCAGTTTCTCTCTTCCATAAATAGTATATTTCTCCATTAATTTGTCTATTTTAATGTCTTGTAATGTTTACGATTACATTTTCCAACTGATGGATCCAGCTGAACAGAAATACATTTTTTTTTCTCCCTGAACTGCCTCTAGCAACTTTGCTGCATTTATTTATTTATTTATTTTTATTTATTTTTTTTAGCTGAGCCCTCCTGCCACCTGTTGACAGCTCAGCGGCTGCTCAGCTCGGGCCAGGACTCAAACCGCTTGCATTTATTTTTAAAGTTTGTAAATTATCTTGGATCTGCTGCTGTGTGGATAATGACAATAAATAATCAGTAAATAATTTATTAATTTTTTCTTTTCAATTTTTGTTTTCTTTCTGCACTGGCTAGGATTTCCAGTGAAATGTTGACTATCATGGCGAGTGTGGGGATGGATCCTCAAGCAGAAGGAACACTTTAACGATAATGTGTAATTTTTGGTTGAAGGTTTTCGACAGGCACCTTATACCCACTGACTTATACCCAGACCCAAGTGGTGTGCAGGAGTTAATCAGCTAGTTTCTGGATTTTTTTCAGAATTTATTACTGCAAGTGTACATTCAGTGTGTCTGTGGGAGGAGGGGCCCCCTGTGTGTCTCCATCTTGGTCGACCCCCTCTCATTTGGAGTTCTTTTTCCTTTTTCTGAAACTCTTTCTTTTCTATGCTTCCATAATACCAGGAGCTTCTGACAGTTTTCTACGTAACTGGATGCTCCTTTTCAATCTCCTTTGACCTGAGCCCTCCTTTTCTATCAGGGTTCTATATTTCATAGTTCCCCAGGTTCGATCCTTCATCATTTTTTTCTTCTGTATTTACACTTGTTAAGTGATCTCATCTAGCTCCCTAGCTTGAAGTACCATATATTTAGTAAATCTCACATCCTTATCTCTGCCCTATATCTGTCTGTTACACTCCAGAATCATTTATTAGACATTGTTACTGAATTATTCGTTTTACATTTTTTAGTATCCTCCTTCCATATCCTTTATCTTTTATCATTTTGTTCATTTTTATAATTTTCTTTTTTTTATCTGTGTTTTTTTGTCCTCTGAGTATATGTTTAAGATGGCTTAAAACAGCACTGATGTGAGTTTCTGCACCTGCATTTCTGCTCTTCTCCACTTCCATTATGAGTTTTCATTCTTTAAATTTTCCTTTTTTATCCTTTCTTAATCTTAATCATTCCTCATTTTAATCTCATTGTATTCTTTTTATCTTAGATAATTCTTAAGACTTTACCCCCTATTTCTTAGAGACTGCATTCTATCATTTAGATAACCTCATAGTTTTCCTGATACTTTCTTGATGTTAAATTAGATCACTTTAATAGTAGGTTTTTCTTCTGTGTACCTGGAATGTTTCTTTTTCCTGGTTTCTATTCCCTGTTATTACAATAGCTTTTAGGCTTCATTTGCTACTTTTCTACTTAGTTGCTATTCAATCTTGAACAAGTTAAAATTTTGTCCAGTTTTGATGTTTTATTTAACAAACACTTACTGAATTTCTACTGTGTGTGCACTCTTGTAGACACCATTTGACGTTAGTGAACTATGTATTTCGGGGATGGATTGCCTGTCTCTGCTCCGTGTGGACTTGTATAATGTTTATATTCTTCTGAAGACCTGCAGCTGGATGGAAACATTATATGTCACCTGCCAGTGAAGTTCCAAGTTTCTAGGACCTATAGAAACTCTGCTTGACTGATGAGATACTTTTTTGTAACCTATATGGTGAATCTCTGTTTTCTAATGAATATGAATCCTATAGTTCTCAGTATATTTTAAACTCAGGTGTCTTCCTTTTTTTTTATTTTTATTTTTATCCATCTATATTACTTCAACTGTGGCAGTGCCGCTTCCTCTACACAGTACACCACCATTAGTGCTTTACCCTCAATCCGGATGTTCTCTGGGACTTACTGGCTCTGAATGGATGTGTATAAAACATCAACAGATTTTATTCTATGTTTCCTGTTAATGTGGAAGAATCTCAGCTATCAAAATTTTATATTTTTTTAGACACAGAATCTTTGACCTGAGGGAAGAAGGAAATGTTTTTCTACCTCATTTTCCTCAGGTTCTATTTCCTGAGACCAAATTGCATTTGCTATCAGGTGGGCCTCTGTGTGTGTGTGTGTGTGTGTGTGTGTGTGTGTGTGTGTGTGTGTGTGTGTATTTACCACATCACTTCTATTTGCTTTGCATTTTTGGAGGTTCTTCCCAGGTTTCTCTCATTGTGTTGTGTTGTTTATCTCAGTTCTTGTTGTTATTGGGATTCCCCCCCCCCTCCATTCCACCTCCACCCCGCACCATTTTCTTTATTGTCTTTCTAAGTCATTTAGTGAGCATTTGAGAGAGATTATTCAGAAGATGTTAACTGGTGTCATTTTGTATATGAAGACTAGAACTGTTCTTATTTTTTTGATAGAATTCTTTTTGAAATGTAATATGTACACTCCTGTCCTTTCTATCATTGCATAATGAAAAGACTTTATGGTAAGTTGGCATCATTTTTGGAATCAATTATTGTGATTTGCTGCAGATTCAATTATAGATTAGTATATGTGACTAAAATCTAAACACAAAGTGACCTTCCCATGACCTTGAAACTTGATTTGAAAACTCCTTGATCTCAGCTTGCTTTGTGGTCTTTGCGCCTCTTTTTCTGGAGAATAGTGAGCCTTGTGGAGTTGTGTGACCTCTTGAGCAGTGTAACAGTGTTAGGTTTCTGCAAAATTAGTAAGTGAATCAAAGGCTGACTCAGATCTCCCCCCCTTTTTTTTAACTCCAGAAAATCATCATATTCTCTGTTGCCATGAGTGTTCTTTGATTTTCCACACCATTGATATATGCTTTATTAATCTAATAGACCACAGTCATCTCCTTCTGAGCTTTTATCTCTATTTTCTTTTATTCCTGACACTGTTTTGTTCATGAACTATCTGGGGAAGCCTTTGTCATCACTCTGTCCTCACTTCCTCCTCTTCTCCAGCCACCTGTCACCAGTTATATGTAAAATGGTTGCTATTTCTATTCTTTCCACTCCAAACCAAAATACTGTTTCTAATTTCATTAATGTCATTGTTTTAAATAAACCCTTACTTTCTTGTATTCTGTTAACTTACAAAGTGTGTCCCTCATACCAACCCTTCTACCAATTCTTCCCTTCCAATTACTGCATGTTTCTCCATTGTGTAGTCTAGTTCAAGACCCCTTCCTATCCTCAACTGCACTGGTCCTTTTAACATTCAGACAAGAGTGGGTATCCATCTTAAAACCCCCTTTCTCAACCTCAATCCTCCCCCGCAACCTTCATCTGTGATCCTTTCTCCCTCTTTGCTTTTATGCTCAGATTTCTTTAAAGAGTTATTTTACATTTTGCCTTCATTTTCTCATCTACTGTTTCCATTTTCAGCCCAATCCAGTCTGGTTTTTTTTGTCATATTATCAAAAACTTCTTCCAAGGTCACAGTGACCTCCAATCTGTTTTTGTTCAGTCTCCCTTCCTTACAACATTCTCTTCTTCAGTTCTTGTGACACACGGTCTCCTGATTTCCTTCCTTCCACTCAGTCTCCTTTGCATGTTCATTCTGTTCTCTACTCATTTTAGAGTCTCTTCTTAGACAACCCAATCCAAGACTGTAGCTTTAGAAACCATTCTTTAATACCATCCTTATAGCTGTGATTTACCAATGTAAAGCTTAGTCTCAGACCATTTATTTCCTTAATGTGCCTTATAGCTCTTATTACTATATTTTTAGCATTTTTATTTATTACCTACTTTTTAAATTTCACTTTTAAATTCACTTTCTGTCGAGTTCTAGGATGTCATGTAAGCCATTGCTTTGCCTTTATCTTTTCTCCCACATGCCACTCTTGTCTTTGCTGCTTTTGTACTTTTCCCTTGCCCATTTTGATGTTCTCCTTTTTTAAGTTCCTGTTTTCCACTAGCTGAAAATTCCTGGGCTGCCGGTTGAGTCATTCTGCACATGTGTTCAATTTGGCCTGCAGAATATTTTGAAAATTTTGAATTTCTGTCAGCCTTATAAAATCAGGAGATTTCACATGAAATTTAGATTTGTTTTCTCTTGAAACATGCAATATCTGGCAGCACCAAGCCATCTTCTCTCATGGCAGCAAGTAGTTGGAGCTGACTGGATAGTGCTTGGATTCAGTCATACAGGAAGTCACAGCAGTTCTCCAAGAATCACTGTCAACGAGACCACATTTTGTGTTATTGGTGCAATTAAATTAGTAATAAATAACAAGCAGTCAGTTTTGTTTAGAAGCCCTCATGTTTGGAAACTTAAAATTGTACTGTTAAACAACATAGGGTTAAAAGGTTAATCATAATAAAAATTTCCAAATATTTAAAATTGAATGATAATAAAAGTATTACTCATAAAATGTTATGAAGTATCACTAATCTGCTATCTAGACTGAAGTGAGCTAAGCCTTTATCTCAAGAAGCTAGATAAAGACAACAAAGTAAATATGAAGACAATATAAGAAATAAAGCTAAGAGCAGAAATCAGTGAAACAAAATACAGTGCAGAGCATCACCAACACCAACTTTGAAAAGAAGTTAATAAATTATACAGGTCTCTATTAGACTGGCCAAGAAAAGACTAAAAGGAAAAAAATTAAACAACATTAAGAAAAAAAAAAAGAAAACCAACCCGGGAATAAGCACCTGCAGAGCGTGTTGTTTTGGGCCCACTCTTCCCAGTTTTGTTACCTGGTCCCTGTAGACCTTTTAAGCTGGACCCTGCTCCACAGTTTCAGCTACTGTCTTTTTTTGTTGTTGTTTTTTTTAATTGAGATGAAATTCACAAAACATAAAATTAACCATTTTAAAATGAACAACTCAGTGACATTTACTACATTCACAGTGTTGTGCATTCGCCACCTCTATCTAATTTTACAACATTCTTGTCACCCCTAAATAAAGCTCTGTACTCATTAAACAAGTTAGCCCCCATCCCCACCCACTTCCAGGTCCTCTGCTTTCTGTCTCTGTGGATTTACCTGTTCTGGATGTTTCATATAAATGTGTCACAGTATGTGACCTTTTATGCCTGACTTCTTTCGCTTAGCATGATGCTTTCCACATTCATCCACATTGTAGCATGTATCATTACTTCATTCCCTTTTATGGCTGAATAATATTTCATTATATATATATATATATATATATATATATAT
>NW_017731384.1:4404024-4574528 GCF_001890085.2 Hipposideros armiger
GAACAGCCAAGTTGTTGTCCTTCAATCTTAGTTGTGGCGGGCACAGCTAGCTCAGCTCCAAGTCCAGTCGCACCGTTCAGCTCAAGGTGCCATGTTCAATTAGTTGCAGGTCGCCGTAGCCACCATCCCATGTGGGAGTCGAACCAACAGACCTTGTTGTTAAGAGCACGCGCTCTATCCACTGAGCCACCTGGGCGGCAGCTCAGCTCAAGGTACCGAGTTCAGCCTTTAGTTGCAGGCAGGCATAGCCCACCAGTCAAACAGGCAACTTTGTTAGGAGCACGTGCTCTCACCAGCTGAGCCATCCTGCCAACTGTTGGCAGCTCAGCGGCAGCTCAGCTTGGGCACAACTCACTGGCCCATGTGGGAATCGAACCAGCAACCCTGTTGCTTAGAGCTCATGCTCTTGAGCAAGCTCTTAACCAACTGAGCCACTCGCCTGGCCCCAAGAATATTCTTTTCTAGTGGACCACTCTATCACAGAATTCAATCCATTGATGAATGTATTGTTTGATAACCGTAGAATTATTTATAACTAAGAGAGGTGGGCATTCTGATGTGGTACTCCAGTCAAGCAGTTCAAGTGGGTAAGTTGCCCTTGCCAACTTTTGGGGGTGTTTTGCCCATATCTCCTTTGCTAAGCTTCATAAATGAAAATTTTCTCTGCTAATTGGTGCTGAAAGTACACTGACCGATTCTTATTGTCTATATCCATCCATGTATAATCATTATCATAAAAAGAAATAGTAAATTATTTCTTGTGCCAAAAGAGTGACAATAGAATTGTTAGGTTATTACACCTGCTGGCCATTGGGCAGTCTGTGACTGTCATCTCCTTTTGCTGTAGCAACTCATTTATATAGTCAGTTTAATACTTTATTATATTTTTTGCAAATCAGAAAAATAGGTCCAATGCTAGTGATAAGAAATTAGATCTCACAAACAAACATAATTGAGAGAAGATAGAAATTATTGGCCATGTTGAAAGCAATGCTTCTTTAATCTCAGTTAAGTCCACATTAGACTTATGCCTGTGTGTTAAAATATAAAGGGAAAAAAGCAAAATTGAATAACACATCTGAAATACTAGAAAAGCATCCTCAATGATGGTAACTTCTCACAGTTATGTTGGCTGTTAGCTATCAGATACTTTGATTTCTTCATAGGACTCAGAAAATAAGTTTCATCAGTAATACATTTGTATAATCTAACTCTCCATCTAGTATTAATTTCAACAGTAGATCTCTTTCTGATGATGTCCCCAAGGTATATTCTGAACACAATGACTTATAAACCTGATGTACTTACTCTTAGTAAAAAGTCACCTAGGAAGACGGAAGAGGATGAACATTAGATGTAGAGCTAGAGAGTGTAGAGTATACGTGGAGAAACCTGAGGACATGAGCCCAGCTGGAACAGAAAGTACAGGAGACTGATGGTCCAGATTGAGGAGGACCCCTAATTCCCCCAAAGGTGGGGACAGAAGGATGCACTTCTTCTCCCAGGGAACAGGAGGGAATGGTTGAAGAATTGGTGGCAGTGTGCCATATGATGAAAGTGACAGTGGAGGAAGACTTACTTTCCTGAATATTTCTCTGCAATAAACTAGGTTTTGAAGGAAGGAAAGAAAATGAGCTGGTGGAGAAGAGAGACTTTTCCTGCCAGAAGGAATAAAATGTTTCAAGGCCATGAATCTGGTAACATGTTGATGTCTGAGCATGAGGTTAGGAGTAAAGCAAACAGACCCAATTTTCTGGAAGAAAGGTTTTGTCAGTGTAGAATAACCAATAGATAAGCAAATGTCAAACTTTTCCATCCTTAAGAAAACATGCTTTTATTTCCTTACTGAGTTTCCTTTATTATTCACTAAATCATAGTCCCTGAAGTTTGATGTTGTGAAATTTAACGAGGGAATTTCACAATTGGTGACTTTGTTAAACTTCGAATCCTCTAATTTTTTATCATTGATATAAAATTGATTCATTTTAGGTGTGGAATACAGAAATGTAAAGGAACGTTGAAGAAACTGTTAGTAATTTGAACCATATATCTCTATCCTTAGTGAAAAATGAAAACACCCCAAAGGAGGTTTTATGTGGAGTAAACTAGGTCTGGAAATGGTCTATATTGAAAGACCTAAGGGCCTTTTGATGTCTGGTTCTTTGATTTGGCTTTTACTTTTTAAAGGGGTGCTATGTGATTATAACTAGAAACATTTCAGGTTCTTTGCTTGGCAAGTTAATTGTTCCTTAGCTTGCTCCATTATGACTAATCATGTAGTTTTGAATGGCAGTAGCTTGAAGTTAATTACCAAGGAGATTCACCTTGTTTAGTAGAGAAAGTTCCAGTTCATCGTGAAAGCTTGATCACACCCCTACTATGTAATCCTTCATTTGCAGGTTGTGGCTGTGATGTGAACATACAGTTATTACAGATTCAAGATACATTTTAATAATTTTCTGAGTAAATGGAATATAACAGTTTGCTTTTCTTGCAACTGGTACCATTATGTTTGAAGTTGGAAGTTATGGATAGATTGCTAGAAGGTGCTGCCAAAATTTGCATTGTTTTCTTTAAGAAGTTTTTAAACGTGTTGCTAAAAAGTATTCCATTTTGCATTGATACAAACACTTGTGTGATCTTGAGAAAAGTTATCCCTATACTTTGGAAAGTGCCTAAAAACTCTGAATATCATTTTCTTCTGAAAAAGAGCTTTCTTAAGTATCAATGGTGGTGGTGGGGACCCATCTGTTCTCTTTTCTGCAGCCTGCTTGAGCATCTGAAACCATTTTAGATGGAGAGCAGTCAAAGTTTCCAGTTTATTGTAAGCATTCCTTAGCCCCAGCGAGCATGCTGACATAACCCTCCCTCTAAGAAGCACAGTCGAAAGCTCAAAAAGAGGACAGAATGATGTGGTGACCTTGTTTCAAGTTGGAAAGAAAATTTCTCTTCTATTAAGCATTTCTTTGTAGCTGTGTCTTCATAGAACTCTGCATTTCTTCTTATGAGAACACACTGCTTTAAATGCCTGACGTATAATATGATGGTCAAGAGAGACCTCTTATTGGCCGAGACATTTGTGACACTATTCACACAATAGGTTTAATTTGTAATGTGAGATTTTTAGGCTCATTAGATGCTTTCTTGAGGAATTCAATTTGAAAACCTCATTTGTTTGTTTTTTTAGCAGTTTATATAGTTAGGTTCTTGAGTTTTACTACAATCAAAATTTAACAATGAATGTGGTGAAATAAGAATAATCTTGGTGGGGAGTTGATAAACTAATAAAGTATAGAAATTATTTAATGTTTTATAGTTAACAAAATGATTTTAATATATTTTCTTTATCTTTAAAAGAATCTTACATGGTTTGTTACCATATGTATTTTGAAAGGGGAAGCTTAAATGTCCCGCTGTCAAAATCATCACAAATTCCTACTAGTAAAGTCTGAATTAGTATGAGAATGGCGTACTTCTATAGATTCTTTAGGAATTTTAAGGACAATCATTCATGAAAATAAAATTAATGATACTGTTTTATTAGGAACACCTAGGATTTATTCAATAAAAACAAATTCTTCATGTACACTTATGTAAACTCTGAAAAAAATTTAACATTTTTTATTTCAGAGAGATTAGAGACCAATAAATAACGCCCCCTTTCCCTCTCAAATTTAGAACTGATTTGAAAAACTAGAAGTCTCAGGTAGACGGAGTTGTGGTGGAGGTGTGTGGCCAACACGAGGCTTGGGCAGCCTGCATTGGATTAAATGTACTCCCCGGGTCACAGCCAGAACTGCCAACAGGGAGGAGCCTGTGCAAAGCAGAGGATGACATTCCTGGAGGGAGGAAGAGTGCCTTCACCATGGCTTCTCCCAAAGCCAGCCGTTGTGAGTGGGTGTGGTAGAGAGCAGGACAGAAAAGGGCAGAAGTTGTCTTGTTGAGAGAGTTGAAGGGTGAGCTTACTTCACAGGCCAACCTGGGCGGGAGGAGAGCAAAGCCAGTTCAGCCTGCAAGCACACGTTTAACAAAAGGTAGTGTTTTGTCATTTTTACTCCAGGTCCTTTTTTGTTTAAAGGAAAAGAATGGTATAGGTCTGGATTTTCTCTCTTTCCATCTCCAGAGATAATCCCATCTTTCTGGTCCACATTTTATGCTCTTACCAGGCCTTTTCAAGGCTGTGTTCCTCCCTTGAAAAGATACCTGGTTTTTATTAGGAGGAGTGCTCTTTAAGACCTGTCTGTCACCTACGCAAATAGACTTTTGATACTCAGAACTGAGCAGTTTATCACACAGACTAGGACACACTTGAATCCCACACCTGAAATCACAGATTAGTCCCAAATTAGGACTCTCGCTGTATGTACTTGCAGTAAAACAGCCTGATTCCAAAAAAGATTTCAGTTGCTTTTCTTATTCTGACTTATGCAGCCTACACATTTTTATATGTAGTGTTTTCCTTGTGGTCCAGTTACAAGTGTGCCAGTTCATGATTTTCAGGATGATTTTTTTTATTAGACATTTAGAAATTACCTAAAGGTATGCTTCCTTTCCAGAATAATTGCTTTTAGCCCCACTCCGCAGGCAGCGATAGGAAACAGGTGAGTGTATACATCTGCACATGCATACACATGTGTACATATACGAGTATACGTATTAAAATACATATACATGCATCCTTGTACATGTACTTACACGCATCTATTCTGTGTCTGGCTAAATATATAAATATTATGAATTCATACTAATTCCAGTTCCAATCAAATGCCGCAGGGTTTTTTTCCCCCTGTATTTTCCCCTTTTCCTTATTTGTTATTTCCTTCCCTGACAGTGAGAAACTTGACTTCCATTATATGTTTAGTTATTTGCTTAAACCAGAAAATGGTTTTTGAATCAATAAAGCATAACTTGGGGAAAAATAAAAATAAAACTAGAGATTCATACTTCTTTG
The DNA here is from genome assembly GCF_001890085.2 of Hipposideros armiger. Taxonomy (NCBI): domain Eukaryota; kingdom Metazoa; phylum Chordata; class Mammalia; order Chiroptera; family Hipposideridae; genus Hipposideros; species Hipposideros armiger. The sequence goes on from NW_017731384.1 coordinate 4,408,976, forward strand.
AGTTCTTTTTCTTTAGCCTGCGAGCAAATGATCCAAATACTGTGTTCAAAAGTTGATTTGGTTATTTCTCACCTCCCTTCCAGTGTGGTTATGTTATTAATCGTTTGCAGTGCTGTTAGATTTTTTTTTCCTGTTGGTATTTTGTTTTAGAATTTCCCAACCCCCATGCCTGTTTATTTTATTCTTTGGGTTTTGAATAAATGGAACATTAACATGGTTTCAGCAATTAGACCTGTACTAAAAGGCGTATTCAGAGAAGATGTGCCCCGCCGCCATTCCTTCTGACCTTTCTGCCCATTCCTCGTCTCCCCTGTAGACATGCCATCTCATCAGTCCTTGTGTTTGCTTTTGCGCAAATGAGCAGATGTATGTGTGTCTCATTCTTTTCTTTCTTACACTTTGCTTTTTTCATGTATTATAAACTGGAAGCCATTCATTCTTTTTTACATCAGCATAGCATGCTAGCATGTGGATGAATCACAGTTTATGTCCTGCCTGTGGGCTTCCAGGTTGCTGAATTCTCAATTAGAAATGATGTAGTAATGAATAACCTCATAGATATGTATTTGTGTATTGTTTGAAATATATATTCAGGGTAACTTTGTAGGCATGGAAATGCTGGGTCAAAAGATAAACGTATGTGCAGTTTTGTTATAGATTGTCAAATTCCACCCCCATCCCCACCCCCGCTCCCATAAAGGTTGTGCTGATTGAATTTTTACTGGCTACATATTAGAATGACTTTTGACCCCCAGCCTCCCAAGTAGAATGTGCTGTTGTATTGAAAAATGTTTTGTAAATCTGATAGGTGATAAATAGTAGCTCAATATAGGTTTTTTAAAGATTTTTATTGCGGAATTGGGGGGATGGGAACAGCACTGGGGAATTGGGGGGAAGGGGACAGACAACTTGCTGTCCTTTTGTTCTTCAGTCTAGTTGTGGAGGACGTTGCTTCACTGGCCCAAGTTGGCACCATCATTGCGCTCTTCCTAGCCAAGGCAGATCAGTCGCCGGCTTCTGGATGGCTGCTCACTGCGGCTGCTGGCTACACACGATAGGTAGCCCATGGCAACCCACTGCCACAGGGGCTGCAGCCTACGCCATTGCCGGCGACTCTCTGCAGCCCATCTCCAGGTTGAGCTGTTGTTCAGCATCTTAGCTGTAGAGGGCAGTGTCACTGGCCCTCATATGTGGGCTCTGAACCGGGGCCCTCTGGCGTCCCAAGCCAGTTCTTAACCATTGCGCCACTCGACCGGCCCAATATAGATTTAATTTGTAGTTCTCTTACAATAAGTAAGAGTAAACATTTTCATATACTAAGGGCCATTTTAAGAGCTTAATTGAATTATAATTGAAATACAATTAATTTCACATATTTAAAGTGTACCCTTTCATGTTCTGACATATGCATACACTTGTGAAACTACCAACACACAAAAAAGATGCCTGTGTGAGTACATATTTATTCCCAAAAGTTTCCCCATGGCCCTGCGTAACGTCTCCCGCTCACCCTTCTGCCTTCTCCACGTGCAACCACTCATCTCCTTTAATTTCTAGAATTCTATAGAGCTGGAAGCATATACTATGTATACTTTTTGGTCTCACTTTTTTTTCCTTGGCGTAATGTTTTCGAGATTCCCTGTCGTACCATTTCTCAGTAGTTCATTCCTTTTTTTGGGGAATAATATTCCATTGTATCAATATACCCTAATTTACTGATCCATTTACCTGTTGGTGGACATTTGCACTGTTTTCAGTTTTGAGGTATTGTAGATAAAGCTTCTGTGAACACTAATGCCCAAGTCTTTGTGTGGACATTTGCTTTTTGTTCTCTTGGATAAAAACCTAAAAGTCAAATGTCTAGATCATATGGTAGGTGTATGTTTAACTCTAACAAACTGCGAAATAATCCTCCAAAGTGGTTGTGCTATATACAGTCCCATATATACAGTTGTGCTATATACAGTCAGTATATATCAGTTCTAGTTCCTCCACATCCTTGCCAAAACTTGATGTGGTCAGTGTTTTCATTTTCACAATTGTAGCAGGTATGTACACATATCTCACTGTGGTTTTAATTTGCATTTCCCTAGTGACTCATGTTGAAAAACCTTTCGTGTCCTTGTTTTTGCCATAAATATATCTATTTTGGTGAGTGTTCAAATCTTTAGCCTATTTTAACTTGATTGGTTGTTTTCTTATTATCAAATTTTGAGAATTTTTTGTACATATTGGATGTAAGTCCTTTAACAGATAGATGATTTGCAAATGTTTTCTCTCAGTATGTGGTTGTCCTTTTCATTTTTTTAATGGTTTCTTTCAGAGAGCAGGTGTTTTTAATTTTAATGGAAGTTCAGTTTATTTTTTTGTTCTTTTATGAATTGTGCTTTTGGTGTTGTATCTAAGAAATCTTTCCCCAACCCCAGATCTCAAAGTTTTTCTTCTGGAAGTTTTATAGTTTTAGGTTTAGGACTATGATTCATTTTTAAGTTAATTTTGTATACCCTGGGAAGTATGAATTGAAATTCTTTTTTCTCTTCTTTTCATAACATTGCTTTCTTGTCCTTTTACTGCGTATAGACTCTGTAGTGACATAATCTCTGTCATTTGCAATATTCATTTTTGTTGTGTCTTTCCCCATCAGTCATTTAGAGGTTTATCAGTTTTATCAATCTTCTCAAAGAACCAGCTTTTGGTGTCATTGATTTTTGTGTAATGTTTTTGCTCCTACTTTATTGATTTATGTTCTGATTTTTATTATTTCCACTCTATTACTTATTTTGTAATTTGTTTCTTCTACTTATGTAATTTGCTCTTTTTCTAGTTTATTAAGGTGAAAGCTGATGCCATTGATTTGAAATCTGTATATTATTTTCTAACTAGGTATTTAATTCTATAAATTTCCCCGAAGTACAACTTTAACAGCATCTCTATAATTTTGATGTTTTATATTCATTTTAATTAAGTTCAAAATACTTTCTAACTTCTCATTTTATTTCCTATTTGACCCATGGGTCAGAGAGAATAATACTATTTAGTTTGCAGTTATTTGCGGGGTTCCCAGAAATCTGAATTTTACAGAATTTTTATTTAATTCCATTGTGATCAGAGGCTATACATTACATAATTTGGATCCTTTTAAATATACTGAGAATTGTTTTACATTCCACTATATAACATTTTGATAAGTGTCCCATGCACTCTTAGAATCTACATGTATTCTGCGTGGTTGAGTGGAATGTAAGAAGTGTCACTTAGGTCATGTTGATTAATAGTGGTATTCAAATCCTGTTTATCCTTGTCTGTCGGCTTGCCCTATCACTTATTGATAAAGTGATATTGAGAGCTCTAATTGTGATTGTACATGTGTTTATTTGTCCTCGCAATTCTAAAAGCTTTATTTCTTGTATTTAGAATACCTGTGTGCTATAGATAAATTAAGCACTTAATTAAGTAATGACCTTTACTGTTGGTAATATTCTTTGCTCTGAAATCTTCTTGGACTGAATATTAATATAGCCATTCCAGCTTCCTTTTGATTAGTATTGGTATGGTATATCTTTTAAAATACTTTTAGTTTTAATTTATTGGTCACTTTAGTTTTAAGGTGTGTTCTTATTGGCAGTATGGAGTTAGCTCTTGCTTTTTCAATCAGTTTGACAGTCACTACTTCTTATGTGGGTATTTAGACCATTCACATTTAATGTGACTAATGATACAGTTAATTTTAAATCCAGCATCTTACTATTTGTTTCTGTTTGTTCTACCTGTCCATTGTTTGCCTTATTTTTTTTTCTGCCTTCTTTGGATTGATCGAATTTTTTTAATGAATTCTTTTATCTCCTTTTTTGCCTTTTTAGCTATAATGATGGCTTTGTTATTTTAGTGGCTGTTTTAATGTTTAGTGTATACACTTTAAAGGTCTGAGAGTGTAACCGTAACCCTCAAGTGATATTATACTAGTTCATGTACGCGGTCTGACAATTAAGTTCGCGAACTCATCCTAGAAAAAGTGCTACATACCTCATTGCTGAATATCACTGCGGTCACCTTCGAAGTACTCCCCTTGGGAGGCTATGCACTGATGCCAGTGTCTAGTCCACCCTTCAAAGCAAGTTTGGAACTTTTTCTGGAATGGCCATCAGAGCTGTTGTCATGTTACCCTTGATGTCCTGAATGTCATAAAAATGTCTTCCTTTTAATATTTCCTTTATCTTCGGGTAAAGAAAGAAGTCATTGGGGGCCAGCTCAGGTGAGTAGGGAGGGTGTTTCAATACAGTTATTTGTTTCCTGGCTAAAAACTCCCTCGCAGACAGTGCCATGTGAGCTGGTGCATTGTCGTGATCCAAGAACCATGAATTGTTGGTGAAAAGTTCAGATCGTTTTTGTCTTTCTCACGCAGCCTTTTCAGCACTTCCAAATAGTATACTTGGTTAACTGTTTGTCCAGTTGGTACAAATTCATAATGAATAACCCCTCTGATATCAAAAAGGTTAGCAACATTGTTGCAACAAGTTCGCAAACTTAATTGTTAGATTTCTATGTACAGATGTAAAGAAATAGCATGATGTAGGAAACAGCTTTGTATTTTGAAGTCAGATGGGCTGGTTTAACTTCTCTGTCTGCCACTTACTATGTAAATTGGGCAAATCACTTAGCTCTATTACACTTCATTGTTTTATTTGTGAAAAAATGTAGTTAATTTTTTAGTTATAAAAAATGAAATGAAATAATAAACTGAGTAAACTCTGATTAACATAATAAGCACTCAGTATGTGTTCACTCTCCTTCATTTGCAAAGACATGTAAAAATTATGGTTAAACTATAAATGTTACAGTTGTAGCAGCATCATTCACTAAAAGCACTGGAAAATATCGTGACTTTAAAATATATTTCACACCATTTAGAAATCATTTATCATAACCAGAAAACTCTCAATGATAAATATTACATTTATACTTGGTAAATAAAATTTGATCTACTCTGCATAGTGATGAATGTAAGTGAGAATATTTTCCAGCTACTTTGAAATAGTGAACTGCCCAGGGACAAGGCATGGATGATATTTTGAAGGAAATAAATATTTCAGCTTCACATTTCAGCCTTTTTTCTTTATTCCTTTGATCTGGCTCTGGTTTGCTTATCATTCTGCCTGAATGACTTCACACTGCCTTTTTTTTCCCTACTAACAAGACGTGATCCTGCACCTATTTCAAAATATTTAGGCTTTGTCCTTTTATGGGATGAATATGCATTTCTTATTTTTTACTGATATACCACTGCTGCTAAAACAAGATGTATTGGTGGGTATATATGTAGCTTTGCATATAGAATGTATAATTTATATATGGAACTTTTAATCAGTGCCTTCTTAAATACAGGAAACTTAAAAGGTAGCAACATTAGATTTTGGATTTATTTTGAAGTTTAAAAATTTTAAAGGAATTTTTCTTCGCTATACGCTATAGCCATTTTATTTTTAAGGATCATTTTCCCAAAGTTTTCGTATTTTACCGTAAAAATTTCAATTGCTTTTCTCTTTGCTGAGGTAGAGTTCTTTTAATTAATTTATGAGCCCATCTTATAGTTAGTTAGCATCAAATTATTATGTAAAACTTAAAACTGCTTAAACATTTCATTACATTTACCTAGATTGCTTTATTTTATACTTTACACATAAATCTTCTGAGATTGGTTTTCTTATACAGACTCTCACTGCCTCTTTCCATTTATGTATTCCTACAGCACTTAGAATTTGTCACAAAGCATATATATAATATTACACTACTATTTGATGTTTTTCCTTGCATTCTTCTCTTTTGCCTTAACCAGACTGTACTTTCTCCCAGATAAGAACCATTTCTTTTAAGTTTTCTGCAGTCATTGACCAAGTGGACCTCAGACTTTGATGCCAGGACCTCTGCCTCAGCTCCTAGAACATGACTAGATTACGAGAAGGTTGATGCCAGGATCAGTTCTTTTCAACCATAGTTCAAATCCAGTTGACTTCAAAGGATTTATAGACCTCCTAGCTGAAATCTGTATCTTTTTAAGATATATTTTTTTCTTTTTTAAAGCTTTTATTGGGGAATTGGGGGAGGGGAACAGTGCTGGGGAATTGGGGGAAGGGGAACAGATAAGTTGCTGTCCTTTTGTTCTTCAGTCTAGTTGTGGAGGACGTCGCTTCACTGGCCCATGTTGGTATTATCATTGCGCTCTTCCTGGGTGAGGCAGATCAGTCGCCAGCCACTGGATGGCTGCTCACGGCAGCTCTTGGCCGCTCATGCTGGCTGGCGGTCACACACAGTAGCTTATGGCAGCCCACTGCAGCCCCACTGCAGCCTACACCATTGCCAGTGACTCACGGCAGCCCAGCTCCAGGTCAAGCTGTTGTTCACCATCTTAGCTGTAGAGGGCGCAGTGTCACTGGCCCTCATGTGGGATCCAAACTGGGGCCCTGCTGCTCAGAACTGGTGTCCCAAACCAGCTCTTAACAAACGTGCCCTCGGCCGGCCCTCTTCTTAAGATATTTTTGAAGAGTTGAAGAGAATCCTCTTTCTTATAACTAACGTACTTAAAGCAGTCCTGGCTCTTAAAGACTGGATTTTGATCCTGGGAGCACGGCTCTTTGGGCAAGCCGAACCCATTGACAAGAAAAGGTCCTTGTCCAAAGAGTTCCATAGGACCGTTTTCCTCTAGTAGCTGGTTTAGCCCTGGATCATCATGGTTTCGTTGAGCTTTATTGCATGTTTGCCTGTGGTTGTATCAGTGCTGCCCTGTTTGAGTCGAGTTTTTGTTCATCTGCTTCTGACACTGAGGACTGTTGGCTTCCTTTTTTCTACCTTTACTGTCGTTGTTTGTGAGTCCACTCTCCCCTGAGGGCCTTCTGAGCAACTCATCCCGATTCACCATAGTGGATGGAGATTCCTGCGGTAGAGATCTGCTTCCTGCAGACCCATCTCTATATTAAATGAAGTAGGATGAAATCTCTGTGAACCTTCTTCTGTCTGTTAAGACCCTGTGTTCAGACTTTGTTCCAATATTTACTATTCATCTTTATCTTTTTCCTTTACTTGATGGGAGTCCTCTTAGAAAGACAACTTTCTTACATAGCTTTGTTCCTTAGTATAAGTTAGTGGCTAAAATATACTATGCCTTAATCAGTGTTTGATGAATGAGTCAATGAAAGGTTGAATGACTCTGTTGTAATCTCAAAGCCTTGTTCTGTTAGTAAGAAGAATGGAGAAAATCTTTTCAGGCTTGCTATGGCCATTTTAAACATAATTTTGTTATTTATCCTTAGAAACACTCTCTTGTCTTCTAGTATATTACAAAAGATATATTTATATTTGGCTTTTTAGGCTTCAGTAGTTATATGATTATCTTATATGCAGCCTGCTCTGTGACTCAGGATGGCACTTTGTCCTGATATACTGTTTTGAAATGGACTAACACCAAGAACATGCACACGATATTTCAAAATTGTGATACATGCCTTTTTTTTTTTTAAGATTTTATTGGGGAATTGGGGGAGGGGAACAGCGCTGGGAAATCAGGGAAGGGGAACAGACAAGTTGCTGTCCTTTTGTTCTTCAGTGTAGTTGTGGAGGACGTTGCTTCACTGGCCCATGTTGGTATTATCATTGCACTCTTCCGGTGTGGCAGATCAATTGCCGGCTACTGGACGGCCGCTCACAGCGGCTCTTGGCAGCTCACGCTGGCTGCTGGCTGCTGGCCGCTCATGCTGGCTGCCAGCCACTCACGGTCGCTCATGGCAACCCACTGCAGCAGGGGCTGCAGCCTATGCCATTGCCGGCGACTCACGGTAGCCCAACTCCAGGTCGAGCTGTTGTTCAGCATCTTAGCTGTAGAGGGCAGTGTCATGGGCCCTCATGTGGGATCCAAACCGGGGCTCTGCTGCTCAGAGCTGGCGTCCCAAGCCAGGTCTTAAGCAATGCGCCACTTGGCCAGCCTGTGATACATGCCTGTGATAGAGCAGTGCAGACACGTCTGGCAGTATCATTTCCTTGTAAGGCCTTAAAATTTTCCTATAAAAAGTCATTTTCCTTCACCATTTGATCATCTCTAGGCTTCCTGAAGATTTAACAGTACTTCATTCCTCATTATCCATTACACAGTTCTTTTCTATGTTGGCTTCTACTCTTCTGAACTTACCGTAGAAAAACTAAAGCTTTCTTTGGTTACTTCTTCCTTTCGCGAGCCTTGACAGCCGTTGATCTCCAGAAGCTTTGGTTCATAACTGTACTGACTCTTTGCACTGAAACTTAGTTAGCTTTTTGGGTTGATGCATCTTAGCTAAGGGTGATGTCTGGAAATAACTAATTGGCCTTTGGGCGGCTTCAGCCTGGACCCTACCTCATTCAGATTTGCCAGTTACATGCAAGTATTCCCTTTGGGAGAAATAATTTGGCTTTTTAGGCTGTCTTTTAAACCTGTTGACATTACTTAGAGGCAGTCAAGTAATTGAACAAACACAAAACCTTTAAATGCTTAAAGACTATAACAAAATTTAACCTATTGACTTTTTCTTTGTCTGATTTAACTTTAAAGTCTGTCCACTCCCAACTTTTTTTTTAATCCATATAGCATTGTTAAGGCAGGTATAAATATAATATATTAAGTATCTTAGACAACCCTTTATATGTTCTAAGTTTTGAATATATACTAGTATTGTTGGTTGTAATAATTTCTTATCACTGCTATAAAAAAATTGCCACAAACATAGTGTCTTAAAACAATTCAAATCTGTTATCTTAGTTTTGGAGATCAGAAGTCCACAGTGAGACTTAGGGCCAAAATCAAGGGGCTGTCAGGACTGGCTCCTTTGGGATCCTCAAGGGAGGAATCTGTTCCTTGCTTTGTCCATCTTCTAGAAGCTATCTCTGTTCCGTTCCGTGGTTTGTGGCCCTGTGTCACACTGTCTTTCCTCCACTGCTTGTGGTTTGTGGCCCTGTGTCACACCGTCTTTCCTCCACTGCTTCCATTCCGATATTCTATCTCTGCCTTGAGCTGCTTGCTTCCCTTTTATAAAGACCTGTGATGACATTTGCGGCCTTCCCAGGTACTCCAGGATGATGTCTCTGTCTCAGACCTTTCCCTTACTCACACCTGCAAGTCCCTTTTGCTAAATAAGGTGGCAGATATACAGGTTCCAGGGATTAGGATATGAGCATCTTTGCAGAACCATTATTCAGCCTACGGCGTTAGTGCTGTTTCAAACTTAATCGGCTGATCACACTCTGTAGGATACTCGAGTTGGTCTCACTGATACAAGAAATGACTTTGATCTTCCTCTAAAAACTTATCTACCATTGTTTCTCACCCTTACCCCTTACCGCTAATGAATGAAGTAAGAACAAGGAGGCTAATTTCCCCAGACCTAATAAGATGCAGATGCATCTTAGTCAAGGAGTAATGGAGCAGTGTTTCCTCTCAAACGGGCTTCCCCACCTTCCAAGGTTATTGAGATATATTGGGTTGTCAGAAAAGTCATGACGTATTTTTCTGTGTTTTTCGTTGCAAAAATGTGTCGTGACTTTTCCGATAACCCAATAATTGACATATAACATCGTGAAGTTTAAGTTGTACAATGTAACAAATTGATATATGTATATATTGCAAAATGATTAACACCATAAGGTTAGTTAACATCCATCCCCTCACGTTTTTCCTTTTTAGAAGCATTCTCCTGCCACCTGGGCATAAAACTTTTGCATCATCTTCAAAAAAATTTTTTTATTATGTTGTGTCTGATACATATAAAGAAAGTACGTCAAATAATATTTAAGCACTAAAGGCATACAAAACGAAATGAGCATCATGAACTGACCACCCCAGTTAAGAATTAGAACATTATTGAAACCGTTGCCTCTACCTGTGTGCTCCTTCCTTTCCTAAACTCCCGGCATCCCTGTCCCAGAGGCAACCGTTGTCCTTAATTGTGTGTTGATACTTACCCAACATTTTTTCAGTATAGCTTTACAGATATACTCCTAGTTACAATTTTTTTGTGCGATGAGAATTTTTAAGAATTATTCTTTTAGCAACTTTCAAATATACAGTATAGTATTGTTAACGATACTGTGCATTACATCCTCAGAACTTATTCATCTTATAACTGGAAATTTGTACCCTTTGAACACCTTCACCCATTTCCTCCACCCCCTGCCCACACCCCCACCCCAAGCAACCACCAGTCTGTTTTCTGAGTTTGAGTTTTTTAGATTCCACCAATAAGTGAGATCATACAGTATTTGCCTTTCTCTACCTGATTTATTTTACTCAGCGTAAGTAAAATAAGATCACCCATGTTGTTGCAAATGGCAAGATTTCCTTCTTTATTACTGAATACTATTCCATCGTGCGTGTGTGTGTTTGTGTGTGTGTGTGTGTGTGTGTGTGTATCACATTTTCTTTATTTGTTTGTTGATGTACACCTAGGTTGTTTTCATGTTTTAGCTATTGTAAATAATGCTGCAGTGAACATGGGGTGGAGAAGGGGTGCAGGTATCTCTTCATGAGAGTGATTTCATTACTTTTGGACATATACCCAGAGATAGAATTGCTGGAAAATATGGTAGTTCCATTTTTAATTTTTTGAGGAACCTTCATACTGTTTTCCACAGTGGCTGTACCAATTTACATTCCCACCAACAGTGTAAGGCTCTCTTTTCTCCACATCTTTGTCAACACTTGTTATCTTGTCTTTTTCATGATAGCCATTCTAATAGGCTTGAGGTGATATCTCATTGTGGTTTTGATTTACATTTCCCTGATGAAACAAAACAAAACAAACCGCACTTATTATTATCTCTGTCTTTGATTACAGCCATACTAGGTGGTGGACTGGTATCTCCTTGTGGTTTTGGTTTGCATTTCCTTGATCACTAATGAGACTGAGTGTCCTTTCCTGTGCTTATTGGCCAGTTGTATATGGGGAAATGTCTATTCAGATTCTTCACCTATTTTTTTATTTTTATTTTTTTAGCTGATCCATCCTGCTGCCTGTTGGCAGCTCAGTGGCAGCTCAGCTCCGGCCGGGACTCGAACCGCTATTGCTCAGAGCTCTCACTCTTGAGTGAGCTCTTAACCCATTGAGCCACTCGGCCGGCCCTTCAGAGTCTTTACCTATTTTTAAATTGTCTTCTTTATCTTTTTATGATTGGTTTGTAAGAGTTCTTTATATATTCTTGATACAGGTCTCTTTTCAGATATATGATTTGCAAATATTTTCTCCCATTCTGTGAGTTTTCTTTTCACTTTTTGATAATATCCCCAGCAGCTCAGGAGTTTTTTAATTTGCTGAAGCCCATTTATCTATATTTCACTTTCTTGTTTCTGTTTTTGATGTTATATCTAAGAAAGCTGTGCTTAGTTCAAGGTCACAAAGGCTTACTCCTATGTTTTCTTCTAAGAGTTTTATATTTTTTGCTCTTTTAAATTTAGGTCTGTAGCCCATCTTGAGTTAATTTTTGTGTATTATAAGGAAGGAATCCAACTTTATTCTTTTGCATATGGACAGCCAGTTGCCCCGCACCACTTCTTATAAAAACTATTCCTTCTGCATTGAATTGTCTTGGCACCCTTGCTGAAAATCCACTGATTATCCATGGAAGGGTTTATTTATGGAATCTTAATCCTATTCCATTGATTTCTATGTCTATCCTTATGCCAGTAGCACACCGTTTTTATTACTCTAAGTTTGTAATCAGTTTTGAAGTCAGGAAATATGAATCCTCCAACTTTGTTCTTCTTTTTCAAGGTTGTTTTGCCTAGTCTGGGTCTCTTGCATTTACATATGAATTTTAGAGTCAGCTTGTCAATTTCTTCAAAACGCCACCTGGGATTTTGACAGGGAGTGTGTTGAGTCTGTGGATCAATTTGAGGAGTGTTGTCATTTTTCCAATATTAAGACCAATACTAATTTCCATTTTCCTGGATGGAAATTAAAGTTGCAAGTGTTTAGATGTCCATAGTGTTTACCATTTTTTAACAAGAATTTAGCAGAGATCACCAGTCTTAACAGTCAAGTGAAGAAGAGGCGAAAGAAGTTTATTCACTTACCATGCTTAGTGAAAGGTATTATTTTTAGTCCCTTTTAAGTTATAGCTGTATCTTAAAGTTTTTCACTAACTCACTCTAATCAGTTTAAGTACCGATAAGCAGCCATGAACACAGATGATATAGCTGCTTAAAAGTCTGTTTTCTAGCTCAGCTGGGAAGGGACTGGAGACTCTTCTAGCTGTTTTTCAGACTTGTTTGAAGTTTTTTGTTTTGTTTTGTTTTTCTTGGAGTTTCCAGTGGAGATGCCAAGCTGGCAGCAAATGAAGTATACTGTAATGTGAAGCCTTATAAATATAAGTTGGCTCTCTGCCATCATTATCAAAAGTGCTGGTACAAAAATGTGCAAAGGGAAGGTTTTCAAATCAAGGTTGGCCTGTACATATAAATGTTAGCTTGTAAAGCTCAAGAAATACTAAATTGTACTCCATTAGTCCCCTCCGTTTTATTGCCTTCTTGGAATAATCGTGTACTTCGGAACATCGTTTAATCTGAGCTGGCTTGTGGTTGTGTAAGAATGCAGCGTCTTTTTCTTTGTGCTTTATATACTCAGATGAGGAAAATTTACTGCATTTTATAAATAAATCAGAGCTGAAAAGCAAATCTTCTTCCCACCTTTTTATCTTCATGGAGGCCCAGCTTTAAGGCATTTGAGTGATGCATTTATACTCGGCCCCACAACTAGTTCCACTGAACAAAAATAATCTTCAAAGTCACGTTTCTTACAGGGCACACTATTCAGAATCATAAAAAGGAATACTGTGCTTATGATAGTAAGGAGCAGATTTTTCTCTTTTTCAAACTCTGAAAGTCTTTACTGGCGTTTCATTACTTTGATTGAAATGAAAATGGATCCTTCATTAAAATGAACATCATCTCTATTTAAATTAAGATGGATATTTTCATTATAGTAAGACAGAAGATTCTTGAACATTAGTGGACTTCAATATTTTTGTCATAGTTTAACTGGACAAGAACACTGGTTTTCATTAAGTAAGGCCTTCTTTGACATGAAGCTTTACCATTGAATTAACTCAGCAGGTGTACTGAGACTAAAAACTGGTTGGGAGACTTCACCCACTGCCCCATGCTGGCTGTTGTGTATAGGACAATATTTTCTATTTGTAAATCAGGATCAAAATGATCAATTAAAAGCAATGTGCCTCATTGCACAAGGTTTTATTTTAATAATATTTTTAATATGGTCTCTGATATATACCTGATTATGGTTAGGCTTATGACTTTGGTTTTTGTGGCCATAAATAGGTATAAAGTAAATGAACTAAACTTAGTAGATAAGAATGAGATGACAGAGAAAATGTTCATCCCATTAAATTGGAAGTGTTTAAATAGCTCATGTGAATTATTGGGACAGAAAGTGTAAAACAACTGACTTTTAATATTCATAGAACAAAGTTGATATTTCAGCCACAAGTCATGTGTGTTTATAAAATGTGTTAGGAAAATTTTCTTTTGGCTAATTGATAGTACATAATTTAAAATCATATGATATATAAAATTTTCATGTTTTCAAATATTGTTTAATGTACTTTCTTTCCTATTTGTAAACAGACCAAGCAAGCAAAAGTAGACTTTTGAAAAATTGAAATCTTGATGGTGAAACAGTTTTCCTAAGCGCTTTTAGGAGGGCCTTAACAATGAAAGAGTGACACAGGATGAACTAGTCTACAGCAGGGCAGGGAAGTAGCTCTTGCGCTGCCCAACCCCAACCCCTGCGATGGGAACATTATTTATTCATCAAGCGCAGTAGCCTTTCCCTCTGCCTTTCCCCCTGAGCCTGGTCTCAGAATCCTTCTAATAGAGAACTCTAGGCAGCCCCTGCCGGCCATTTGGGTCCATCACACCAGAGCAAGTGTCCATCAGACATTTGTGACATTTCTCCATCACATTTGCCAACCTAGGTGTAGGCCGTGGTGCCCAATATAATTTATATGAATTTATGTTGTTTTCGTATGCTATTTTAATATTCAAATATTTGAGTATTCAGACAAAATAATCAATCTTTGTCTCCGGGAAACCTGACATACAACTCAAGGCTTCTTGCTTCTTGAGCAGAATAATGTCAGAAGGGTAAAAATGCACCAGATCAAATGAAAATTCCCTTTTGCCATCAGAGTGCGCAGTCTTTTATGTGATGATGTCCCTTGAATCAGCCGTCAGTATGACATCCACTTATTAAATAACCATTGTCTGTCTGTGAACTATTAACATTAAGTGGCAAAAAAGCATCATTAAAAAAAAATTTTTATTTTAACCACATGTAAGAAAAATGGAGAACAAGATATTCAGGTTCCTGTTAAATAGTGAACTAAAGTGAACAACTTAAAGGAAATCTTTAAAAAAGTTTTAGAAACCTGTGCCTCCTTGCCATAAAATGCAGTAACTGCGAGCGCCACCTGGCATGCAGGGTGACTAGAGATGGCTTTGCTCTCTTGGGCCTCACACACCTTGGGGCAGAGTATTAACCCCTGTAGGCCATTAAAATAGTGGCTACAACTGGGAAGCAGATACACAGAAGAACAGGGATTTCAGTGGAAAAACTGCTTAGTGTATCACAGAGATGTCTTGATTATGGTCATCTTTAGGTAGAAGGATGTGTGGGTGGATATAAAGAGCTAAATAGACACGTGTGATACTTACAATGAAAAAAAAGTTAAGATGGGCACAGAGTGTGTTCTTCCAAACCACACACGGAGAGCTGTTTATTTGCAGATACTCCATGTCCAAACACAGTGGATGGGGACTCTAATCTATATACGCGTTGTTACATTTTGTCCTGCTGACATGGAAACTAAGTGACGCTTTTTCTTATCTTTTTGCCATTCAAGCTTTGAGAAAAGTTTTCAATTGGTGGGGGGGGGGCGGGGAGTTTGGTATTTTGATATTTTGTATTACATATATGTCCCATTGGAAAGCCTAGAAATTACTAAGTGTCTTAGAGGGGATTTTAAACTAAGATCTGAGTAACTTCTAAGACATCAAATTACTTTTTTGTCCACATCTTAAAAGACAGTGGCATCACTGTTTGGGACATGTCTTTCTCCCTCATTATGATATTTCTCTAAAATTTGATTTGTGTGAGTTAAATTATGCTATTCCTTAGCATTCTTCAGTATTATAGTTAATAATAATATAATATTTTATATATGTTTAAGCTTTCCCATTTGGGAAGGTGAGCCAAGTTAATCTTACTTATGATGTCCCCATCTATTTAGGCGGCTATACCAAAGTACCACAGGTCAGGTAACTTATAAACACCAGAAATTTATTTCTCATAGTTCTGGAGGCTGGGAAGTTCAGGGTCAAGGCGCTGGCATGGTCATGTGCTGATCAGGCCCATTTCCTGGTTCATAGCTAGTGCCTTCTTGCATGTCCTCACATAGTAAAGGGGCAAAGGATGTCTCTGGAGCCCCTTTTATAGAGTAGTAACCTCATTTTGGGGAGGACATATTCAGACCGTAGATTATGGCATCTAGAAAATCAGGAAAGCAGCATAGCATAGTAGCCATCACATGAGCTCTCCAAGCAGACAGCCAGGCCTGGAACCCTGGCTTGATCCATTACTATTATAGATGTGTAGCCTGGGAAATATTCTCTAAGCCCTAGTTTCCTGTTCTGTAGAAGTAGGGAGATATAATAATAATAATACTCTCATACAAGTTTACTGTGAGAATAAATGAGAGAGGGCATATAAAATATTTTGCACAGTGCCCACTACCTAGCCAGAACTCAGTATTAGCCATTAACTTTCTTGTATTTATAATCTAAAACCTTAATTTTTTTTTCTTTTATCAACATGCAAAGGTATCTCTTCTTCTGTTGGAGCCTTTTGATTATATCATTTTAGTTCAAGGTAGGAAGAGCTGAGATGGTTAACAGTTCTTTTAGGCAAGTCTACTAGAGGGCCGTAGAGTAATTCCAGGCTATCATGTTGTTCTGTTGCACCTGTCATCCTGCAGCTCAGCTCCTGCTACACGTGCATATTAGAGAGGTTTCTATGGATACATTAGTTGTTTTGAAAAATTGAGATATAATTCACATACTACAAAATTTATCCTTTTAAAGTATACAGTTTAGTAGATTTTAGTATATTCACAATTATGTGCAACTATGTAATTCCAGACCGTTTTCATTTCAAAACAAAACAAAACAAAACAATCTCACAAAAACAGAAAAACCATACATATTAGCAATCAGTTCTCCATTCCCTCTCCTCTCAGCCCCTGGCAACCACTCACCTACTTTCTGTCTCTATGGATTTATCTATTCTGGATATTTCACATAAATAGAATACAATATGTGACCTCTTGTGACTGGCTTCTTTCACTCAGCATGACGTTTTTGAGTGTCATCCATGTTGTAGCATACATCAGCACTTCATTCCTTTTTAAGGCCGAATAATGTTCCACAGTACAGAAATACCACATTGCACTATCCAGTCATCAGTTGAGGGAGAGGCATAGCTTTTAAACAGTTTTGTTTTTAGGGAAATCTTTGAAAGTAGTTGTGCCTTCATCAGAACACATATTATGTGTCTCTAGCCTTTTTCTCCTGGGACAAATTATATCAACTTTTTAAAGAGAAGTTTTACAGAATTTGGATCAAAAAAATGAAACCTGAATTTTACTTTAGAGCAGGTTACATATTGTTCTTTCATCCAAGCCTGGTGCTTTGATATTTGAACTGTGAAGCTTTTCGGAACTTCTCTAGGGAGAAAGAGGAGCAGCTGAGTCGTGTGACTGAAGTTCAGAGGTTGCAGGCCCAGCAGGCGGACGCTGCCCTGGAAGAGTTTAAGCGGCAGGTGGAGCTGAACTCAGAGCAAGTCTACACCGAAATGAAAGAGCAGGTGAGGAGGCCACCATACCATCCTTTCTGAAAGTCACTCTCAGTAGGAAGGTACCTACTGATCTTAAATAAGACAGAAACGCATTTACTTTAAAAAAAAAAAAAGCCTTACCAAATTAGCCATACTCTTGGGTCAGGAATTGTGAATGAGAAAGGGCTGTTGTCCTTGTAGGAGGAAGACACTCACCTCCATCACAGCCTCGACGGAGGAGGTGCCCCCCAGTGGCCAAGAGCAAGGGCCCTGGTGGACAGGGGTCAGCCTGCAGGCTCCCCTGTCCGCCGCAGAACATGGGAAGGGAAAGGGGGCTAGCTGTGGGCTCTGCCATGTGGGCTCCTTGCTTGTCCTGGTCACTGGTTGTGCGCTGATCAGCAGCTCCTGGTGGCAGCGAGTGGAGGGAGGTGGAGGGAGAACTGCCTGGAGCTCTGCAGACAAGGAGATGGGTTCTCTTTCCTCCTTCAGGAGCCCTTGATTCCGCCTTAAATTAATGCCAGAATAATCATTGTAAAGTTTCATCTCCAAATGTAGTCATGGCAGGAGTGTATCTACCAGGGGAGCATGGCACAGCCAACAGGTAAAATCCCACGAGCACTCACGGCCTGTAGAGCAGATGCAAGTTAACCATGTCTGTGTTTGTTCATGTTCCATAAACAGTGTTTTATTGATCAGTTACAGCAAATTATTTTCAACCGGCAGTTCAGGAAGACAGGGGCTGTCTCCAGTTCTTGTACAAGTTAAGTGGTATGGTTTTTAGTTTTAAGGGAAAATAGAAAATTTGTAAAAGAATAAAGGGAACAAACACCAAGGTACCCATCAAGAAGAATCAACAATTGTTAGCACTGTTTACTTAAACTAAAACATTACAGATGACGTTTTAATTTGCTTTGTTATTCGTGTCTAATCACATTACTCTCTCCTCTCCACTTCTGAGAGAAACCGCTAGAACTAATTTAATGTGTATTATTCCAGTCTGTTTTATTATTTTCTGTATATATATCATGTTCATGTATGTTATATGCATTTTTTATGCTTCTATTTTTTTAAGTTAAATAAATACTACAGATTTTATGTGTTAGTCTTATTTTCTCTTTTATATTTAATTTTATATATTGGTGCCCTATCCGTGTTGATTTAGTACAATTCTTTTAATACTGAATATATTTTATCATGTGAATATACTATATTTTTTTTATCAGCTCCCCTATTCAAGGGTATTTAGTTTATGTTCAAGTTTTCTTGATTATAAAGAATGCAGCAGTCCTTGTTTGTGATCTCATGTTTAGCTGGAGTCCCAAGCACACACTGGGCTGCAGAAACATTTTTCTAGAAGGCTTAGGACTGAGCCCTGTGGTTTACTAGCTTGGAACTGTGTTTTCTTGATTCGGATTTGCACTCATATTGAATTGTGTGAAGTTGGGTCCTGAGAGCAGGGTCTGAGATACCTTGTCTTTGTTTCTCCATTCACTGCCTAGGGCAAAAGCTAGGTTATTGTTGAGAGTTTGTGCTGGAAGGTGACTTTCAATCCCTGCTACATGGATGTGCGTCTCTTCCCAGCTCCTCTCTATGATCAGAGCACAGGCCCTGCAATGGATGTGCAATGGAGCTGCATAGGGAACTCTCTGATCGGCTTAACATTCAAAGGGATACAGGAAATACTGAAGGAGGGGACCCTGGCGAGAAGTTTGCAGTATACAATTAAGAAGGCTAAAAAATGAGGGCTTGGAATGTGCTAAGGCTGACAGTATAACTTTCTGAGAAAAGCGGACACTATGACAGGCACCCTTGGCTCAGGAAATGCACCTCTTGGGGCTGATGATGCAATATTAACAGATCACAGAATTCATGGGTAAGGAAGGAGGAAAAACAAGCAAACAACAATGTGACTTGTGAAAACATTCAGTAGGACAAGAGAAAGACATTTGTATCCAGCAGTCACAGAAGAAAAGCATACTTCTGACAATGATCTACTGTATAATTCAGGAAAAAAAATCGGAGAAGTAGTACCTTTATAAGAAGACATGATCTTTAGGAAAGGGCCACATATCAAGTAAAATTAATGCAATGAAACCTGGATATATTCTGGAAAAAGAACTGAACCTCAAATAGAGGTAAGAATAAAATGAAAATCTTACAAGTTTCTTGTCAGGATGAAACTGGCAAAAAAACTTAGAAAAATAATGGAGTAAAGCTTCAGAGTATTGAAGGATAAAGGGTATGGCCTAATTTTATACATAATCGAGGAGTTTTTTACTTGCAAAATCGACAGAAAATCATTTTCTTACTAAGAGCTCACGTAATGTTTACCATTTATTTATTTTCTGGAAAAAAATTATGTGAGCACATCAGTCAATCCAGAGAAGAAGTAAAAGACAGCCCACACATGGGGAAACCATCATATTAAAGGATGAGAACAATGGAACCCAACAAAGAAGAAGCAAATTTAACTGTTACAAATCTAGTTATAAGATAGAATGCTAATGTTTTTGACTCTTGAAAAAAAAGGTATATAAAGTAGAAAACATGAATTTAATAACAAGTTACATTTAAATCCGTAGACTACATTAACAAAGATCAAGAAGCAGGTGGATAATGAGAGAGTAAGAAGAACACAGCATGCTAAAACTCTGCCATGAAGAATTGAGACTCAAAAGATTCTTAAAATTACGGAAATGTAGTTTAAAATAACTTTGAAATATATAAACATAGGCATTAATAAAATTAACAAGATATTACAGTCTCATAAAAATCTTGAGAAGATAACAGCAAAACTTGAGAGGAGATATTGCCAAGAGAACAAAAGCAGAAACAGAACAAAATGTCCAAAATAAGACACAGTATATAATTGTCATAATAAATATTAATAGGTTAAATTTTCTAGTAAAAAAGGCATAGATTAGCTGACAGAAATCCATGTGTATGCTATTTTTAAAAGGCACAACTAAAAGTTACACAACAATTTATTAAAAAGATGATGAAAATATATCACTTGTATTTGAAAAGAATGTAATACAGTCACACAAATCAACATCAGTACAAGTCAATGAACTGGATAAATGATATATTTTTGCATGCTACAGGCAAGAGTACTTAATCAAATATGAAAATATATTAGGAATACATAAAGAAATTGACATAAATAGCCCTGGGGTTCTTTAATATATTTTCTCCATCTTTGACAGATCAGAGGGAAAAAACAAACAAACAAATAAGAGTTCTAAATAACATTTTATAAAATGGCTATATTTCTACTTTCTACCCTTTAAATACAACACATTAAATTTCTACTCTCATGGAACAGTTATAAGACTCAGAAGACCATAGGGAAACACCCAGTATATTTCTAAAACTTGACATGACAGAGAACACATATTTTTTATCACAATGCAGTGAACCGAAATTAAAAATCAATTAAAGTTGATACACTAGATTTCACCAAAATTCAAAACTTTTGCTCTTTCAAAGACACTATTGAAAAGCAACAAAAGTAAGGCAAGCAAAAAAAAAATGGGAGAAAATATTCACAAATATTTCTGAGAAATTGTATCTAAAATATAAAAGAAATCTTACAACTCAGTAATAAGAAGACAAACAGCTCAGTTAAAAATAGGCAGAATAGGGACGGCTGAGTGGCGCTATGGTTAAGAACTGGCTTGGGACGCCAGAGGGCCCCAGTTCGGATCCCACATATGAGGGCCAGTGACAGTGCCCTCTACAGCTAAGGTGCTGAACAACAGCTCAACCTGGAGCTGGGCTGCCGTGAGTCACAGGTGATGGCGTAGGCTGCAGCCCCTGTGGCAGTGGGTTGCCATGGGCTGCCGTGTGTAGCCAGCAGCCAGCGTGAGCGGCCAGCAGCCGTCGTGAGTGACCTTCCAGAAGCCGGTGACTGATCTGCCTCGCCTGGGAAGAGCGCAATGATGGTGCCAACTTGGGCCAGTGAAGCAACGTCCTCCACAACTAGACTGAAGAACTAAAGGACAGCAACTTGTCTGTTCCCCTTCCCCTAACTCCCCAGCACTGTTCCCATCCCCCCAATTCCCCAATTTAAAAAAAAATAGGCAGAATATCTGGACACTTCACAGAAGAAGATAATACGAATGACTAGTAAGGACAAGAAAAGATGTTCAATATCATTATTCATCAAGGATGTGTGAGTTAAAACCAAAAGTAAGTGCTACTACATGCTCATAGAATGCTTAAAATTGTAAACATTGGTTGACAATGCCAAGTGTTAATGAAGATGTGGTCAAATGGAGCTCCTGAAAACTGGTGGTGGGAAAACTACCAGTTTCCTGAAAAGTTAAACATATAATGACCATATGTCAGCCATTCCATTCCTATGTGTTTAACCAAAATAAATGAAGACATATCCAGACAAAGACTTGTACACATATGTTGACAGCAACTTTATTCACAAAGCTGAAAACTTGAATAATCCAAATAGTCATCAAAAATTGAAACGACAATCAAAATGTAGTACAGTTGACCCTTGAACAATGTGGGGGTTAGGGGTGCCCACCCTTTCCACAGTCAAAAACCCACATATAACTTTTGACTCCTTCAAAACTTAGTCGTCCCTCGGTATCGGCAGGGGATTGGTTCCAGGACTCTCTGCAGGTACCATAATCTGCAGATGCTCAAGTTCCCCTAGGTAAAATGGCGCAGATAATGCGTACAGCGGGCCCTCCACACCCAAGGACTCCCAACCACGGATCAAAAACAATACAGGTGTTTACTGAAATCCACATATTAAGTGGACCTGCCCTGCACAGTTCAAACTCGTGATGTCTGGGTTAACTGTATGTACAATGGGATACTACTCAGCAATAAAAACTAATGAACTCCTGATACCCCCAACGACATGGAAGAGTCTCAAACTCCTGCTGAGTGAAAGAAGCTGAAAATGAGCACAGTATGTTGTGGACTCCCTGAGTGATGTTCGAATTCCCTACATAATGCTGAGTTTTTTGTTTTAGCAGATGACCAACCCAGTTCATTTCAGAGCAAAAGTCCTACCTCATCTTCTGTGGTCAAGCTCCAGTTCAAGTTAAGTTCCAAGCCTTTGCTTTGCTGCTTTGGATCTGTTTGTATTGTGCTACTCAGGAGTGAGTCTGAGACCTGGATGGTGATTTAAATGGCTCCCCCCAATGACTGCAGGCACTCATGTGACAGTCTCCAAGACAGACCATATGCTGGGCCACAAAACAAGTTTCAGTACATTTTAAAGGGATTAAAATCATACAAATGTGTTCTTTTAACCCCAATGATAATAAATGAGAAATGTACAACAATAAGAAATCTGGGAAATCTCCACATATTTGGAAATTAAAAAACACATGAATAACTCTTGGGTCAAAGAAGATATAAGGAAATTTAGAAAATACTTTGAACTGAATTAAAACAAAAATAAGACATGTCAACATTTATGGAATGCAGCTAAAGCAGCACTTAGAGAAACATTTATAACTTTAAACATCTATATCCAAAAAGAAAGTTCTCAAATCAGTATCCTAACCTTTATCTTAAGAAACCAGAAAAAGAAAAGCAAGCAGAAGAAAGGAAATCATATTTTTATGTTTTCAGAAAGCAAAGAAGTAGAAAACAGAAAAATAGAGAAAATCGCTGAAGCCAAAAGTTGGTTCTTTGAAAAGATACACAAAATTGACAAATTTTTAGCTTGACTGGTTAAAAAAAAAAAACGTGAGAAGAGACATATTATTAAAGTTAGGAATGAAGGAGGAGAGGATACCACTATTGATCCTATAGAAAATAGAAGAATTATAAGACGATATTTTAAGAACTTTATGCCAACAAATTATACAACTTAGGTGAAATGGACAAATTCCTAGAAAGATGCAAATTACTAAAACTGTCTCAAGATAAAAAAAATGAATTGTCCTATAATAAAGATATTTAGTTAGCAAATAAAATCTCACAAAGAAAAGTCTAGAACTAGATGGCTTCACTGGTACAGTCCATCAAATATTAAAGAAAAATTAATTTTAGTGTTTTGAAAACTCAGAAAATTAAAGGTGAAGGAACACTTCCCAGTTCATTCTATAAGGTCAGTATTACTCTAGTATTAAAGCCAGAGACACCACAAGAATACTACAGAGTGACACCTATCATGTAGACACAAAACCTCTTAATGAAATTTTAGTAAACTGAACCCAGTAACATATAAAAATGATTATACACCACAACCAATTGGGGTTTATCCCAGGAATCCAAGGTTGTTGCAACATTTGAAAATCAATACAATACAACATATTAATAGAATAAAGAACAAGACCACATGATCATCTTACTACAGACAGAAAAAGCATTTGAAAAAGTTCAACATCATTCATGGTTTAAAAAAACTTGGTAAATTAGGACTAGAAGTGAACTTACTCAACATTAGCTAAAAGGATATCTATGAAAACTCTACAGCTAAATATACTTAATGTTGAAAAATGTAATGCTTTTCCTCCTAAGAACAAGGAAAAGATGATGTGTGTTCAAGGATGTTTATTATGGTGTTATTAATAGTGAAAAATTAGAAAATATATGTAAGAAAAGTTGGAGAGAATATATAAATTAATTTAAAAAAAAATTTAAGATAAAAAAGAAGCCCTGGAGATAATGTCATCTCAAGAACCATTGAATTAAGAGCCCTTCCCAGCCACAAAATGAGACTGCCATAAAGTAAGGAAAGGCAGGGATGAGAGATAGTATTTGTGGGATTGATTCTGGAATCACCCTTTAATTGGTCCACCCTCGTATCTTTGTTCTGTTATGTGCCTGGCTCATGGTCTGTCTGCTATCTTCCTTTACCAATCCTGCCAGACCCATTTGGCTCTGCTGCTTCTTGACTTGAAGAGTTTGTGTATTTTTGGCATTCTAGGATGCTAGGTATCACATCTCTATGGACTGGTTAAATGATCCAGTGAAAAATCCTGCTTGGTGCATGCCTCTAGGTTCCCCTTTCTCCCCACCACAAACCCTACTCCTGGGTCCTATCTTAGTGAGCAGTCCTCCCGAGGACTGATTGAGGCTGGATTCAGGCTCCTTGAAAAGTAATAGTGATGGCAACTGATGCACAGGAAATTCTTTTGATTGTCTCCTGTTGAAGAAATGTACTTCAGTGGTTTCTGTCGTAAATAGTTTTACCAAGTGCAGTTGAGTTTCTGAAATAGAGAAAGCACCTTTGGTGAGAGTATAAATAATAAGGAACCCCATTTATAATGGACTTCTTATAGTTAGACTCATTCACAAATCAAATACTTTTTACAGGGCAAATTTTAACTAACAATGAGTAAAATATACTGTATGTCAAAACATGATAAATTAGAAGTCCTCTATTCCCAATTATCTGTTGATTAAAAAGTGTGAAGATGTAACTTAAATTCTACAAGAAAGTCAATCAGCGGATTCATTATTTAGAGAAGGATGATGTTTTCAAATGTTTCCATAGTCTATATTATTAACAGTCTTCCTTTTCTGTTGTTTTGAACTGCTCTTTTCTCTTTTTACTGAGATCTTTTGTGTAAAAGCCAGCAGAGCTCAGGGCATCTTTTTCCATTTGGAAACTGCTGCAGACATCAGACAATGGGATTTGAATTAAAAAATAAAAGCTTTGAGTTTGTTTTTGAAAGTGAATTGCTGTTACAGAAACGAGGCCCATGAGAGAAAATGGAACAGACTTAAATTCTTAAAAAATTGCTTCACAGTTTCTTTCACTTTGAAGAACTTTTTTTTTTACCTCATTTAAGATTGCTTAAATAACCTCATTTTTACTCCAATGGTGAAATCCACTATACGTGTTAACTGTCAGCAATCAGTTGTGTAAAATATGCATATTTTAATTTTGAAAATTTAATACTCTGTTAGAATTAGTTCTGTATATATGTATATAATCATATTTTTAAAAGGAATAGTGTTTTATACTCACCTATTCTCTGTGAAACAAACAAATGACTGAAAAAGACAGCTGTTTTTTGAAGTATTGGCAGCAATTCCAAAGTGAAACTTTTTAATCTTGTAAACTGCCTGCGTGAGTGTCAGCTAACTGGTTTCTCCTGGGGCTCCCACGAGTCTCTTGACTTTTGTAGTTAATTTTTTTCCCCTTGAAAATACATCCTCATTAAGTGGTATTTCCTGCTAACTACCTGGCTTCAAATTCTATTCCTTTTCCTTTACAGTCATCAGCTACATGTCATTAACTTTATACTTGGAGAACCCACCGGTTTGCCATGAAAACAACATCCTGCAGCACTGCTGTTGACTAGTGAGGTTTCATGTGGCTCCTCCTAGTCCGATTGAAATTGGTTAGCAGTTTCTTACCTTCTTAGAGATACATTTAGTTCCTCACCCCATTATTGCTAGTGAATTAATGAAAAAAATTCTCAGGTTACAAGGAAAGAAGAATGCCATCTGGAGGCATGTGTGCCAGTAAGTGTAGATGGATAACAAACAGACTTAAAGAAGGAAAGAATCATCATAAAAGCCATTCACTGTGACATAGACACCTTTGTCCTCCTGTTCTTTAAGGGTCATGCTGGCTCCTGTAATTTTGAATAAGTTTCTTAGACCAGTTTTTAGAAAAGAAAAGATTCAATATAAATAGAAGCATTTTCTCTGTTATTTTTTTATGATAATGGAGAGATCTCTCTACCCTTTTAACATTTGGAATTTTGTCTTTAAATGAGATTAGGTAGCAGAGGTAAAATTCCAGAATCATATTTAAATGTTTCAATAGAGGCTATTGTGATAATTAAGCAATTTCAAATGACAGCATCCAAAGAATATGTGTATTTGGCTTTGAAAAACAAAATTAAATAAAAAAAAATTTTAAAAATAGTAACTTTTATCCTCAAATGCTTAATAGAATAATAATAAGTGAAACTTTTTCCTAATAATATTCATCAATGATGAACCTTTTACAGAAGAAAAATAAGCCAAAAATATCTATGAGAACATTGAACCAGAAAATGTCATCCTTTGTGTATTTTGCTGATTTGAATGGTTATCAATTGTGAAAATAGTAACATTATTATTTTTTAGTACTGCAGCTGTTTTAATGACTTACTGGCCAAGGATTCAGCAGACTTGATTTCTTCTTCCATTTATTTATTAAAAATTTATGAATACTTCCTCTGTACCAGCCATTGTTGTAGATTCCGGGGAGTTAGAGCTTAAAATGTGTTTATGACTTGTGTGATAGACCTATGCATTAAAATATAGATTATAATAGATGGTATAACTGGTGGAATAAATAGAGCATTAAGAGATCACAGAGGGAGGGCCAGCTAAGGTATCCCAGTGAGTCATGCATTTATTTGCAATTATGGCTGCTTTGTGTAAAGATGAACTTCTCAAATGTTTACTTGTTGAAATGTTATTGGTAATGAGTTTAGCAAGGTCAGTAAACATTAGGTCAAATATCCAATTCATTTTTATTTCTATAAGTAACCAACAAATAGAAAATTAACTTTGAAAAAGGTGCCATAGTACCAGAAAGCATCACTTACCTAAGAATAAATCTAACAAAAGATGTGTAAGGCCTCTGTTTTGGAAACTAAAAAATATTATTGTGAGAAACCAAAGAAGACCTATGTAAATTGAGGGATGGATCATGTGTATGGATTCGAAGACTCAATGTTTTAAAAATGTCACTCCCCACATGAATCTATAGAATCAACACAATTCTAAAAATCAGAATGTTAGCAGTGCTTTTGGGGAGAAAGGGAGGGCAACTGACAAGCTGATTCTAAAATGTATATGAAAATGTAAAGGGCTAAGAATAGCTATGACAATCTGGGAGAAGAACAGGCCTGGAGAACTTACACTAGCAGATACTGAGACTAATACTAAGCTATAGTAATTAATGCAGTGTAGGTCCAGCATAGGGTGACCAGTGTTACAGAGAAAAGAGACCAAATACAGACTCAAACATATTTGATCCATCTGATTCCTGTCAAAGGAAGTATTGCAGTGCATCAGGGAAAGTATGACCATTCTAATAAATGCTGCCATGTCAATTGGATAGCCATATGGGAAAAAAAGAACCTTGCACCTTATCTTACCCTATTAACAAAATAAATTCTAGGATTGAAAGGTAAAACAATAAAACTTGCACAAGAAAATGTAGGAGCAATTTTGATAGTTTGAACTACTAGGCAAAGATATTCTAAATAGGCAACAAGGCATTAAAAAACAAAATATTGTTAAATTTAACTTCATTAAAATATAAAAAGAAAAAACCTTCTGTTTACCAAAAGGCAACCTCAGAGTGGGAGAAGATATCTGCAATTCAGATGTTGAACAAGAAATTCACATCCAGAATAGTTAAAGAACAGCTATAAATCAATAAGAAAAGGACAGACATCAGGCATATTTTCTGTCATATCAATTTATGATGGTCTCTCACAAAAGAACTATAGATATAATCAATTAATGTGTTACTTGATTTTCCTTGTTAAGGATATTAGTTCTTAGTGAGTCTTTAGCTAAGCACAGAAACAATTATCTGCCTGCCTCTATCTATCTATCTATCTATCTATCTATCTATCTAAAACATTTGAAGGACAATATTTTATTTTTTATCTAAACATGTATTAAATGCAACAAAGTATATTTTGAATTGTGTATTTCTATACAGTTGTCTGCTTGTATAATATGAATTGTACATGTCAAATTACTCAGAATATAATAACACAAGAGTACTTTACTAGAAAAAGAGCAATAACTGACTATGACCATATTTGACAGAGATTGCCAGATGTTGGTCAAATGTTCATTTCTACTTTCTTACTAACAGAGCCCTGATTTTATTTAGGGCAACATTAGACCCAGTGTTAAAGCTGCATTTTCTTACCTTGCAGATGGAGCTTGCCTTTTAATGTAGTTGCAGTGAATGGGATCCAAACAGCATAATTAATTTACTATTGACAAGAACTTGCAGGAAAGCTCCTTAAAAGGGTATTCGAGTCAGCTAATATGGACCCTTGGCCCTTATCCCTTTGCCCTTCACCCTTTGCCCTTCCCTTCCCAGATGTTTAGAGCTGCAGAAGCCATTTTGCAACCATTATGGGAAGGTTAAATTGCAGACCTTAACCCTGACATCTTTGAACTGCCAATATAGCAGCCTATTTCTGAACTTTTTGTTACATGAGGAAAACATAAAGGGCCTATGTTGTTTAAGCTGGGGATACTTGGATTTTTTCTTACATGTAGTCAAAGTAATGCCTGAGGCACCATATAAGGAAAATTCAGCACCCCCTTTTTTTTCCTACCTCTCTTTCATATTGCTTTAAACACTAACTATTCACAAAAATGTACACAGGTCCTTTCTGCTCCTAATTTGACCACCAAGTGTTACTCTTAGGGTTTTTTGGAAGCCAGCGCCACACAATAAAGGAGCATTAAAAAAAACAAAAAACCACTTGAAGTTGAACGGAATATGGAATGATGAAGCAGAATCTTTTGTCTCTATGGCAACTGGGAACTCTGTGTTTCTACAAAAACTATTTTACAAGACATTTTTATTTTCTATTTTTTTGTTAAATTGTGGAAGGAGAATGGAGTGGAGTCTTGCATTTTCTGTTAGTATAATCTAAAATAACGTATTTCATTATCTTACAATACCAGTTATTATTTACTTTGAATTTTTCTTAAGGTTTTGGTATAAAACGTCTTTTCATGTGTTTTAAAATGTGTTCTCTTTTGATTATCAAAGATAATTCTATATTTTGATACAAGATATTCTATTTTATAAACTTTGAGTATAAAGCTCTTAATTTTTATTTTAAATGTTCTAATATTTGAAATATTTATATATTTATTATTTATTTTTCATAGTCTGTGCTGAAGTAAAATAAGAACCAAAAATCAATTTCACATGAAGATCTCGCTTAAAAGTACTAAATAAAGCAAGTCTATCCTCCTTGGTTTATGTTCTCTCTTTTTTTTTTTCCCCCCTTTTGCTTTTGCCTGCCCTTCCACTCATCCTTAAGAATTGATTACATATTTATTCTGCATATCAAGGCAATTCGTTAATAATTCAGAAACAAAAGAAAGAATTATGTCATAGTTCCTTTTATTTGGGAGCTCATGATCTAGATGAATGAACAAAACTCAAATATTTAAAGCCCTTCCATACTATAGAGAAAAGCACAATGTGCTAGAAAAAAAAAAAGACGTTAAGTCCTAGAGCATAGAGGGGAGGGCGGCCTTGATGCCATTTGGTGGGTTTAAAGAACTCCTCAGCAAGGAAGGAGACGCGAGTCCACCTTGAAGATTGACTGGATGGGGAAAAACATGAAGGGGCTTTCCTGAGAGTGTGACGAGCAAAAAGCTACAGAATCAAGAATGGCCATGGCTTGTCTGGGAAAGGCCAACGATATTGGAGTATAGGGAGTGTCGATTGCTGGGGACCAATTACGGAGCCTCCTGCTTGGGGTTTCACGTGAAGGGCATTGAAGGAGAGAGAGCCTGGAGGCCCACGTCTTGAGTTAGAGACAAAAGAAAACAAAGTGGGCTGGACTGCGCCTCATTTAATATAATTTTTGTCTAAAAATTTAATATTCGATTTTTTAATTTTACAGATGGAAAAAGTGGAAGCAGATCTAACAAGATCCAAGTCTCTTCGTGAGAAACAATCAAAGGAGTATTTATGGCAGCTGGAGGATGTCAAACAGCGATACGAACAGCAGGTTGGTCTTTCATGGTGGTGATGCCATCTCATGTTTTAATGCATGTATAATCTTTTAGATATCTCTATATCACAAAATCTCTGCAAAATGAAAATAGCACTGAGAACATTATTACCAATATATGTGAAATATTTAAAATAATAGTTGTTTCAGTAAAACCCAGAAACAGAGTTTTAATTCTCCACTGACGTGTACTCTGACAGTTTGTTAATTGGAATGTGTAATTGAAACATTCATTTATTGTGATTCTTGAGTTCCATTCCTGTCAAAGTACCAGTTTGTTTGTTTGATTAATCGTTTAATTATTAATTTGGGGGTACCTGCTGTGTACCAGATACTATTACCGGCACTGGCACAGCAGTGAGCGCAACCAGCAAGGCTCCTTTTCTCAGGGAGTTCCATGGTTTTTTGTTTGTTTGTTTGTTTGTTTGTTTTTAGCTGAGCCATCCTGCTACCTGTTGGCAGCTCAGCGGCTGCTCAGCTCGGGCTGGACTCGAACCACTGTTGCTCAGAGCTCACACTCTTGAGCGAGCTCTTAACCAACTGAGCCACTCGGCCAGCCCCTCAGGGAGTTCCATGTTGATGGGCACCCAGCCCTTAAATAAAAAAATGAAATGATTTCAAAGAGTGATTTGTGAAGACGAAAAGAGGGTGTGTACATAGATCTTGCCAGGTGGAGGGTGGGAAGGGGATTACCGCACTGCTAGGCGGTCAGGGAAGCCCTCCAAGCTGGGACCTTTGTGCTGAGAACCCTGGAAACCAGGGAGGAGCCAGCCGTGAGGTCTCTGGAGAAGTAGCATTCCAGACTGGGGGGGAGAGCAAATTTGGAGACGCTGAGATGAGCTCAAGCTGGGAGTGTTTGAGAACAAAAACGACAATAAAGGTCTGTTGAGCAGGAACGTAGAGAAGGTTCCAGCTGTAGGAGACGAGGAGGGAGAGCTAGGTTGGACTAGGGCAGCATAGGAGTTTGGCTTTTGTTCTCAGTGCCCTGCCACTGTTTATTACTAAAAAGGTTTTATTTTTGTCTTTTAAAAATATCTTCCTGCTGATTCTTAGACTCTTTAAGGTGGCTACTAATTTTCACCTGTATGTCTAATCTGCTTGCCCTTAACATCTGGAAAAATGTTAATTAGCTTAGTCACTCAGTTAAGAAAATTTTTTCTAAAGACAGTATTTGAACCTTTTCATTCTGGAAACCTGAATAATTTTTTTTCATAATTATATTTTTCATCGCTTATAAAGTGGATCCTACATCAAAAACTAATTAACCCATTGTGATTACTGAATCTGATGCTGTCTTTCTAAGTGATAGCAATGAGAGGCTCACTTGAGCTCCATGAAAAGAAGTGTGATCCAACGTGTGACCTTAGGGTTGTTGTGTTGCTATTGTTTTAATCTTAAAATGTTGGCATAAATACCTGAGTTATTATACAAGGATAGTGTAAAGGCAAAGTAGTTATAAAGACCAAAGTTTTCAAATTGACCCTTCTTTATTATTTTCATTATCTGGGTTGTCCTTCAAGAGAGAAACACGTAGGAAAGGAGTTGAGTAAACGACCATGTAGAAACATCTCCAGCCTTGGTGTTGACAAGGGCCAGACACCATTGTTACGTGTTTTATATGACTTCAGCCACTTCCCATCTTGCACTAATCTTGTGAAACCGGTACCATCATTTATTACCCCCAGATTCTAGTTGTAGAAACTGAAGCACTGGCCCAAAGCCCCACACAGTCAGTAGGTGATACAATCAGAGCTTTAACCTGAGCCATGAACTAAACCTCCACTCTGAAAGGACTCCCCTTGGAGTTCCAAGGCACAGACACTGAACCCGGGAGCAGATGGTACTGTGAGGAATATTTTGAGTGGTTTCAAAGTAGTTCCTCCCTAAAGAAGTATTGAGGTGTGCAGTGGTCTTTTTCGTGAGAAAGTGTTTCCCTACTTGAGTGTGTCCAGGAGGCTGTCCTCCCACTACAGTCCCTTCCAAATCCCGTGTCCTGTGACTTTCCCTTCCTTTGCCTGATTGGCCCCACAGCCCCTCTGTGGGTCTCCTGATAGATGTAGACATCTCTGGTTCCACCACCGACTCATTCACTTACCTACCTGTCTAGCTGGATTTCCTCACTTCCGGGCCCACGCCTACCTTCTCAGTTGCCATTCAAGTGCAAGCGTGACAACTTTTCTATTATCTTCTCTTACTTTTCTCTAAAATGTAACGTCTTAAATGTGAAAATCCTAAAGGGTTAGAGCATTTCACACTGGAAGGATATTTAGGTGCTAATCACCCAGGCTTCTCAAACTGGGGTGGGTGACCCCGGGGAGGTGAGCAAGGGCCAGGTGTATGCGAAGCTGCGTGCATGTTTTGTGGAGTGTGGGATTCACATGCTTATTTGTGGGAAAGCAAAGTAGTTTTACTCTTGAGGTAACACTCATTTTAAAACAAACATAGACTTCCCTGTTGTGTAAAATGCAAAATTCTCATGAATTTTTAAGATAAAATAGGAGATTTCAAAGAAACTTCCAGCTTGCAGAGGCTGCTTCAGGCTATGCCCTCAGATCCCCCGGGGGGTACTATTCATTTTCACTGCTTCTGGGGGTTCTTTGGTGGGAAAGTTTTAGAGGCACTTATCTGGTCTAATCCTCACATTTTATAATGAGGAAATTGACATCCAGAGGAAATGAATGACTTGTGCCTTCTGGGCCTCAGTTTCCTTATTCAGTTTTAATTTTTGAACCCCTCCCATATAGAAAGCATCATGCCAGGAACTGTAATGAAGTGAAAAAAGCAAAGTGGCATTTGAAAGTACTTTAGCCCAAATGCAGGCATAAAGCGTACAGATATGGAGAGAAAAACATCAAACACATGGGATAAACACTCACAGAAATATCCTGTAAAGCCCAAGCTTTCATCAAGACTTCCTGTTTCTTTCCTGTATAACCCATTGGAACAAAAAGACAATTCTAATTGTCTTTTCACAAACCTCATTCAACTTGGAAACAAACAACAAACCAGGCATGCTAGGATTTCCTGAACATGGAGATTTTTTTGGCAATTCCATCATATCATTCTTTAATCTGATATTTTATATTTTTTTCTTTTCACTACAAAGCCTTTAAAGGGAAATGTAGTTCAACAGATAAACAAGTGTCAAATTCTTCAGAATGAATAAATACTTTGTTGTTGATTATAAAAAACACTGAAGGGGCAACCCCTTACACATTACTGTTATTTTAAACTTAAGATATTTTGGTAGCAAAGATGGTAGTCAAGATAAGACAGGAATTATACAAAATAAGCAAGTGGGAAATTTTAAGATCACTTGAGATAGTTTTAAAAAAAACAACAGCATGCCATGCCCAATTTTTCCTCTGTAAATATTTTAGTTTTTAGTTATCTAGATTTTTTTTTTTTTTTAGGTAAAATAGCCTAAAAACATAGGCCTCTTTTAAATTAAACTATTTAGTCTACACTGGAAAAGGATATAGTAGAAAGCAAGAGCCAGAGGAAACAGAAGGAAGATATTCACTAGTACAGGCCCCCAGGAAGGTGGAGGTGTGTGGGCAGACCCCTAGCACAGGTGGAGGCGAGAGGCAGGCCTGTGCTGTGCCTGGTGAGAAGAGGAGGGGCAGACAGATGCACAGAAGTTTGTGGATCTGTAGCAGTAAAATGAGGACATTTGTATTATGGGAGGGTTTTCTTTGTGAGATAGGAGGCAAGATCATTGCTGAGACGGGAGGAATTACATGGACAGGAGAGCTGATGGAAGTGGGAAGTTTTGCAGTCCTTTTGGTGTTGGCATCATGGATCTGACTAGAAAACTTGGTGAAATTTCTTTTGGGTATTGAGGTCTAAGATGAGGTTAATGGCCATGAATCTGTGGATCTCCCTAAAGGGGGAAGGGGCATTTTCATGTGGTTTATTGATTTCTACATCTAGTACGCTCGTGTTCTTCTCTTTGTCTTCTTGTTGTTCTCCTTATTATACTCTTTTTTAAGTCTTTTGGCTTGGCTTTCCTTTTCTAGTTTGTAATAAATAATTTGGGGGCCTCGACTACATATTAGTCTTGCTGCTCCTTCATGGTAATCAAGAGAAATGGCAATTTCTGATCTAATGATGCTACAAGCCTTTCAAATTCTTTCTTTTTATAACGATCTAATCCATGAATGCAGCCATGCTAGAAGGCACAGCTAGGTCCTACAGGAGACAGGTACAGTGACAGATTCCTGGCCCATTAGGCTACCAGAACCAGAGACCCAGGCTATGAAGCTGTAGATCCTGAGGTCCAGGCCAAGTGTTGGGACCTGGGTTCATAGAAGGGCATTGATAATTAGTGAAAGGTTAATGGGATGGGCATTGATAATTATGAAAGGCTTTTTGTTTTTATTTTGACTTGGAACTTTTCTCATTGGTGTTAAAACAAATGGCACCTTTATCTAGAGTGGGAATTAAGGGAGCCAAGATGAACACAGTTCTTTTCAATAACTATAGTTTAAGTGTATATTATATGTTTCGTTTTAGGGATACTTCATTTTGAGAATGTTTCCTGGATAGTGATAGGGCTAAATGCTGTTCCAGATGCTTAGGATGTGACAATGAATAAAATAGTCTCTACACTTATGGCAGAGGGGACAACACCGCCACACACACATGCTCACTCTCAAAATATAATCTAAGGTAACGACAATTGCTATGAAATAAAGCAAGATAAGGTGTTTGTGAGTGAAGCAGCTATTTTATATAAGGTTGCTATCATACGAGTAAAAGGTATTATTTTTGATAAGGTTGTCAGTGAAGGACTCTAAAGATTAAAACCTGAATCAAGTGAAGGGGGAAATCATACAAAAACCTGAGGTGAGAAAGAATATCTCAGGTGGAGGGAGTGGGTGGGGACGAGGCTGGAATGGAGTGAACCAGGGATAGAGTGGGAGAAGCGGGCAGATGGTATCAGCTTCTATAGACTGTGGAGGGGAGTTTCCATTTTATTCTGAGTGTGATGGGCAGCCATTGGGGCATTTGAGTAAGATCTGGTTTACACTTTACAAAGATCTGTCCAGCTGCTGAGTGAAGCGCTGACTGTCGTGGCGGCAGGAGAAGCAGCAGGGAGGCTGGTTAGGAGGCGACTGCAGAGTCTGGCAAGAGACTGTGGCTTGGACTAGGGTGGGGGGGACCAGGGAGGGCAAGGGGTCAGATTTGGGATGTACTTTGCAGGCAGGACTTGTTAATGGATGTGAAGTGGAGTGTGGGGGAAAGAGGGAACTCAAACATGACTCACAGGCTTTCCAGCTGAGCAACCAGGTGAGCGGCGGTGATAGACACTGACGCGGGAGTAAAAGGCAGTCCCAGCACTGAGCCCAGGGGCGCACCAACCATTAGAGACGGGGAGGTGGGTGAGGAAGCAACAAAAGAAGCTGAGAAGGAGCAGCCAGTGAGGTAGGAAAAACCATGAAGGCGTTATTTCCTGTAAGTCATGTGCAGGAGGTGTTTCAGGAAAGGAGATACAGAAGCAGTTGTTTCAGGTGTGGCCAAGAGGGGTCAGATGGAGGCTAAGAGCTGACAAGTGGATGTGGCAAGAAGGCCTTTAGCCACCTGCTCGAGACCAGTTTCAGTAGAAAGTAGGAACCACAGCCTGAGTGGTGTGGGTGGAGAGAGACGGGCGTGAGCAACAATCCTGAGGAATTTTGAGGGAGAGGGGAGCGGAGAAATGGGGTCGTAGCTAGGGGAATATGTATTAAGGGGAAGTTTTAAAGCATGAAATACAGTAAAAACATGTTTGTTGATGAGAATGATCTCGTGCAGAAGAAAATGTTGATGCAGAGAGTGACGGGATAACTGTGAGACCATCGGGCTTCACTTGGCAAGAGGGGGCAGAATCCAAGGCCCAGGCGGAAGGACGCACCTTTCAGAGCAGCAAGGCCAGCCGCCTGTTTAAGCCGTGGGAAAACCAGGGACCACGCAGGCGGGAAGCCAATTCGGTGAGAAGGTGGAGTAGCTCCCTTCTGACTACTTCAGATTCTATTCAGTGATTGCTCCTGAATGCCACGCGTTGCGTTCACAATGATGAGTAGGTGCAGTCGGCGATGGGAGAAAGTAGAGAGAAAGCAGACATAGTCCAGTCTTGGAGTTTATAACCGAGTTGACCTGTTTCTCCTACTTTTCATACTAGCTACTCACCTTGGATGATTTCTATATTTCATATTCATTCAAAAGCAGTGATGTACCAGATTAAGACAAACTGAATGTGTTTTCAAGGAAACAGACGTAAGGTAAAATAAATTAAAATATACAGTTAAGACACGTTTTCCCCAGAAATGTTGAGCTCTGTCTAGGAGGCTGTATTCTTAATGAATTTTCTCAATTTGAGTGCTGTGAGTTGACTGTCGTTAAACCTGGAGGAAAAATCTTCCTGAAAGCATTTGACTGTGTGACTCCTTCCTGGGTTTTAATTGAGATCTGGCAGATAAAAACAGAAAATGTAGTGAATTTCCCAAAATGTTTCCAAAGCCCAAGGTGATTATTGTCACTCATCGCCAGCAGGTGCGGGGTAAGTATTTTGAAGTGTGAAATGGGGAAGAAAACCACAGAGGATGGCACTTGCTTTCAGCACATCGTCGTTTGTCAGCTTTCCTTTGTAATCGCTGTTGGGCTTAGCCTTCCGCCCTCACTCAGTCGGTCCTGAGCTTCAGGAGCTTGCACAGGCGTTCGTCCCTGGAGGGTGGTGGTTGACCAGAGAGGAAAAGGAATGACGAAGCAGTATAAGCTGGCAGACCCTTGTTCCATCTCCAATTAGCAGTTAGCCCAGTAATGTTAAACTTCTAGATAAAGAGAACTTGTGCGACTACATCAAATGGTTGATTGACAGATATCATGGATGATTCTTTTTGTTGCCACAAATATGTAATCCTGGAGCCACATGGCCACCCGAAAATGACAAATTGTATTTCTGCTCTTGACACACTGCCGATTTTTTACCTCTTTTTTTTTTTTTTGTGCCTCTTTCTATTAAGATGTTCGGAAATTCAGACCATATTATGGTATTTTCTGTGCTAAAACGTATTTTTCCTCTGACTCCAAAGGCTCAGAACAGATTGTATATGTCCTTAAGTTTATCTGTAAAGGAATCTTGATCGCTCATGTAATGTAATGTCCAGAAGCACATTTTACACCATACAGCTGCAATTAAAAGAAAAAGATTCCAACAGTTTTTAGTAAGAACACTACACCAAGTCTGGTGAAATGGTGCTAACTTTGCAATAGACTCTGTCCCACCGGAGCTAAATTCTGGAACTCTAGAGAACCTGGTAACTTACTTTGTCATTTCAAGTATGCTATTTTGCAAACGCATATGGGAAACTGCTCAGAGACCTAACCTGATGATGCTAAGCCGCTGCCTCTTAAATGGAGAAAACCAGAGCATGATGCACTTGTTTTGTAGTGCGACTCTTAATGCCACAAGTCTTATCAACTATTGAGTCATTGGGAAAGTCATGACGCATTTTTGCACTGAAAAACATAGAAAAATACATCATGACTTTCCCGACGACCCAATATATAAAAGTAGCAGCAAATTTCATAACCAAGAAACAAAATTGTTTCACAGGGAGCCCTTCCTTGGGATCTGGGATGATGTAGAAATGTTACTGGCAAGCCCTATAGAAAAATGCTTGTCCTTCAGTGGCTAGCACTTTAGAGCCACGTGCCCTTGAAGTATTTATTATTAGTCTGATGTATATAACTGCGCAGAATACTGAACTGACCTTCATCTCTTCCTTAAAAAAATGTAGCATGTTTACAATAGTTTGTGATTTCACTAGGCGGTGGTCTCCTCTACCACTCCAGTTATATTGATCCAAGGTGGAGATGCCAGAACTGCCTCAGTACTGTGTAGTACTGAGGAAGAGGTCAACAGCCTCAGGAAAAGGAGAATATTAGAACGATGTTGTTACTTTAGACCAGATAGCCTTTAGACCTTCAAGCCATGGGAGGCCTAGAAGACAGTGCCTTCGCTAAGGTGCTGGGGCATGCACTGATGGTGGGGACACCAATCACTGAACAGCTCCGTGGTGGCTTCCTCTCTGTGCCAGGGCCAACAGCAGATAGTGCCTCTTTTCAATAGGATGGCAGGGTTCCAAAATGCAGACACGAAAATGCCAGATGGAAGGTAGACATGCTTACTATAATGGGCGGCAAGGCTAGCATGGTGTCTTGCTCCTCAGGGATCTGTGGCCGTAGTGAATACAGCATGGTGGCCTGACGGATAAGATAAGGTAGACAGAAACCAACGAGAGCTGTACTTGTACAACATTAACAAAAAAGTTAAGAGCTGGGGAGTGAACTTGTGATAATTCTCCACTTCAGTGGAAAACCATGGTCCTTCATCAGGTTTCCAGATCCAAGGTCACCATTAACAGACCCAGAACCCATGTGTTTGAAGGGAGACCATGACCCTTGATAAAGGCTCTTGCAACACTGGGACAAATAAATATTCCCCCAAAGCAAGCTTTTGCTATTTGACATCGTAACTGTACACAATGAAGAAAGCAAAAATTCTGCTAAAACCTTATCTGTTAGAAATGACTATTGTTAATCTTATATGAGCAACATTTCCAGAAATTTCTGTGAGAGATAGATAAATAACAGGGTAAGTAGATCTATAGACAAAAACAATTTTTTAGAGACAGGCTCATGCTGTTGTATGTTTGCCACTTTTTATGAAAATATTTAATTTTGTATGAAATTCATTGAAGTAAAAAACCAAGACAAACTGAAGGAATTCCTGAAGTTTAGAAGATGTTTTTTTCCATATGAGAGATGATTTCTTAGGACAGTAAGAAATAAAGGTTAAAAATACATTGAGGTTAGAGTCATTTTTAAATTTTATGGTTCAATTTTGAGAGCATTCGTTTGCTCCTTACTATAAAAAAATAAAATTAACATGCTACGCTTCCTTCTACCCAGCCCTATCACTCTATTTTGTCAATTATAGTATTATTTATACATTTGGAGGTTTGTAACATTCATATTTTGTTCTATAACCATAATTATATAGTTAGTTTTTTAATTTAACTCAATTATATGCTTACCACCAGGACGCTGAGCACAACTCCATATCTGAGCCCTTTTCTTTGATTCATCTGTTGACTACTGATATCACCATTAGCCAGCCTTCATTAAGCAGGTTCCCTGGTGGTGGTATATCCTATTTCCCCTGCAGCGTATATTATAGGTTCTGGATCAGCTTGACCTAGAGACCCCACTGACCACTCAACATTCATCCCTGGGAATGCACTGTACTTTTGCATCCTTCACTTTTTCCATGGTTTACTACCTTCCGGTCACCACTAACTCCATTAGACTTTAGTGTTGGTTAACCAGAAGTTCCTAGTAGTCCAAGGTAAGGAGGATATGCTACTGTGTGTTTACCTTTGATATGTTCCCACAAGTAAAGGACCAAACTGGAAAACCCAAAGAACTCTTTTAACATTTACTTACATGACAGGGACTAGAAACCAGTAAAACCTTGAATTTAAACATAGGTCCACCTTGATGATAGCCTTTGTGGTCATAAATATAATCATCAAGATGTTTCCAGAACATTAGGGTTTTTCTCCTGGACTCTTACCATTTATCAGGAAAGGGCACACTTGCCAGAAGATACAGTGAGGAAACCTAGGCAAAGACCAGGAATGGCTCATAACATCTAGAAGTTGGCCAAGGAGTGTTGGGCTAAGCAGACAAGCCTGCACGATTTCACCTTAAAAGGCTCCAGCAACCTTGAGATGTGTTCATTAATTAGTATCACTGAGCAACAGGCCCCAACAGCAAACTAATAATTATGAACATCTATGTTTAGGCTTGAAATTCCATTATCCATTTGACTTGTTCCTGATTTTTAAAAAATGAATAAACTGAAATTTGAGCATGGGCAGGGCCATTGATCAGTCTGTCAGAGCTCCTCAGATGACTCAGAGAACGTTGCTGTGAAAGTGCATTATGCCTAGAACCCAGAGCGAGATGGCGCCATTACTGACCATCTCACAGTGACAGCTGTTCATGCGTCTTTTCTTGGGGAAAAATCTGTAATTCTTCTCCCTCAATTTTAGGCCAATTGGTTACTTTTCGCTAGAGTACTGTAAAATATTTTGCTTTCTATCAGTTTTCAATCACATCCATTCTCCTAGTTTTTCTGAGGCTTTTAAGAAGATTTCAGGAGAACTTTCCACTTCCTTCTATTTCCTTTCAGTGTGTAAAACACTTGAATGATTTTAAGTAAAATTTATAATTTTGTTATAATGATGCTTGATATCATAACACACTGAGTAGAAATAATAATGTGTCCTAGAACTGAAAGTATTCTAACTCAATAATTCATACACTGGCTACCTGAAAGAAAACTGCAGTAATATCAATAAATTTTTAAATTCTAACCTTTGTTGGGATTAGCATTGTATTATAGTTCTGTGAACCGCAGAATAATAAAACATGCACATTTATTTTAAATAAGCAAAGAAAAATTTTCTTCATTACTTGGTATAGTGCATAAGGAGAAAACTTTTATATTATTTTTCCTGTATATTGCCAATAGTGGAATAATGTGGAAAAAGATTCCTAAAATTTAAATAAACCTAAATTCACTAGAATGCATCTTTATCCTCAAATGCAAAATAAATTTTTCCATATTATTTTATATATTATTTTGTTCTGATAAATATATACATTCCAGAGTTAGTATACTTTCCTTCTAAATAGTATAATAAATTTATGAGTGGTCAGAAATTTATTGCTGATCTCCCGATTCTCTAAGAAAAATCACAATAAGAAAAAATTTTGAAACCTGTGTTTAAAAGTAAATTTAATTTGTGTTTTGATTCTTAATTTGCAAGTTGAGGATGAGAATTTTAAGTCTCAAAAGAAAATGACTTCTGAAATTTAGTGCAGCATGCTTGCTTGGAGAAATGAATGCTATCGCTTTAAGATAAGGTAGTCTGGTGATTCATTGCACGAAACAAGATCGATTTGGAGGAGGCTCCTACTGTTAGCTTTTTTGAAGATGGATTCTCACGCCTAAAATAACACAACATATTCTAGATAACAGCAGTTTTTTCCCCTGAAATCCACCAAAACTGAAGAAAAATCCAAGTGACTGTTCTTAGCAGCTGTGTGGCCTGGAGTTCACGGGGGAAGCTGGCTTCCTGCAGTCCCCTATTCATCACCTGCTTCAAAGACAGCCTGGCTGGCTATAGTTTGCAGGCCAGGTAGGGTGCCATTGTGCACAGTCTGGGAGGATTAGTATCAAAGCTGCGGCAACCAGGCCCTTGGTCTCCGGCTGCCATTCAGTCTTGCAGGGAGAGGCTAAGACTGGCCAAGGTCACAGTCTCCAGTGTGGAGTGGACTGGGAAAGGATCCTGAGAATAGAATGCTTTTTATGAAATCATGGCACAGGCTTGCAGCACAGCAGGTGCCCCTCTGGAACACATAACATCTGTTTATGTTGGTATACCGTAGCTGACAATGAGATAATAGAGCTTTGAAATGTATCATTTTATTTTTAAAAAGACAACGATATATACAATAATCCAGATGCGTATTTAGCTTCGATCTTTTATTTGAAAATCATAAAGAAAACTGACCGATGTAATGGCTGCTTTTACATGTATATGTTTAAGCAAAAGCAAAGCGTACTGACTATTAACCATTTGTAACCATTGCTGATCAGGAATACCCGAATTCTTGGGGAGGAAATACCTAGCATTCAACATCATTTTTTTCAATGTTCAGGCATTTGTGTCAACAGATTTTAGGATTTACTGAATATGCCCAACTGTCTTGACTATTAGATTTGGATCCCCCCACCCCCCAAATGACAGTATTCAAGGGTGAGGTAATAATGACGCAAAAATAAAATTTTCAACCTGGACAAATTAGAGAAAAATTAAGCTGTCCATGAGTTGTCATGACGACAGGGATGTTCTGTTGATGAACTGTCCTCCTCATTGTCCAATCAGATAGTAGCGCTGAAGCTGGAGCATGAACAGGAGAAGACGCACCTATTACAGCAGCATAACGCACAGAAGGATAGCCTAGTCCGAGACCATGAACGGGAAATTGAAAACCTGGAAAAACAGCTTCGCGCTGCCAATATGGAGCACGAAAATCAAATTCAAGAGTTCAAGAAACGAGATTCACAGGTAATTATCAATAATATTTGATAAAACGGGTATCTATTTTTAAAAAGTCATCAGCGTTTAATGTTTTCTTATTCTTGTTGATGCACGCTGTTTGATCATTTGCAAAACTGACATATAAATGTGATTTTTTTTGTTTGTTTTCTTCCTTCCATTCTCCCCCCCCCCCTTTTTAGGGATGAATCAGGCTTTAACTACAGAAACCACAGGTAGCCAGATTAAAAATCCCATGGCGCGCTATAACTTGGCCCCTTTCTTATAATCTTGTCTCAGTTCCTTTCATGATGGATTTTTTTAAGGTATCTGCCCCTTACCCCTCCCCTAAGCCTTAGCAAATCCCTATGAAATATATCAGCCTCACTCCTTGCTTTTTGTTTTAATCTCTGCAGGTAATCAAGCAGCTGTTTTAATATTTGCTTTTCCTTCCTAGTGTTGCTTTTTTTCATTAGATTCTATATTTGATTAGATCACTCAGATGGTAATTGACAAAAATGAGTCCAGCGAAAGGCTCTTTCCCATCAGGTCTGTTGCTTTTTCCTACATGCACATACACATGCCTCCTAGACTCCATCTCTGTCGTCCCTGTTGGAAGCCATTTGGCAGAATAACCCCCAGCTGTGGTAGCATTTGACTCTTCAAACTTATGGATGAAATGTGCACTGGCAGCATGGAAAATTATCTTTATAAATTTCAGATGAAAAAAATCTTATTGAGCCTGTATCTTTGTAGTACAATACATTCTTTAGGGTATATATAATCAAAGGCCTTTAGTGTATCCTCTTGAGGAGATTGCTGTGAAATTTTATTAAAGAAAAATTGAAGAGCAATTGATAACAATAAAAAGATAATTTTCTTTTCTAATGAAACCATATCATATATGAGGTCTAAATACCTCTTTTCCCATTGAAATCTAACCATGTTATCCACACCACACCTAAGCTTCTTCCTAGGTATCCTTCCTCCCCAAATAATATAATTTTTAAACAATGAAATAAACCTCCTACTTGTTATAATATGTGTTTCAACAATTTTGTAATTATCTACCCATAAAAATACTGCTGATTAAATAGATGTTAATTTCTTGAGTGGTGGGTGGGAGGCGGTAAAGCAAAGAATAGGAGTTATTGGTTATTTTTCATTTGACCTTGAGTCTTTGACTTTCGAATAATATCTGGGCAATATAAATATACTCAGCACAGGTCTTTTTGTCAGTAACATCAGTTAATAGGGAGATTATTTATAATTTGTTTTATGGGGGTTGCTAACTAAGAAGGTGGTCATTGTAGCATAGCCATTGTACTGGAATAGTCAGGTGGTTCCTGTTCAATCAACGTGTATTATGTTTTTGCCCCCAGCCTCATTAGAGCCTTTATAAAACATCGGTGACCCTTTGATTATTAGCCATACAATTTATTAAGAATATTTTCAAATTTACATTCTCCTTCAAAGATGCTGCTAAACCTTACCATTGTCTTCTATGATAAGTAAGATATGTGGGTTCTGAGTAGGGTCTGTAGGGTCTGTTTTCCGGGGAGAATCGAATAATTGACACAATAAAATACATTAATTTATATAACTTACTACTATTTGGTGGTGTTGTGGATAGCTGGCACAAGTGGAGGCCAAATTTAGAGGAAATCTTGGTGATTTCTGCATATGTCGTATCTGCCATATATAGGGTGCGGTTCATCCAATGATAACAAAAGGGACATTTTGAATTATTACGTACAATTAAGCCACAGGGAGAGTATAATAAGGTTATTAATTGAATTTCTTCTAAGTGAAATATTAAGCATGAGGACCGAATGACTTCTTTAAATGCTGGAACATAGGATTATATTTCTCATATTTTGTGTCTTTCTTGAAATAATTGGTAATGCTGTCGTGGGAATGCTAGTAAGCAAT
Source organism: Hipposideros armiger (assembly GCF_001890085.2). NCBI lineage: Eukaryota > Metazoa > Chordata > Mammalia > Chiroptera > Hipposideridae > Hipposideros > Hipposideros armiger. Next base: position 4,452,701 of record NW_017731384.1, read on the forward strand.
GGAAACAGGCTAAATGCATTCTTGATCAAAATAAAAATGATTTTCTGTATCATGTTATCCTGAGTTAATTTTAGAGAATCTATATTTTTAAATTTTATCAGCAAGTTATATTTTTAGAAATCTTATCATGTATACCAAAATGCCAATAATTTTTATTTATTTTTGGTTATTGATTGAGGATATTATTTCAGAGTTTCCTTCAGGTAAGCCCTAAATTTTCCAAATGTATGTTTTCATGATTGTGTTCTAAATAATCTAGTGTATAATGCCTTTTAAGTCCTGAATTCCATTCACAGATTTCAAAAAATATAAAATAAGCATATATATTTTAAAAATGGAAGATCTTTTTCAAATCACTCACTGTTTTGTGGTATGATGCAAAACAAACACGAGTATCTTAAATATTGGATTGTATAATTTTTAAATTTTGTTTCCAGAGAGGTTTGATTTTCAATTCATGTTTGGCTGCTCTTTTTTAGCAATGGAGGCCATTTTGTAAAAAGGACTATTTGAAATATTTAACCAAAGAGGATCAGTGAAATATTTTGGATACTATGGCTTTGTTTGCTGCTTTTCCTCCATCAGATTCCTGAATGCAGACAGTATACCAAAAATCTACTTTTGGCCACTTCCAAATGTATTATATGTTACATGTTGATATTATAAAGTACAGTTACCTACCATAAGACAAATCATATATTAACTAGGAAGTCCTTTTTGGTGAATATGTTATATAATTATTACAGGTTAGTTGTTATTCAAGTAATTTCAGTTGTATAAAGAAATGATAAGATATAATAATGCAACTAAGGACAATTAACCATTTCCTTCATTTTAGTTGGTGTATTTAGCTAATTATTCATGCATATATTTCTGTCATAATACCTTAATTTTCAGTGGTAGGATATTTTATGTTGCAATTTGCTAAAATGCACATGATGTTTACCACCCTCGTACAAGATGTTTAGTCTGGTATCTATTTAAGGTCATCAGGTTTAAGAAAAAGCATCCAGATCAGTAGATATCAAGACATATAGAATTTACAACCTCATTGTCAAATATTTCTCATTTGTCAAATCCTTCTTATTGAAATTATTTTGGAGAAGGATTTGATTGATTCAATCGTGTTTTTTAATAAAGAAAATATAGATTTTCATTATGATTATTCTGGGAAAGCTTCTTCTAACATGGTAGTTCTACATGTAATTCTTGGTTTGCTTTTGAACTGCAATGTAGTGAAAGAATCTCTGTGGTTTATTCCTTTGAATTATATAGAAATAAAATAGAATGTAGGTTCCTTGATCCCTTAGTTGATCTTTTAGGACCCTGAACCACTAGAGATGGCTTGATCTTGTATGTTTGTTGCCGAAGTGAGTGGTGTGTATGAATACTGTAGGACTATTTACAGAGAACCTTTGTGATCTGCTCCAGAGGTGGTGTCTCCATCTTACATGACAGCTGTCTGCATGACCTGTTGAAGTACAGACAAATTGAGGAGTCAGGGTAACTAGGAGTACGGCAGCTACTGTGAACCACCATCAGTATAATGCAAATTAGATACAACAGACTTGAAGGTTATCAGTGAGACCTAAAAATATATGGAACTTCAAGTTTATAGTAAAACAGGTGTCTCCTAACGATGGCAACTCAGTGCCTTTGATTTCCTAAATTGAGAATCATTATTCTAATATGAACAATATTTGCATAATAAATATCAGATCATCTTGATTTTGACATATTAAACGACATTAAGATGCTACACCTATCACTGATTCTAAAATGTGGGATTTTAAAAAATCCTCTTTTTCCTCTTGTCTATTTTAAAAAGAAAAGTTTTCCAAGCAGATATTTGTAATAAAATAATTTTAATTTTTATTATTTCTTAATATTATATCTCAACATTATTTTCCATGAATTTGGGCACAAGATAAAAATCACTATTAGTATAAATTGGGTGTGTGTGTGTGTGTGCATACAGTGAATTAAGCAGTGACTGTCATTTTTCAAAGATTGCTTAAGGACAAATTTAACAATATGTATGTTCTGAAAGCTGTTAAACCTATACATGGTATTTGGGCTTTTTTGGGGAGTAGCATTTTTCTATTAAAAACACTTGATTTTAATTTCTTTATATTCCAACTACTTTCAAAAAGGATTTGAGGCAGAATTTTATAATATACACATGTTTAAACAGATAAGATATAACTGAAAATAACAACTAAGCAATAAATGATATTAAACACATCAGAAAATCAATACTTTAAAAAATCCTTCAGTTAAGTACAAGTTTTGGCTCTGAGCTTGCCTAGAAGCCACAGCAAAGAGGGAAACATGATGAATTGTGTAATTCTAATTATCTAATGAAAAAAATTATAGCAGTTTATATATTTTTTCTAATTTTGAAAGAAATTTATGACATGGGACTTAATATGAAGACAGCTGACCAATATAACTAATGATGTTCTCTATATGTTAAAACATTTGGAAATAAAATCTAGTGGGAAAACCTTAGATTCTTTTAACTACTTTCACAAAATGTAGTTAGCAGGTTTTATTTTAATGTGCCAAAATTTTATTTTAATTTGAGAATTCCATTCTCAAAATCAACAAACACAGTTGCTTTGAGAGATCCAATTTTGTATATATTATGAATCAAAAGAAAGTATATTTTAAGTCATGAGCCTAGCAAATTCTAGTACTATCTTTATATATCTGTCCCAGAAACCCTTATAAAATGTCTTTAGGAAGTAAAAATTAGAAAAAGATTGGAAATAGTTAAGACCTTGATGTTAATTTCCAAGTGTGTTATTACTCTCTCTTTCTCATATCTGATTTATTTGTCCTCTGAATTTACACTGTGGGAGATTATAAGAAATAATAAAATCAACTGGTAATTTGGTCCAGGAGTATAGGATATTTGTACCTGTACTAAAATGGTTCACATCCTACCTACATAACCTGAATAGTATTTCGCCATCAATATTTATTCACTAATATCATTTGCTTGGCTTTTATTTCTTTGGGTCAAACTGGACTGATTGCTTAGATAAAGCAAACTATGAAAATTATATTTCCCCCCAAAGTAATGAGACTGTTGCTGTTAATGTAATTGCTGTGTGTTCCTTCTTCTCCCCAGTGACACACATAGTCACATCAGAGTGGTTTCCACGTCTTCCAGCTGTGTACACACAGCACTTTGATACTCATCCCCTGATGCACTGCATTATTTGCATTAGAGGAAAGAACAGAGGAATTAAGTGGGTTTTATAAGTATTAAGTGGGTTTTGTTGCAGGGTGCATAATGCTTAATGTCAGATATTAGAAGAGTTTGTGGGAAAATATTTTTAACAATTCACTTTTTTATTTCACAAAAAGAAAATATTTTTTTAGTGGAGTGGTAGTAAAATCTCAATTACAGTTTTTAATTTAGTTTTTTTAAATGAAGTTTCATAATATTATCTAAGCACTATATTTAAGATAGCCCAAGAACTTACGGTGTACATTAAAATATAAATAGAGGTTTTCCTAACTAAGCTACTTTTAAAAAGCCTGTGAGGAAAATATTGTTTTTCTGACATCAAAAGCATAGGTTATACAGAATTTTCCAAATAGGACCAAAGTCCTTCTCATATTGATGGGAAGATCTCATTTTATTAGTATACAATAGTGGTGTGCCTAAGATTATTACATATAAATGTAATAGTGTATATTGTTTTATATATTATTATGTATATTACTTTGTATAAGAATACTATTTCTTAGGTGTTTAATTAGGATAACATATAGGAAGATGCCCTTTCAAGTAAAGTACTTTTTTTTGTAGGTCACTAGGTTTCTTTTTTCATTATAATTCTAAAATTCTGTAATCATTTTCATCTTATAAGCACAAGAGTGGCATATATACCCATAATTAAACTACTATAAATAATTCAACTTGGTCCTCATTGTGGAAAAAATAATATTTAGTTTAAAAAACAAAAACCAGTCTGAGACAAGGAAATTGATTTCTCTAAGAATGATCCATTTGTAGAAGCATTACACAGTGTATCTTCAGCACTGTGCATATTTTTTAAATGTGGCTGTTACCATGGAAACCACATTCTATGGCATGTAGTCCACTTTTAGATAAAGAATATTCTTTTTAAAGGCAAACCTTCCAAATAATAACATATAAAGTATTCCTTTTGAATTAGCAACTTTGGGTTAATTAATAATAATTGTTTTTAAAAAAATCTGTCTCTTGTTCTCATTACACTTAATTGATGGCTCTTGAAGAAGTAATAATTCCATGCTGGAGATATTTAAAATCGGGGGTATAATGGGGTAGCTCTGCAGTGGGGAAAATTGAGGCGATTGCAAGGGGACACAGATCTATGTATATGGTGTGTGCCTCCAGACAAGACGCTTTTAGTCACACCAAGTGTCTAAGTGTCCAGGAATAATTGAGTCAGATTACGCAATCTTAAGAGATGACCACATCCAATTATTTGTGTTTTTTAGATAAAGAACCTCTGGTTCAAGGACATTATCTTGACCAAGGTCATAGAACAGGGCTTTTTGGCTTCTTTATCTTAATTCAGTGCTCTTTGTTTACCTCACAGCCTCTTCCGAAAAAGATTTCAGATTTTTGGAGAGACCTGGACATGCAAGAAAGGAACGGGGTTATATGTGAATCTTTGCCTAGCACGGGAGAAAGACACTGGCACTCTTTGTCCCCCAGGAGATTCTCATCGCAGTTTGCATTTCTTTCAGTGATTTGCCATAGTTGACATTGCTACAAAGTCACACTTGAATCATGCTGCTTGAGTTCCGGTTTTAGTAAGCAGTACCTCTTACTTAGAACAACACTGAATCTTTATGCTTGTGAGTGTTTTAACAGCAGCAACACATATTTATTATATGCTTGCCATGTGCCAATCTCTCTGCTGGGTCCTTTACGTTGCATTATCTCTTTCAACACCTCCAGTACCCTGTAAGGATTAAATTTCCTATTTGGAAACTCTGTTTTGACCTTTTTATATGGGTCAGAAGATGACCATATGTATTTCCAATTTATTGGTGAAAAAGGATTCAGGAAGCATAAGTAAATTGCCGGAGGTTACCTAACTAGTAGTTAGTGTAGCAGATTCAGGGCAAAGGCCCCTACCCCGTACACCTATTTATATATGAGCTTGTTGTCTCTGAATCTCATTTATTCTGCATAAATTCCATTATACTTTCAATTTTGGGTTGTTAATACATTGCTAGATTTAAAATGCTGATACCCATAACTCAGACTATGTAAATGCAAATCGAGTTTTAGCCAGTAGTTTCGATCTTTCTCCAAAGCTGCCAGTCATGGTTATATCTCTATTCTGAGACAAATTAAACTCTGAAGAGATATGCATTTCTTAATATTTTATGTGGAATAGAATTCCTTCCCACAAATTTCAGAATTCGTAAAATGGAAAAATGAATATGTTTTTGAGTTGGGTTCACTTTAGGCTCTCACATTATTACTGAAATAAGAAGATATGCCCAGAGTAACAATCTAGTAACCTTTTAGGTCAGTGAGGCCCACCAATCTCTGTAAAAATTGCTTAGGAATTTGCATTTAGTATTGGTGAAAATGGTTTGTTGCGAATGGTTTGTTATAGGTGAATGTTATATTCACATACTAATTGGGAATATTACATAATAATCCATTCATTTTATGGAATGAATCTTTAAGTCTCAAGTACTTCAATGTTAGTATTTTTTTCCCTAAAGGAACCCTTGTAAGGATCCTATTATGTGACAGCTAGTTAAAACCTTTTCGAAGTGAGGTCAAGCAAGTTCAAACCTGGAGACTTTCTCAACAGAAATACAAGGAATAATTAGAAACTGTTTCTTTTAGAATCCGCAAAAGCAATTTATGTTGCTACAGTTTTTGCTTAATTCTAAAGTTATTTTGTTCAAAATGAAAACTTTTCAGATGAATTCATTTTTTTACATAAAATACCCCAGAGACAAACAAATAATGATTCCACATGTAGAATATCATTCCCGTTGATGTAAGGAAAAATACCTTCAGTTATTTTTAGCATAGTGCGCTTGCTTCCCTTCACCTCTGCCTCAGTGTAATTATTAAGAACGTTGGCAGAAATTATCTTTGAGGAAATATTGGGTGAGTAACTCTTCCTTGATGTCTTAGAAAAGTCATTTTTGGATTTCTGACTGTGTCAGTTCTCTAAGAGACATCCCTGGTGTCTTTATTTGTATATTTGAGGTAATTTTTGTGATAGAGAAGTTGAAGCCAAAGTGCAAGAAATGATTGGCAAAATGATGATATCACCTAGTGTTCAAAGAGCAGGCAAATTGAAGCTTATTAAACTGTCATTTTGTCTTCCATTCAGGGCTAATTGGAATCATGCCTAGTTGCATGATACGAAAGATATTTAACACCTGAGCATTTTTTCATGACAAAAGTGACAGAAATTGATGTCAGGGAGACCTTAAACTCCTGTTTGAGGAAGAGAGAAAGACATTACATAAAAATAATAGTCTGTTCTCAAACTACTTTAGTATTTGTGTAAAGAAAACATTTGAAAAATATTGTCATTAGGAGGGAACATTTCAAATATAAGAATTGGCCTGATTGAGACCTAAAGCATTGAAATTAGTGGATTAACGTGAAACTTGAGATAATGCTTTTCAATTGAAACAAATATTAAGATTCAGTGAAAATTATTTTTCTACACTTGTTTTAACAATTACGTATTTCCCCATGTACAAGACCCACCCTTTTTTGAAAAATTTGGGGTCTAAAAACTGGGTGCGTTTTATACATGGGGAATTTTACAGTATTTTACATTGTTACCCGAACTCCTCGAGTACTTTTGGATATTTGTATACTGGGAGGTTGGGGAAAGCTCACAAGAAATTAGAAAGAAACAATACACGATTATATTTGAAAATGTGTGTGATTTTTTCCGGTTCATTTTGATGTGTTTTGCTTAGGTGTGAAGTCAAGGCCGGGACTTATTAGTAATTTTTGAAACAGAGTTACTGTGTTCATTCCTCAGAGAATGTAGTTTCCTGAAGTATGTGTCCTGGGTCTGGAGGCCTCTTCCTTTGTTGGTGGGGCAGTTGCAATGTAGCATGAGTCTCGAGGGGTGTCTGTGTGTGTCCCCCACTGATACTATCATCGCTCTGTGCTCTAGAGGAGCTTTCAGTGAACATGGAACCAACCGTCCAGCCAGGCCTAGTATCTCAAAACAAGGGAATTTTCCAGTGGAAGGACTTGAAAGTTGCAGGTCTTTAAAAAGGTTAAAATTAAACTGGTGATTCATTCATCTTAAGTTTGCTCTTTCAGTCAGTATTTATTAAAGAAACGAACCCCAGATCCCTAGGGTCAAGTGGGACCTTATTTATTTTGTTATTTGCAAAGATGTCATTTAATGTACAAAATGCATGTGTTCGCCAAATGTTCCCTGAAAAGCTAATTTTTTGTAATGTAAACGTTATCCTTGCTTGTTGGGCAACTTTTATAATAGCTCTGGATAAAGTGATGTTGGCACATGCAACAAGAGACGTTGGAGTGTAAGGGCTGAAAACTTTTTGTTCTTCGGTTATTCAAATATTACTGCCAAAGCTGTCGTTAGACAAAAGCCATGAGTTCTAGGGTATGGTGTGTTCCCACTCCCCTCTCAAGGTCAGTCCTGATGTGCAGATGCTAGTTCAGGCTTTGGGGAACCTGGAAAAATGCATTCTTGTACTTTTGCCTCTCTGGCCACTTCTGGGACATCTAGGAAACATCACAAGCTATTGCCATAAAGTTGGTGTTTCTTCAAAAAGTAATCATTCAATTCAGAAACAAGGATAGCAGAATAAATTTCATAAAACTCATAATTATTGTTAATATTCTGATTGCTCTTTGAAATCTCATGGTTCCATACTGATATTGACAAAACGGAATTCTGTGACTCACGTTTTTATAATTGTGACTCTTTGGATAACATATAAATCAGATTTATTTCCACATAAGTTTTCCTAGCTGTACAAATTAGGCAGAATTATGTATATGGAATTTTCTTATGACATAGACGTGATTCAACTTTATTCAGTGAAGACTTTTTTTTAAAGGTTTTATTGGGGAATTGGGGGAGGGAACAGCGTTGGGGAATCAGGGAAGGGGAACAGACAAGTTGCTGTCCTTTTGTTCTTCAGTCTAGTTATGGAGGACGCCACTTCACTGGCCCATGTTGGTATTGTGATCATTGCGCTCTTCTGAGCTGAGGCAGATCGGTCGCCTGCCATTGGATGGCGGCTCATGCTGGCTGCCAGCCACTCACCGTAGCTCGTGGCAGTCCATTGCAGCCCCACTACAGCCTACGCCATCGCCGGTGATTCACGGCAGCCCAGCCCCAGGTCGAGCTGTTGTTCACCATCTTAGCTGTAGAGGGCGCAGCGTCACTGGCCCATATGGGATCCAAACTGGCGTCCCTGCTGCTCAGAGTTCACGCTCCCAAGCCAAGTCTTAATCAACGAGCCACTCGGTGGGCCCCAGTAAAGACTTTCTGAGTGCTGTTCTGTGCCAGACTCTGGGGCGGGGGTGAACATCTTTAGGGGATGCTTTCACACCCTGATGTGTGTGTATGTTGCCCCCAGAGTTGTGTAGGACGTGGCTATATGGCCCTAATGGGGTTCCTGCTCTCGGTATAGCAAAGAACAAGATAGATCAGTACCCTCCTCTGAAGGGACTTCCACTTGAGGGGATGGCAGATGATCACACACACACACACACACACACACACACACACACTCATAAGGGGAGTGTCACATAGCAATAACTGGGATGTGGAAAATTAGAATGGAGAGATATGATACAGTGACCGACTGACAGTGCTAGCTGGCCATCAGAGAAGGCCTCTCCAAGGAAGAGCTGTCTAAGCTAAGATCTGATTGATGAGAAGCCAGACTGAGGGACCGAAAATGATGCAGAGGCCGTGTCGAAGAATAAACTTGGAATCTACAAAAACTGGGAAAAGAGGCCTGTGTGGCATGAGCCTGGCAGGTACCGGGCAGGGCAGGGCTTTTGGGGAGTTGGGGCTTGATTGTAAATGTGATCGGAAGGCAGAGGCTTTTGAGCAGTAATCATTTGATTCATGTGTTTGAAAGGCCGTCGTGGCTGTTGTGTACAGTGCTGGGGGTCTGCATGACGTAGGTCTTTGAGGCTGTTGGGTTCGGTATAGGGAGTGAGGGGAGAGAGAATCCTTTAGAGTCTGGGTTTCAGCAGCTAGGTAGATGGTGGCGCTAAATATGAGGATGATCAGGAGGGAATAAAAACAAAAGTGGCCAAGCTAAGTTTTAAGCTACCTCTTAAACATCCAGCTGGAGATGTGCCAGACAGGGAGTTGGATACGCAAGTTGAGATGCCGGAAATAGGAATGTGGGCGTCATTGGCATACACACAGTAACTAGTGGATGGGTGCGATTACCTGGATGCAATTACCACGAAGACGGAAGTGCTGGTTCATGGTCCGTCTCACCACTTCCTGGCTCTATAACCTGAATAACCCACTTCATGTCTCCGATCATCATTTTCCACATCTGTAATACTCATTCATCCAGTTGGTATCATCTGTTGAGCTCCTACTATGCGCCAGACACTACGCTAGACCTTGGAATATTAAAAAAGAACAATCCCTGCCCTGCAGCTTATAGTCTATGGCGAAACAGGCATTGTGCATCTGTCATAAAAGGAGAGTAATAGGATTCCTACCAACAGATAGGATGACACAGATGAAGGTGACATCTTAGCACACATCAGAGGCTGCACAGAAAGGAGACACAGTAACAGCTCTGGTCAGAAGGACAAGCTGTGCTGGCCCACAGGTCCCCAGCAAGGCACCTTTTGCTGATTATACCACCTGATTGGGTGATGATTTAATCAGGCCCTTTGAGATACGTTCTTGACCATTCTTTGGTGTGGAGGGAGGTTAACACCCTCCTGGCCCCTTTCTACCCTCTGGAAACTTTGCTACATGCCTGCCTTCCCCACCATGTGGGTGAGGAACTGCTAACAATACTAGCATGGAAACAGACACTTACATCTGTGGCCTCCTCCAGCAGGCCCAGTCTTTAGGCCTTCCAGAGTTACACACACACACACACACACACACACACACACACACACACACACACACGAGTGATAAAGATGCTTTGATTCCAAGTGAAGATACAGCAGTCACGTATGTGGTGTGGGGACATAGGGTCTGGGGAGGTGATCAAAAAAGGTTGCATTGATGGAGATGTCGTATGCATTGAGTTTTAAAAATAAGTAGGACTTTGCTCTGCAAATTAGAATAGGGAAAGCATTCTGAACAGAAGGAGTTGCCTGAACAGTACCTGGAGGACACTTTCTGTCACGCTGAGAAGTCAGGACTGGATCCTCTTGAATCTACCGTCCCGTGTGGGGTTTGTACTGTCTGCGTGCGCTGCCATCCCTGTCCCGTCCATGTCTCCACCTCACTGTCCTGCTTCGGACACTTCTTTCCCCTTCTGGTTATTATTGAAACAGCATTCTTCCAAGTCGGCTCATTAGGATATAGGAACAAAAAAAAATCCCCCCAAAACAGAACTTCTATTTATGTGTATTTGTATTTAATCTTTTAAAAATACCTATTTTGTATTAATATAGTAGTGTTATGGATTTATACATATACACCCTGGGCTGCTTGCCCCCATTTTTTATGATGTGAGCGTCTAATTAAAAAGTTCAGAGATCATAACTGTAAACAATCAGAAGTCACTGGCGAGTTTTAAGCAGAGGACTAAGAATTGGAAGACCGATTGGAGACTGGTGACTACTTAGGAGGTGAGAAGGGGCCCAGTTGAGGCATTAGAAATGAGGAAAGTGGGGGTGACAGGGAGGGAGAGAGACGAGACCTAGATCGTGGTTTGATGTGCCACAGGACATTTAGGTGTCAGTGTCACTTAGAAAAGTGGAAATATAGGACTAGAGTTCAAAAGAGAGCTCTTCTGGGCCGGCCGAGTGGCGCGATGGTTAAGAGCTGGCTTGGGATGCCAGAGGGCCCCGGTTCGGATCCCACATATGAGGACCAAGGACACTGCCCTCTACAGCTAAGATGCTGAACAGCAGCTCAACCTGGAGCTGGGCTTGCGTGAGTCGCCCGCCACGGCGTAGGCTGCAGCCCCAGTGGCAGTGGGTTGCCATGGGCTACCGTGTGTAGCCAGCAGCCGCTGTGAGTGGCCAGCAGCCGCAGTGAGCGGCCGTCCAGAAGCCGGTGACTGATCTGCCTCGCCCGGGAAGAGCGCAATGATGGTGCCAACTTGGGCCAGTGAAGCAACGTCCTCCACAACTAGACTGAGGAACAAAAGGACAGCAACTTGTCTGTTCCCCTTCCCTGATTCCCCAATAAAAAAAATTAAAAAAAAAAAAAGAGAGAGCTCTTCTTTGGCAATAAAGATTTGAGAGGCGCCCGGATGGATGGTAATGGATCCTAAGGAGGGGGAATGGAAAGAGAACAGACAACGCTCCTTGCGTAAAGGAAGATGGAGGAAATAGAGCTGAACAAGAAGACTGAGAAAGTGGGTCAAGAGTGACAGGAAGGGAACCAAGAGAAAGTGGTATTTCAGAAGGGGAGAGGGGACAACAATAATGCCTAACTCCTGGACTGTTGTGAGAAATTGAAATGTTAGTTTATTTATTTAAATACGTGAACTGTGGCCACGCAACATAAATAGATTATCTGCACCAATGAACAAAAGTCTGCAGCAAGACATACACTTTGAGTCAGGGAGTGCATTTCATAGACAGGAGTCTTGAGGCACAGGTAAATGAAGCAGCTCAGGCAGCTAGTGGCAGAGTCCAGCATGATTGGCAGGCAACACTACACCAGGTTTCTTTGGTGATGTGAGGAGGGCCAACCACACGCCCCACCCAGCACCTTCAGTCCCACTGCCACTCCCGAGAGCAATGAGGGTTCAGGTCCCCAGAGAGCCTTGCCGGGGACAGAGAAAGGTTTCATAGCTCACGCAGAGAAGCAATGATCCATTGTCAGGATCACCCAAGGAGGCAAAAGGACCAGGTTTTGTTTGGGCCTACGTAAGCGCCAAGAGTTTGAGGCCCTGAGATCAGAGCGAGAACAGATCTAGCCTAGCATCAGTCAACAGGGGCTAAGGAGATCACAGCTGCTCTGGGCTCCCCTCAGATGCCCAGATTCTCAGACTGAGTCCCTCAGTAGACTAGTCTACCACCATGGCTGGGCTCTGTCAGTGACCTTGCCCGAAATACCTCCAAGGAGAATCTGGGCTGACTAACCTTCTCTCTCCTGCTGTCCCTTTTCTTTTTCTAATGCATTTGCCTTGACTAGGTAACTCATTCTTGTACTTAAAAATTCAAAAGAACTATATACAGTAAAATGAATTATTTAATGGGTAATTCATGAACCTTTTAAAATTTAAATGAAGAAAAATATAAGGTACAAGGAACAAATGATTTCTCTTAAGATGGGACTACTCTTGGTACATCTCCAAGGACTTCTTCATTTATCTCTGTTCATTCTTCCTGTACTGAATACCTTCCTGCAGCAGTAAGAGGAGATCTGCAGGAACTCCTAAGACAAAGCCTGCCCCTGGAAGAGTCCACAGTTTTGCCAGGCCATTCAGCAAGTCCACAAAGCGTCGCACAGGAGATCGTTGCTGTGACCTGGTCCCATGCCTTGCATCCCCAGTCAGAAGGCTGTGGGCGCCTGAAGGACCCAGGCCAGTCTTCGTAGAAGGGAAGAGCTGAGCAGCATTGAGGTAGAGAGGAAAATACCTGCCATAGCCACCATGCTGTAAAATTGTTTCGGACTAAATTGCTCTCATCAAGCTGAAATCCATTACACTGGAGAACTGGGAGTTTTGATGGGTGGAGAGAGTGTAAAAGGAGAAGGAAGGGGAATATTGCAGGAAGAGAACTTCCTGGGGGAATGCCATACGGGCGCTGCAGTCATTAGACTCGGCATCTGGAGGTAGAGAGAGGGGCCAAGAAAATGCTTCAGGAAGTGCAGACAAGGAGGTAGGGGAGGCTTCCGGCAACCTGCACCTGCTGCCTAGGGTTAGTAAGGACCAAACTGTCGTCACATGGAGACACTAGAGGAAACCGCCCCTCCCTTAGGGAAATGAACCCCAAGATTCATAGAAAACCTGGGGGGCAGGTGAGAGGCTTGCAGGTCATCAGCTTCTATAGGGTAAGGCTGCAGGCCACTGTCTGGGTTGGGGGGCACTGCTCACTCCCCTCTCTACTTCCCAAACGTCACTTCCTCCCCCTCACCCCACTCCCTGCCGGCTATCCCATCCGCTGGGCTGCCTCCACGTGGGTCCTGGCAGACTGGGCTGAACATTCGTTGTCAGAAGCACACAGATGTACGCGTCAGGGTTTGAGCAGTCATGGCCAGGTATGATTACAGCCTAAGGAAGGGGGCAGTGCTTCCAAGCTCCTGGATCTGGAGCTGTGGGAGGTTTCAACATGTTTCATTCAAATGTGCTTTTGTTGTCTACAGACATATATAATGGTTTCAACCAGAAATGACCTAGTTTTATTTTTGTATTTATTTTGAGAGAGTGAACTGAGCACATTGTTACCTGCTAGACACTTTTTCATACGCTCTCTGGGAGGAGGTAGGTGTTATCTCAGTTTTTACATAAGGGAAGACAGACCCAGGCTGTGCAGCTCTTAAGTGAAACAGCTAGGATTGGAACCCAAGCCTGTCCGACTTCAGAGCCTGTGAACTCTTTCTCCCCTGCTCCTCGTCATGATATATATTACAGGCTCACCCATTGGTGGGAAAGCCTTTCTTTCTTTTTTTTTTTTTTCTTCTACTCACTATGACTTGTGGTTAACATTCATGAGTAGTATGAGGGTAGTTTCACAGAACAAATCAAATTGACATGTCAGAACTACTTAGAAGGGCAAATAGTTTGGGGACTCGCTCAGTCCCTCCCCCAAACCCTAACAAAGTGTCCCCCAGCATTTTACACATGACATTACAGCTCTTTCTTTTTGAGTCGGCATTAACGTCAAACTGTAGTTATGGCTGCAGTTTTTTTTCCCCCCTAAGCAACTCTTTCTCTTCTGAAACCCAATGGCAGCCCATGGTTGTTTAGATTGAGCGCAGGAATGTTTTTAAACATTAATTTGTTTTGACATGAGTTGGTGCACAAATTAATTATTCAGGCACATATTGTTCCCTGTACATGAAAAGAATAAAACTGCAGTGAATCACATTCTAACTACCACATGCGAATCACAATGTTACTAGCAATCAGACTATTAAAGAACAAAAGCTGGCAACATATAGTAACTCTGCATTTGGCCAGTCCCACATAATTAGCATAAATATGTGAAGCAATCAGAACAGTTTGGGACTTCCTAGGAAAGTGTCCCTATTCTTATCTAGTTCTAAAAGAATGTGGAATAAACTATTCATTTAACCAAGTATAAAAATATGTCTGCTATGCAGTTATAATCATGTGTCATTAATCAGAAAATACTGCAGAAACTCTGACAAATTAAAAACACAAGGATGTGTCTGCAAGGGTTTTTTTAGCCATTAAAAAGCTGCTTCACCTCTCAGGCGAGCTCTTTTATGGCAACTTCTTGCTCAGTGTACTGACATCTTCAAAGGCTCTGACATCTGTCGGCCTTTGAACTACCATTAAAAAATATTATCCCATTTCCATTCTTTTATGCCCATTTTTTTAATTATAGCCCTTCTTTCAAGTTGGGAACATGGTTGGTTTAAATGATGCTGTCCTTTCGTTTTCAGCCACCCAGCTGCGGTTTGAATAAATTGATGTAGAATCAAAGGCGGGACTTTAAAGGAAAAAGGTTTGATGGACTTGGACTCCGAACCAGATGAGGTTTTATGATGAAAAGGGTTTAATCCCAGCACAGGCATTGCTTCTATCAGTTGAGCAGTACAAAGCAATTCATATATATAGGTTCACGCGAAATGATCTATTTTTTTTTTAACACACAGATCTCTTCAGGACTTGCAAATGTGGCATTAGCTAATATTCAGAGAGCTGATTTCCTTTCATCCACCAGAAGCTTATGATTATAGTACAGTTCTCGAATTGGAAATGAGAGCTGCAACACAGATTTAAAGCTGTGCTGTCTGATTTGTATTCAATATACATGTCACTGCGGGACGGGCGAGTCTGGGCCAAGCCGGTTCAATACAAGGGAAAAAACAGTTTCATCCTCTGAGATTCTTAGTCAGAATATCGCCAGCTAATTAAGACAGCAGTCTCATGACTATTAGCGAGGTGTTTGGTTGATTGGTATCTCTTAAAACTTGACAAGAAGGATTTGAGAATGCATCCTCTCCTTTATTATATATTCTTCTTGCAGTGTTAATGCGTTCAAGTGCATTGCAGGGTAATGAAGTGTAATCAGATAACTCCAACCACTTTTGTAAAAACGGAAAACAACAATCTTTAAACAATTACTTATTTTGCATTAAAGTATTTCCACTCATCCGATTATTGATCTGGAAAAAATCATTTATGAAAGCAGACTTCAACCTTGTCTTTGCTCAGTATACTTACTATTGAATGATAAATATTAGCTTGAGCTAAGTACTTAAGTAACTGGATAAGTAGTTAGATAAGTAGTTGAGGATATTTACAAACCTAGAACATAGATCCAAGTCCACTCTAATATGAAAAGCGACTACTTTTTAAAAATTTTCCAATTGGAATTCAGGATAAATAGTACTTTCAGTCCATTAGAAAATTTTCTTAAGATAACGTGCTCTTGCTTTATATTAGAAATTTGCTATTGCTCAGAATAAAACAAATGGTTTTTCCATTTACTTGGAAGTTTTGGTGCCATTTAATTGTACAGATTTGATCATTCTGTACCACTTTTTTTCATCCTCTTCAACTAGAATTTCTATTTTAAGCTATCAGTTAATATCCAAACCATAGTTTGAAAAAATTCTGAATATGTGTAGATTTAAGTTAGCAAAATGGATATAAGAAGAGCAATACTTTGATATTTCTCTTACTACACTTTACGGTCTATCTTATGTTCTAGAATGTTTCATTTTCTTTTTTTCTTTTTTCTTTTTCTCTTTTTGCCTTAGAAGAAAAACATGGAATAAAACACTCTCATAAAGGATTTACCAGGAAATATATTTTACACCTAGATTCATAAGAGTTTACTGAGTTACTTGAGAAAAGTTGGATTTCTCTCAGTATAACCCTCATGGTTTTTCTCTCTGGAATCCTATTTAACTTCCCCCTTTTTTAAATTATACTCTGAGCAGCCCATCTTCCACTGCTTTTAACCATGTAGTTAGGTTTTTATCACTGACTGCATCCCTTTCACGCTATCCTACTGGCTTAAGTCTGCATCTTCCCTGTGAATCCCAGTTTTCCTCCTGCTTCTCCCACTCATGCTAATTTCTTTTTTCCCCACTAGCTCTTCTACCTCTATGCTAAATATTGGAGTCTGGCCCCCCCTTTTCTAAAAATTCTCTTTATTCTTCTGTTACGTGATCATCTACATGTCAGCGGCCTTAAATAACAACTGTATGCTAAGAACCTCAAGCTCCCCATCTCTCATGTGAGGGCTGAACCAAATACCCAGCTACCCCTTGGCATCTTCTCTTAGATGGCTCGCAAACACCTCAAGCTTCACATGCCCACAGTGAAAGCTCTACGAACCACCGTCTGTGTGTCTATAAATGGTGTTGTTATACATTCCGTGCTCAAGCCAGAACTTGGAAGTCATTCTTGAATGGCGTCCCTTTCTCTTAATCCACCCAGACGTATTATTCAGCCCTCCAAATAGGTCTCTAATCCATTCACTTCCACCTGCTGCCCCCGTCCAGGCCACCACCATCTCTCCCCCAGAACTCCAGAGTAGTCTGCTAACTCATAGCCTTGCCTCCTTCTTGTTCTTCTTAACAGCCATATTGATCTGTCTCAAAATGTATATTGAACTAAGAAACTCCACAGCTTAAAATCCTTCACCAGCTCGGACTTAGACTAAACTCCAAGCTCCTTAGCATGGCCTACAGTACCCAGCATGATCTGGCCCTGCTGTTACCGTCTCAACATCTTCTCCAGCTGTTCTCCTCTTGATGCCTATGTTTGAGCCACACCGGGCTCCTCTGAGTTGCTAGAATATACCGTATCTTTCTTGCCTGCATACTTTGGCCCTTGCCTTTCACTGGAACGGGAAGGCTTTCACTCTCTTTGTATGACTGGCTTCTTCCCATTCTTTAAGTCTTAGCCTAGTTGTTCACTCCTCAAATAGGACTCCCTGATGGCTCTCTCTGAAAAAGGGCTTCCCCTGCAGTTCTCTGTGAAGAGGCAAAACTGAATTGGACATACTTATTCATAAAGGGAAAAGACAAACATAAGTAGAAAATAATGTGCTATGTAAGTGCAGTGTTAGAGACATAACGAGGCATTACACTCCGTTAAGGAGGAGACCTAAGCCGTTCTGGGAGAGGGCGCTGAGCGGGGCAGCTCCATTCTTCAGCACTGCGTGCTCCTTGGGCACTGCTCTTGTGGAAGCTTCTCCCAACTGAAGAACATATTACTGTTTCTTTAATATGTGTTCAGTAAATAAAAAATGATTTTATCTCCATACAGTTTCTCCCTGCAGAGGCTGCCATGTCCATAAGAAGCAGGAACATAATCAACAAAAGTTCCTTTTTTAGTTCTTCGTTGAAAGCCGCCATGATCAGCCAAGGAGTGAATTACGCTACTGACTTGGTGGTGTTGAAACAACATTCCTGTAGAGTTTAATGTTCCTCTCCATAATTTATATTCAAATCTTCAAAAAGAGGGTCAGTATAGAGGATGTCTTTAATTGTGTTGTCTTCTGTCGGCAATCGTTGAGATTGGTATGGTTTTATCTCAGAGACTTTCTAGGTGCTTTGGCACATAAGCTGAATTCTATGTAGAAATCCTGCTTTCATATCATTGAAGTGTTGCCACTACAAGGACAAATGTGGTAACTGTCATGATGTACTTACTGTGGTACCACAGAGCCATCGGTTATTCTTTTTATCCATGTCCAATGAGTATGATGTTATAATTAAGGATAGTTAGTTGGCAAAGGGTGCCTACTCTGAGATCATCTTCAAGAACTTCTTTAGCTCTCTTTCAGGCAATAAATTAACTTTTAAGGAGTAAAATAATAAAATGGTTGTTTGAAGCTATGTCTGACAGCCAACAGGTAAACACACACACACACACACACACACACACACACACACACACACACACACACACCTTTTTTCTGCTTTGCTTCCAAGTTTAATGTGTGAACATGGCTGCATCTGTTCTCGTAAAAATAGCACAAAGGGAAAAAATGCATTGGTTATAATAAAGTAACATTTCTCTGTGCTAGAGAGAGCTTTTGACTTCCTATTTTTTCCCCATAATCATAAACGTTCTCATCTGAGATCAAGAGTTTGGGATTAATAAATATTG
Source organism: Hipposideros armiger (assembly GCF_001890085.2). Classification (NCBI taxonomy): domain Eukaryota; kingdom Metazoa; phylum Chordata; class Mammalia; order Chiroptera; family Hipposideridae; genus Hipposideros; species Hipposideros armiger. The sequence goes on from NW_017731384.1 coordinate 4,471,184, forward strand.
TTTCTTTATGAGGCAAAGACTCTGAGGGGGAACAATCAGGAGACTTCATCTCTTGAATAAGGAAGGTTTAGACAGTTAACCGGAATTAGCACTGTCCATGTGTGTTGTATTGAGGTCAGAGGTAGACGACTGTCCCGCCCTCAGCACTCCACACCTCAGAATTACAAGGTGGTTAATTGCCTCTATCAAGCTTGTTCTAACTAAATCAAAGACCTCAGAAAGCCTTTGTGGCTCTTATTTTTTTCTCAAATTTTCATTTTGTCTTTTCACTCTGTGTTTTTGCAGATTTCCTTCTTTTTATGCTCAAGAATCATAGTTTCAAACTCTAAGAGATCTTTTTATACTTTTTCTATTTAGTTTTCAGAGCATCTTGTTTTCATTTTATGAATGTAATAAATTTTCCCCTCTCCAAGTTTATGAATTAGAAAGTTTTTTAGTACCATTCTCTGAATTATCTCTTTCCTTCAGGGTTGGTTTTTCTGTTTATCTGTATATTTGTCTTTTAGATTTATTTCTCTTAGTTTTCTTATATGCCTGATGATTCTTGCTTTCCATTCATACTTACAAAAGATGAATGCTGTATTAGTTTCCTATTGCTCTTGTAACAAGTTAGCACGAACTTTGTGGCTTAACACAACAGAAATTTACCACCTTACAGTTCTGAAGGTGAAATATCCGAAACCAGTCTTACACAACTAAAATCAAATTGTCGGCAGGGATGGCCCCTGCTGGAGGTTCCAGGGAAGAATATCTTTCCTTGTCTTTTCCAGTCTCTGGAGGCTGCCTGCGTTCTTCCCGTTCATGGCCCTGCAGCCACATGACCTTGTCTCTTGCTGCTTCCATTGTCACACTCCCTTCACTTAGACTCTGAGCCCTCTTCCTCCCCATTAAGAAGGACCCTTGTGATCACACTGGGCCACATGCATACTCCAGGACCATCTTAGATCTCAGGCTCTTTAATCACAAATACAAAGTCTCTTCTCCCATGCAAAGGAACACAGTCACAGGTTCTAAGGATTAGGATGTGGACATCTTTGGGTCGAGGGGGCATTATCCCACCTACCACAGACAGGATTGCAAGATGGCGGCTGTGTTGTGTAAACAGAGCTGTTTCCCGCCCACCTCCTAATGTGTCCCTCCCTAAATGGGAAACCACAATGAGTCCTGGGATGAGGGGTAACATTTAGATGGAAAGAGGTGTTAGAATCTAGGCCCTTTAAATACTGGAATTCCTCATTTACTCTGGGCTTGCAGACTCCACACTAGAAGCCATAGGTTTCCCTGTGTTGCTCATTCAATTTTTATTTTTTTAGGGAATTTTGAGTAGTGAATTCTGGTTTTCACGTGGGTTGCCTACAGTCTGCAGGTTGGGGTGGGGCCCACGTCCCCTGTACACAGACCTTCAGGAGCTTGTTTTCATTTTTACCTCCCACTGGTGTCTCTTCCATGTTTGTAGTACATGCGCGCAGACGGAGCCTCTCGGGAGGGTTGTGATAGTGGATGGAATCCTGCCTCTGCTGATGCCTCCCCATTAGCTGGGACTTTCATGGCCTGTTTCCTCCCTCAGCATCTCAGGATAGTCCTGTTCACTTCCTGTCCTCCAGAAATGTACTGAAAGCTCTTCTCAGTTGGCGAATGTCCCCTAGATATGCCTGTTCCCCTTCTTTTGTTTCTAGGCCTGGCTTCATTTTGTACATCTATTGTTTTATTTTACTCAAGGTCACTTCGTAGCAGTTCACTAAATTGGTGAAAGGTCACTAAAAGCAGAATTCTTAGTACATCGTAATATTCACTTAAAGATGTAAAAATATTTGAGCATATAATGGCAAAAATACTGCATTCAAGGAATGAATATTGGTTAAAACTCTTTGCTATTAATAATTTATATTTCCTATCACATCGGATAATTCAATGCATAAACTAATGGTCATTGACATTGATTGGAATGAAGGAGCGAGACATATTAATAGCAATCCAGTCTGCCACTTCCATTGTAATTTTACATTACAAAGCCCATCGTTAGGAGCGTAAATGTGCGTGGTATTGTGCCTGGGTTATTCTGAAAACAGAGCCTGATACAAGAATTAGCAGACAGGTAGTTTAGTGGGGAGGGGATTCCAGAAATTGGAAGTGAGGGAAGGGGATCATGGAAAAGCTGGTAAAGGGCACCTTATTCATCAATTGCTACTGAGAGCACAGGGGACGCCATTCCCCGGAGGACCCTGGATCATCGTGAGAACACACCCTGGCATTGTCACACGGAAGAATGGGAGTCTGGAGCATTTATCCGTGGAACTCTGGCTCCTTTTGGTTGCCGGGGCCCCTGCAGGGCCCCTGCTCCTGCACTTCCTGGAGTTGCCTGCACTTCCTGGCCTCCTCAGCACCTGCCTGCTCCTGCACTTGGGCTCAGCAGCCTTCCCTGGCTTTGGAGTAAGTACAGGGTGAAAATCTACACCATGCCATTGCCTGCCTGAGGTGGAATCCGATATGAGTTGCCTGCCTCCGCTGGGCTGCAATCAGGCCAGTCAAAGAGATGTAGCCCAGAACACCAGAAGCACCAGGTATTGAACGGAACAGTGAAAGGGGAGCAGAAATATAAATGCATCTTTCTTTACACAGTACAGTCTTCCCTACTCTGCATTAACGGCATTGAAACAACTTTCAGAGATTTGAATCATGTTTATTTGAAACATACCCAGAGAAGCCCCCAAGTAAGCGGAATCATCGGACCACACGAGTTTACTTCCTGTCCCTCATAAGGCCCTCTTCAGATAATAACCAAAGTCATAAAACTCCCACAACAAAGAGAACACAGAGGTGGCAGTCAGTCAGCAGACGGGAGACTTAGACACATCTCTGGACGCAGTGCTGAGGTAGCCAGCATCTTGCTACACATGATGAATATTACAGCCTACGAAAGAGCCTGTCTGCCTGAGAAAACCCAAGAAAGGCCCAGGACTCAGAGATGCCAGGAAGGAAGGGTTGCAGAAGGGAGATGTGAAGTTAAAAGCAGAATTCATTGAAAGTCAGTATACAGAATAAGACGATTTATCTCTACCATGAGCCCAGAATGGCCAGCAGCGAGGTGTTTTGTTTGGTTTGGTTTTTGGTTTTCCCAGGCTGAGGGAAGTGAATGAACTGCCTGGGAAGAGTATAAGGAAACTTGTGTGGCAGATGACGCCTTGGAGCAAAGCCTCCTGCTTTATAGCGTTAGGGATCTGTACCATAACATCTTCATCTCCTGCTGCTCACCCTCAAGCACAGTGATCCTCTTAACTTACAAACGCCAGCCCCACACACGTACAGAGCTTCCATTCTGTGTTTTACCTCCTGGATCTTGAATATGAACAGACAACCTTGGATCATCTGACATTCGAGTTAGACCTCAGAAGCATGAAAGAGAAAGACTAAACAGATGACTCCAGAAGAACTTTAGGGAGCAGAAAGTCAATTTAAGGAAAACAAAACTGAAATACCAAATATGGTATTACTTTAATAAAAGAATAGGCTGCTATGAAATAATTTAGCAATCAAAGGAATAAGAAAGGCCTCTGAAAACTAAAAATTGTTTCAAATGTTTGTCAATACTAATATCAAGAAAATCTACAATAGAGAACAAAAAGCACAGACAAAAATATGAGTATAAAATATATTTTTAAAAGGTGAGACCTAGATGATTAAGCCAGGATGCTCAATATTTAAGTGATGTTCAAGAAACAGCAAATAGAGTGGAGGAATTATTATCAATGTAATGATAGTGGTGAAGTTCAAGGAGCTGAAGGATGTGTCTTCAGATTGAAAAAGCTAATAAGTACCAGCATAATGAATGAAAAAACCTGTATCTGCACACACCACTGTTAAATCTCAGAACAGAAGGAATAACGGAGAGATCCCAAAGCCTTCCAGAGAAAAATCAGTTTCCCTACCAAGAACAAGATAGATTGGCATCATCTTTCCAATAATAAATGGTAACATGTAATAATGCCTTCATTAGAACTATAAAAGGGAAATTTTTTCAAGCCAGATTTCTATTCATAAGTCAATGTTCAATCAGTCATGAGGTTGGCGAAGACATTGCAGACATGCAAGGATTTGGAACGTTTATTTCCTACATTTCTTTGAAAGTTGCTTGTAGATGTTCTTCAGTAAACAAAAGGACTAAATATAAAAGAGAAAAGTACAAAGGATTCAAGGAACAATGGATCCAGACAGGAGAGTAGAAAAGGGGGTCCCAGAGAGTGTATGCACAGGGAGTCTAGAAAACATCCAGTCCATAGCAGAACAGATGTGGGGTGAGGGGAGGAAGAATCTAGGTGCTGTCCATGAGAATTCTTAATAATGTTAGGAGGCAGTAAGAGCAGACGATGCAAGGGAGAAAGAAGGAAGCTAATTAGGAGCCTTAGGAACGTGGGGAGGGAAAACTACAAGTAAAATGTAGTTATATATTATCTGGTTGTGTTTTGACCAATAATTAGACTCTATTGTTAAATTTCACCTTTTGTAATCAATTTGTATATAAAGCATAGAAAATGTATGTATTCATAGTTACAGACACAACATAAATGTTACCAACCGTAACAAAAGTACAGATAACAAGTGAAAACTCAGAAACTTGAGGTTGTGAGCATGATTAGGCTCGGTGAAGGTTAGGCAATACCAATAGTCATCGAAGTAAGTGGGGAATTAAAAGAGACCATCCATAATTGCTGGAAAAGAATAGTTTTTTTAATTGAAAATTGTATTTTTAAATGGGGAAATCTCCATACTTCTATCATGGTTGTATCAATGTACATTCCCACCAATAGTACAAAAGGGTTTTCTTTTCTCCACATCAAAAAAATAAAAATAAAACTTCCATATGATCCATCAATTCCACTCGTGGCTATATAGCTGAAGGAAATTAAATCACCATCCTGAGGAGATAATCTGTACCTCGAAGCTCATTGCAGTATTATTTACAATAGCCAGGACATGGAAACTACGTGTCCATCAGCGGGTGAATGGATTAAGAAAATGTGTTACGAATACACAATGGAATACTATTCAGTCTTAAAAAAAGAAGGAAATCTTGCCATTTACAACGTGGATGAATCTTGAGGGCATTATGCTAAGTGAAATAAGTCAGACAGAGAAAGACAAGTACCATATGACCTCACTTACATGTAGACTCTTAAAAAGCCAAACTCAAAAGCAAAAGACAAATTGATGTTTGCCACAGGTCGGGGGCTGGAGGTGAGGGAATTGAGGGAAGATGGTCAAAAGGTATAAATTTCCAGTTATCAATAAGTTCTGGAGATATAATGTACAGCATGATGACCATAGTTATCAATACTGTATTGTATATTTGAAAGCTGCTAAGAAAGTAAATCTTAGAAGTTCTCATCATGAGAACTTTGTAACTGTGTGGTGAGGGGTATTACTAAACTTATTGTGGTGCTCGTTTTGCAATATATACACATCAAATTATTTTATACACCTTAAACTTATACAATGTCGTATATCAATTAAATCTCAATAAAACTGGAAAAAAGTTATAAAGGTGACCAATAAAGGAATAGAATTGGTGAAGCAAGTATAGAAGAAGTGATACAGATGGTGTAAGGAAGCTCAATCTTTACCCGTCATAGCAGGAAATAAATGAATAATGAATAAATTAATAGCTTATTAAATATATAATGGCATGAAGGTTATTATCAGCAGAGTTAAAAACACAACAGAAAGAGTTAAATGTGTCTACCTCTGGGGGGCAGATTCGAGATGGGAAGCCAAACAAAGTAGTTTTCATTAAGAGCACTTTTATACCATTTGATTGTTTGGTTATGTGTATTTATAATTTTAAAGAAATGTTTGAGAAAATTTCATAAGGAAAATTTTTGTCAAGGCAATGGCCTAATTTTTTTTTCTATTTTCATCTACTCTGGTCTTTGTTTTCTGAGGTGTTCCACAGAAGTAGATTCAGGAATAGGTTGGACAAATTCCTGACTAGTAAATTCATAATGCATTTTTTTCAGAGAAATTTGAAGATATTCAGAAGACATTTTCAACTTGTATCTGTTATTTTGGAATTCAGTTATCTGGCACCCTGTAAAACATCTAATGGTACTCCCATTTACTATGTCCTTATAAGAATGGCCAGTACGGTATTTGTGTCATTGGTGCAAACAAAGGGTATACAGAGAGTGCCCAAAAAAGTATACACATTTTAAGGAAGGAAAAAATTGTAATGCTCAATATATACCAATAACAAAAGGTGAATACAAGTCATGTGTGTATATTTTTTGGCACCCCCGGTATACACCATTAGGATTAGGAAGACAAGGGTAAGTATCAGTTGGGATGAATAACTTCAGATCACATAGGGGAACCTTATATGTGCTCCACAGTGGTGGTCATAGATGCTTTAAATAACAGTGACACGTTTCTCTGTTGCCAAAGTGAATAACAACACAGGCATAGTGTCATCAATATGGAGAGTACATTAGACAGTCCCCAAGGTCCCGTGGTCAGTGTCATAGTGAGCTGAAGATAGAAAATCTAAATGGAAGAAGAACTTAAAGGGAGAATGCTCTGAGAAATAGAAACTGTACAAAAAATATTGGTGGACATAAATAGAAATCTGATTGAGGCAAGATTTCCGTAGTAAATCTTGAACATCTTGTTGAAGTGTAATTTCATGATTCAATAGAATTAGAGTGAGAAACAAAATATCAGGCTTTAATAAAATAATGTTATTTCAGATCGGTAATTCACCAATATGTGGGAAATCACTCCACGTGGAAGACTCTATAATAACACGTGCTTTTTTCCTACTTATGTTATTTTACATTTCTTTAGCATTGACATGTTAATTGAATAGTTTTTATTGATCCAGCTGGCAACTCTTTGTAAAATAAAAGGAATAGTGGTTATTAAAGATCTTAATTAAACATTTAAGAAAGTGCCCCAGTCATTGGGGACTAAACATTTGTGCAAAATTCCTGTGAGCTCTAGAGTAAGGAGCTTTAATTAACCAAAGCACCGTGCTGTCAATAGAGCAAGTGAGGAAAGTTAGAGGGCCTGGGAGCCAATCCCAATTGCTACTTGCAAGACTTATGAACTAAAAAAATACCTTCATCTAATATTTTAGAGACCCATGTTATTATTTTTGATGAAAATGATAATACCTACCTTTTTATGAAAAGGATTTCGAATAAGTGTATGAAGCTGCTTGTAAAATTTTGAAGTATATAGAAACACATACACATACACAATGGTTTTCTAAAATGTAGAATTGAAATGCAGAGGATTACTAAAGTGATGTGGTTTGTATTATGCGTAACATTTTCATTAAAAGCACCCACTTTGTTATATACATTCAACTGTAATCATACAGAACTGGGAAAAAATTCTTTCCTTATGACTTTTGAAATGGTTATATGGTATATACCCACATTCAAGGCATCTCTTGCTGAACAAACAATAAAAACAAACAAAAAACGCTTTAGATAATTTTATGCTAATAAAAGTAATATGTACTTTCTGATTTCTTTGATCACATTCTTAGTTAAGTTTCTGCCTCCTTATTGGCTACTTTGCTTTTGAACTGCACAGAATAAAACTGAAGTCATAAATAGAGTTCCATATCCATAGCAACATGTCTTTTTGTTTCAACACTTTGCAGGTATTTATTTCCATTCAAATACTTTCTTAGGGTTTGCAGGTTTCTTTGGGGGTGGGGATAGATGGCTCAATAAATAGTCTGAGAATAAATCTATTAATCTCGGTACTCCAGGACGTGGCAGAAGGAGAGACCAGAATCCTAGGTAGCGAGGCATTAAAATGGACCATTACATTATTAGGAGAGTGAGAAGTTCAAGTAGGTCAGTTTTAAGATAATGAAGTCAGATCAAGAGGTCAGAAAAAAGAATTTCATGAGTCCAGGTAGTTGAATCAAGAGATAAAAAGGATGTAACTACATAAAATCAAGAATCTTATCAGAACAACAGATTTCAGGTACAGGTAGTAACTTTAATTTTGGAACATGAATAGTAGGGTCAGGAATTCAGATAATGAAGCAAATAAGTATGTGAGATTGAGGGTGACAAAAAGGTTTAGTAGGGCCGGTGACCAGAGTTCATGGCTCTGAGCCTATCTTGGAAGCAAGATCTATGTGGGCGAGAGCCATCATGTATGTACCCTTCATCCGCAGGGAATGATTCAGTGAGTGGCCGGGCAAGTGCATGCTTGCGTTTGAGGTTTAAATGGGAGAGAGAGGGTGAAAGGGGTTTCTGAGCCCTTCTGGTTAACAAGAAAAATCGCCCTGTAAATCCTCTCAGATACTGTCAGGTGACTTTGTTCAGCACACTTAGTAAGTACAACAGGCAACTAGTAGGCTACCCGTAGCTTACCAGGCATTGGCAACTAGCGGAAGTCATAGGTAGCTTTACGAACAGCTTTTTAATCGCAGAATGGTTTCAAAGAGCTCTGCATTAGGTTTGTAGACCATTTTTGTTAACAAAACTGTCATTCTGAAAACTATTTGATTTTTTTATATTTAGTGAAAAAAGTAAATTCATCTGTTTATCAAAAATGTTAAGCTAATTGAAACACTTAATTTTGGGGGGTTCATCTCTAAATTTACTTAACCACATTTTTCTGTGGGTTCTGAAAAATCTGTTGATACCCATGATCTTGATCTGGATAGTTTTTTGTTCCTTAGTTTGTTTTTAAAGTATTATAATTAGGATCAGTGTGCCTGTTACTAAGTGTTTGAATATCTAAGATACATAACTTTACTTATATTTCATAACTGTCTAGTGTCACCAGATGCAAGAATATGATGTTGAAAAGAGTTTAACATATTTAGTAAGCTGAATTCTTAAAAATGGTAGTTTAAATCTTTCTATAAATTAATTTAAAACCTTTGTTTTTATATTATATCATTGTGATTAATCACGTTTCTAATATCTGTATACCAGCTATAGAACTATTTATATCTTTTGAATAAAGACTTGAAGATATTTAAGAATATCTTTTTTACACTCTTATAGTCTTAGCTAAAAATACCCCCACAAAATGTTAATATAATTGAAAGTAATTTTAAAGTGAAAAGGCTAAATTATTTCAAAAATCACAATTATATATTTATAAGCAGAGGTAAATAATATCACCATGGATTAGTGCTTTTTTTTCTATTTACACTGGCTTTGTCCACAAAATATCTTTTTATATTAGGTGAAATCATTTCATGAATAGAGAAATAAAATCAGCAAGTCACAGATCATGTACAAAAATACAAATTACTATAGTAAAGTAAGTTATTGTTGCACAGTCTCTTGGGGTTAAGGTGTTAATGTAAGAATCTCCCAGGACGAACCATAGGATACCCCCCTTCTCTCCTCTCTCTGTACCCTAGATTACAAGGTGTCTTGACACCTAAGATATGTTGGGGAGGCCCACCTGGACAGTAAAGCTGACCTTTCAGGTCAAGCTGACAAGTGCAACCATGCTGAAGATATTTGCCACCAACGCCTTGATGACTTTAGAATGAATTGCCTTTAGTCTGGATGCTTTAGCTTGTTTCAGAATTCCTAGAAGTAGAGCCATCAACAATTACACTGTGCCATTAGTGAAAGGAGTATTCAACTATGTCTCCTCACTTATAATCTGGTGCTTGGGGAAAAAAGACTGAAACAATAACTTTTAAGGTTTATTCCTTTAGATAAGATTATTGACTTATATGTTTTTATTACACACTTAAATTACAAACGTAATTCTGGTATTGACATGGTACTGACTTAAAACAACATACCAGGAGATCCTGCTGTATTAGTTTTGGCATATGTTTAAAGAACCAGTTACGTGAAATGCACACAAGGCACAAAAAAGTACGCATAATGGGGAGGAAGTGCTGTTAGCAGTACTAATAAGAAGGACGTCCACTGCCATTCTGATGGAGGCAGTTGTTGAGTCGGCTTCAACTTTCAGAGTGGGCAGGGCCCTCCTCCCTTTCATCAGCTCATTGTTAAAAAGTCAGTTATGTGTGCCTCAGTGTGTTCCAGATTTTCTTACATTTAATTAAGCAGCCCAAACTTCTGCATACCTTGCTTTAGTAAAGTCCTATGATTGTTAGCACAATAATTAGTGTTTTCTGAATGGCACTAGTGTAACATTGGGCTGTTGTGACCTTAGCATGTACAAAATGTTTGGCTAGAGTGACTAATACAAACCTGGCAGAAAACCTAGGTCAAAACAGCTTTTTTTGGAAAAGGGAAATACAGTAAATGAAGAGAGTGTTGAAAATCTGCTTTCCAATTACCTGAGTCACTCTTTGTAGAAGAAGGTGTCTAGTGAAGATGAATTCAGCCTGAATTTTATTCTTCTTCCAAGGCCAACTAGGTTACCTGTCACTCCTGGAAACACTGTTAAGAAAAAAGCTTTAAGTGTTTCTAGATGCTGCAAACACCACCTGATCAGCCCTGATCTTGCACCACAGTGAGCTGTGGACAGTAGTACGTCTGTGTTGGCTACTTCATACTTACATTTTGCATTCTCAAGATGAGATTATTAAAAGTGCTATTTGAAGCTAGTGTCTTTTAGTGTCATTATTCTCAAGTGGAGTATTTCCACTTTCATGATTACATTTGAATTGAGAAAATTTATACATAGTTATATTTTATGCTTCCGTTAAGTATTTGTATAGTTTAATCTATAAAATCCATGCTCATGCATAGTAATTTTAAGTGGGGTAGACATTCATTTGCGAATTTCCAAAATGGGTCAATGTGCTATGAATCTTCTTTTTTCCCCTTTTAATTGTAACTTGATCTAAAAGCAAATTGCTGTGGGTTTTTAGTCATTTTCCTCAAGAATTATTTTCAATTAGATGACTTGGGTGGTTCTTCTAGAATAAAACTAGAAATTTCAACATCAGTTATGAATTTTTAGCAGTATTGTCACTACTTACAAAAAAACAAATGCAGCCATAATGTTTGCCAGTTCATGTGACTCATTACATGTTCTACTTCTTTTTTTTCTCCAGATAGGCATGTAAATTGAGTGCTTTTCTTTTGTACTTTCTCCCTATTTCTTTTTCCTAATTCTCTGCCTAAGTACTCTCTTTTGCAGGTAAAAAAATTTTTTTCTAGATCTCAGTCCTTCATAGTATATTCCAAAGCTAAATATTAAGTGTTCTAACATTTTTAGCCAAATTAAAGTTTTTCTTGCCTTTTCTACATGTTAAACTCTGTCCTCTCCTTCATCATACAATTTAATTGTGTCTTTGTGATCAACGATACCACATTTTAATTTTGTGTATCGAGTTCCTTTCAGAGTTAAGCTATTCTTTTGGAATTTGGGGGAATTTAAGTCCTTTTCTTATATTTACAAGTTGTGGAGGAAGTATTTTCACTGAAACACAAGGTGGACTAAGGATGTTATTTTTAATTACTAGGTCTAATAACTGTAGAACAAGAGTTGGAAAACACGAATGTGCTTTGAATATATTTGTACCAAACATACGTATAGGACCTCAGAGAAAATTTTGACTTGCTATTATAAGGTAAACCTGTTGGCTCTTAGTTCTAAATATCTTTTAGTCAGTTAAGGAGTTTTAAAACATATTTTCCATTGGCTAGAACACAGGCATTATGAGTCAAGAAGATTCTATTTGCAGCTTAGATGCAGCGGGTTAAAAATAGAAAATGTGCTGTCCTCAGAATCTTCAGACCTGGTTTCTTATCCTGGCTTTTATGTGACTTTACCTGAGTCCGTTAATAAGTCTCTTTTTTACTTTTACAACTACTTGTCTTTCCCATGGCATATCGGAACAAACTTTAAAAGCTTTCTCCCTATAAAAATACTATAAAAATATAACTTTGTATTAAAAAACGCGGCAAAAAAATTACCTCCCATTTAAAATAATTCTATAACACTGGGCTTAACTTGAATCATTAATTTACAAAAGATGTTAAAAGGTATATATTGTATGTTGTAGGATATAATTATATAGTAACTGGGCTTTTTAACTGTTTAGATAAATTTCAGTTTCTAATTGATAAAAAACATAGGACCTTATGTAAGAGATAGAGTTTTATGCATAAGTTTAATCTCTGTAAATTCATACGTTAAACCTTTTCAAAACACTATTTTTTTATTTTCCCAACAGTATTTTTGTAATATATACTACAATTGGCTTTTTAATATATATGCTGTCCTTCTCTGACATCTGAATATTCACTTTCACATCAATTCTATGCATTTAATAGAATCTCAAATATTCACATTTCATTCAATGTATTCCTTTCAATAAAAAAAAGAGACATTTTATTTTGGTGGAGCAAAAGTTCTAGAAGAATAAGAGTCTGAAGTTTGCTTCAAAAATGCAATTGACATAAGGAGTGCTCAACAACCAGATAAAACAGAAAGAATGTTGTCTATTTTAAAAACTTTAGCACATAGTCAATGCTAAAAATATGTAATAATATAAACTAATAGCAAACATTATACACTTAGATTATATATCATAACTTACAAAAGTCTGTAACTTCACATCTAGTCATCAGGGATTTTTTTCTCTCAAAATTATTTTAAAAACTAGCCTTAGGTTAAGTTTTTCCCTTTTCTTTCATAAGCTGGAAGCTACCAACACTAAGTTATCTCCCAATATTTTTCCTTTACAAATGTCTCAGTAAAGTTTTAGGACAAATTTTGGATGTTCACATAAAACATTGAAAATTGAGGATATATAATAATAAAGCTGAGTTATTACATAATAAACTCATACTTATTTAGAATCTAGAGCAACAGAAAGAGGTAAGGAGAATTTAAATGTGTATGCTCCATAAAAGTAAGTAACAGATAGCAAGGATTTTTTTTTTCCCAAAAATTACTTATAGGATATCCATCTGGTCACTATAGATTAACCCCAATCCTTTAAACTTTATACATTTCTATTACTTTACCATGATAATTGGTGTTTATAATAATGACCTTGAATTATTTTATGGTCCTGAAATATTTTCAAAACCTTCAAAGGAAGATTCAAGTATTATAAGTGTATTTGCAGCAACTTGCCCTTCTCAGTACAGTTCATTTCTTGCTATATGTGATACTTACAATTAATCACACTTACATGCAAGCCATGTAGACCTACTGCCCTAGTTCTTCCTGTAGGAGATAAAATGAAAGGACCAAGTGAATAAAAGGTGAAAAAAAATACTTAGGAAGGCTTCTTCACTGCAGGGGTGCATAGGAGTACTCGGATCTTTTCTATAGGATGTAACTAGCCAAGAAATTAGATGATCATTTCTTCAAACCTTTCCATCTGTGAAGTTTTCATTCCTGTGGCATTTAAGTGTAACTCCCTTAAAATGATAAAGATGCATACAGTGTGTACTGCCCTCCCCTTACCCAACAGAGATTAGCAGGCATTCCTCAACCCTTCCACTTGCCCTCACCCATAATTCATTTATAAAAATAGAAAGGGGTGTGTTAGAATTCAGTGACATCTTGCTCTTGAATTCTGTACAAAGCAGTTATAATATCTGACCAAAGGTTACCCATTTCCATACTCTTGTCCTTAATTCTAACCTATATGACCATCCGAAGAGTGTCTAAGGAAGGCAGGAGAGTGGCATCAGCGCCCCTGTTCTTCGGTTCCTTGCCCTTTCACTGTGGGAGGAAATTTCTAGTGAGAAGGAGGTCAGGAGCTTGGACTGCTTCTCTGGAAATGCAATCCCAAACCATCTCCTATGAGGATTCTTTCTCCTTGATAGACTTCATGGATAAATGAGAACACAGCTCGTCAGAAATAGACACTGAAGCTTCATTAATAGATGTAGACCATCCAGCTACTTAAAATATGATTCAGTGAGGTAATGGATGTTTAGAAGGATGGATATACTGATGGACAGACAAATCAATGACTGACATAGCTGACCAGAGAGCTCTGAGCTACCTAAGGATCAGAAGTCTTGAAAGACCTGGGACCTATGTCAAAGCAAGAGCTCACCTGGAGGTACTCGCCATTCTATGAACACCTCTGCCTAAGACGGGTCTGAATTCAAGCCATCTGATCCTGCCTTTCTACCATTTTGTTTCTTTTTAATCCTGCGTATCTATATTGTCTATTCCTACTCCTGCCTGAACCATGGTGTTCAATACACACCAGCTGTCTTGCTTCAGAACAGAACTGATTTGTGTTTAGTTATTGTATTTAACTTGTTAGTAACACACCAATCATCTGTCATTATTTCTGGGACATTTTTCTTTGGGAGACAAAAGCAATGTTTTGTTACAAGGTTAAGCTCTCTTTTATGCTAGGGATCCTGTGGGAGTTTTTTACAACAGAAGAGAAAATTCTATTGCATATGATATTTATAAAATCATGTTAGAAGAGCGAAAGACCATAAAGTTTAAATAATGTGTTTTCTTTGCATCTGTAAGCTTAAATCCAACTATATATTTATCATGTCCAGCATAATGAAAATAGAGAAATTATTTTGATCAGTTTTATATGACTTAATAAGTTTGGTGGCCTAATATTAACCATACATTATTAAATGTATTCTAGAACTGTTAATGTTCTAAAGAAATTTTTTTTTTAAAGATTTTATTGGGGAATTGGGGGAGGGGAACAGTGTTGGGGAATCAAAGAAGGGGATCAGCCAAGTTGTTGTTCTTCAATCTTTGTTGTGGAGGGTGCCAGTCGCCATCTGGCTTCCCATCAGCAACTGTGGCCTCAAAGCTCAAGGTGCTGTGTTCAATCTTAGTTGCAAACCAGCAGCCCTGTTGTTAAGAGCGTGCGCTCTATCCACTGAGCCACCCAGGCGGCAGCTCAGCTCAAGGTGCAAAGTTCAGTCTTAGTTGCGGGTGGCCATAGCCCACCGTTGAACAGACAATCTTGTTGTTACACCAGTGGAGCCATCCTGCCACCCGTTGGCAGCTCAGCGACAGCTAAGCTCGGGCGTAGTGTCACTGGCCCATGTGGAAATCGAACCGGCAGCCCTGTTGCTCAGAGCCCGAGCTCTTAAGCCAACTCATAACAAACTGAGCCACTCAGCCGGCCCTAAAGAAAATATTTTCAATTAATTTTTTACATGATAATCGAAAGTAAAGAGTAATGAGCAAGGTAGTTTTCAAAGACATAATTGAAATCGAGGGTCCTCTCTGAAATATCCATAGCAAAAGGAAAATTTGTCACAGGATGTTTGCATTTCCATAATATATAGAAAGACTATATTAAAAATAATTATTGTATTAAAATATTTTTCCTTTTTAGAAGATTTCTCCTGCCACCTAGGCATAAAATCTGTGCATCATCTTAAAATTTTTTTTTTACTATGTTGTGTCTGATGCAAAGAAAGTATGTCAAATAATATTTAAGCACTAAAGGCATACAAACGAAATGAGCATCATAAACTGACCACCCCCGTTAAGAATTAGAACATTATTGAAACCGTTGCCTCTACCTGTGTGCTCCTTCCTTTCCTAAACTCCCGGCATCCCTGTCCCAGAGGCAACCGTTGTCCTTAATTGTTGTTGATACTTACCCAACATTTTTTCAGTATAACTTGATCACGTACGTGTCTCTAAATAGCATATTGTTTTCTTTTGCGTGATTTTGAACTTTATAAAAACGGTTATGTGCTGTAGGTAATCCACATTTGCATTTTTCACTCAATATTTTATTTCTGATTCATCCATTGTCCTGTGTGCAGCTCTGGTATAATCATTTGGCTGGATACAATATTCCGTTGTATGACGAGAAGTCAATTGCTATGAATATTTGGGCCTTCTCTAGGCATGTAGTTTTTAAAATGCTGCTATGCACATGCTTGGACGTGTGCCTGGTACACATGAGTAAGTTTCTCTACAAAATGTTGGGACATAGCTTATGACAATGTGCAACTTTTCTAGGTAGTGCCAAATTAATTTACACTGGGGTTTTACCATTGTGCACTCAAATCGGTGGTGTGTAAGAGTGCCAGTGGTACACACCCTTACCAACATTGGTTACTGTCAACTTCTTAAGTTTTGCAAACACAGTGATGGTAAAATGATAGTGCATTTCCTGATGACTAATGAGGCTGGGCACCGTTTCGCATGTTTACCATTAAAATTTTGCCTTTCATGAAGTGCCTGGTCATGCCTTTTCCTCATTTTTCTTTTGGGTTGTTTGTGTTTATCAGTATACTTTAAGAAACCCTGGGGACAATTCTTTTGTTAATTACATACAAGTATACTGCAAATCTGCCCTTCCAGGTTTTATTTTTCCATTATCTTTATGCTGTCTTTTGATGAGCAAACATTCTTAATTATATTGTAGTCTAATTTATAGTTTTTTCAAGCTAGTGCCCTTTGAGTAATGTTTATAAAATCCTTTCTTACCTGGAAGTCAAAAAGCCATCCCCATATTTTTAGAAATTTTGTCTTTCACATTTGGCCTCTAATCCACCAAGCATTCATTTTGTAAAAAATAGCTTTTTGAGATGTAATGTACATACCATACAATTGTCCCATTTAAAGTGTACAGTTTCAGTGGGTTTTAGTATAGTCGTAGAGTTATGCAGCTATCACTCCAATTTTAGCACATTTTATCACCTCTAAAAAACCTCATACCCATTAACAGTTACTGCCCATTTCCCCCTCCCTCCTTTCCCAGCAGTCCAGTCCTAGGCAACCACTAATCTAAATTCTGTCTCTCCAGATTTGCCTGTGCGGGTTATTCCTTATGAGTGGAATCATACAACATGTGGTCTTTGGTGACTGGCTTTCTTCAATATGTTTTCAAGGTTCATTCATGATGTAGCATGTATCCATTCTCCATTCCTTTTTATTACAGAATAATATTCCATTGTTTGTATATACTATATTTGTCCCTTCATCAGTTGATGGATATTTTGATTGTTTCTCCTCTTGGGCTATTACGAATAGTGCTGCTGTGAACATTCATGTATGAGTTTTTGTGCAGATATATTTTTTATTTCTCTTGGCTATATATACCTAGGAATGGAGAGAATTGATTTTTGTGTATTGTGTAAGGTAGGGATCCAGTTTCATTTTTTCCATATGAATGAATAGTTTTTACACCGGTTCATCATTTACCCACTAAACTATGATACCAGCTCTGTCCAATGTAAGCCTGTTTCTGGGTTCTCCATTATGTTCCATTAGGCAAGTTTTTCTATTCTCTGTGATAATATTACACCGTGTTCATTTCAGTACCATTATTTTATCTCCTGATGTCTGGTATGGAATGTCACACCGCCTCTCGCCTTTAGGAGTTTCATGGTGCTGTGTTCATCTCTGTACATTTTAATTTCACCTTGTCAAGTTCCTCGAAAGCTTTTGTTGAAATTTTGATTGAACTTGCATTGATTGATGCCATAGATCACTTTGGGGAGAACTGATGGAGAGACTTTCCATCACCATGATATATCTGTTATTTAGATCTTTAATGTCTTTCAAAAAGGCTTATAATTAGTTTTGCACATATTTTGGTAGACATTTCTGAGAATCATATGTTTGTTATAGTTGTAAATGCTGTTTTATAGTTTTTTGCTGTGTATAAAAATTACAAATGATTTTTTAACATTAATCTTTTATTCAGACACCTTTCTAAACTCTTTTATTATTTCTAATAATTTGTACATTCATTTCGCATTTTCTCTATGAACAACCATAGCATCCATGATTAAAGACAGTCTGTTTTTATTTTCTATTTTGGGTTGTAACAGTTATGAATACAAGTACTGGTAGTAGGCATTCTTTTTTCTTCCTGATTTTAAAGAGGCTACTTTAAAACTTCATGATCAAGAGTGAATAAAATTTGCTTAGATTTTGGTAAATACCTTTTATCTGGTTAAGAATGGTCTCTTCTATTTCTATTTTGCTAGGAGTTCCTGTCATGAATTTTATAGAATGTTTTACTGTGTATTGAGATAATCATAAGACTTTTTTCTTTTACTTTAATGGAGTAAACAATATTATAGGTTATTTTCTAACATTACACCAACATTATGTACTTTCTAATTTTTCCATGATGTATTATCACTGGATTCAATTTGCTAATAATTATTGAGATTGACCTGAAATTTTTGTTTTTTGAAATGTTTTTTAATTGATGTTGTGCTGGCCTCACAAATTGAGTTGCTAAATAATCCTTTTTCTATCCTCTGAAAGAATTAGTATCAGAGTGAGTTATTTGTTTCTTAAATATTTGAGGGAACTGGCCAGTAAAGCCATCTGGGCTTGATATTTCATTTCTGGAAAGATTTTTGACTGCTATTTAAATTTCTCTAATGGTTATAGGATGACTCATATTTTCCCTTTTTTTCTAGTCAGTTTTGGTAAATTTTTATAGCTTAGAGATTTTTCCTTTTCATTTAAATTTGATATTTATTGGCATTTATAGATTTTTATAAATGTTAGGCTGCCCTGTATTCTTTGCAAGTTAGTGATTACATATTTTATTTTTATACTTTACTGAACTTGGTTTGCTAATAATTGACTTAGAATTTTTATGTCAGTGTTCATGAGTGAGTTAGCCTATAATTTTTGTTTCTCTTCCTATTCCTGTCATCCTTCAATATCACTATTATAACGTCTGAAAAAGTTTAAGTGTATTTATCTTTCTCTAGTCTTTTGAAAAGTTTGTAAAAGACTGGAATGATCTATCTCTTGGGAAAGTTTTTTAGAATTCACCTGTAAAATTATCTGAGCTTAGTGTTTACTTTGTGGGAATATTTTTAATTATTATTTCAATTTCTTCAATTAGTTTGTTTAATTGTTCTGTTTCTTCATTTGGCATTTTATATTTTCCTAGGAATCTGTTTCACCTAGGTTCTTCAATTACTGGCATAATATTTTTTTGGTATTTTTTTTTAATGTGATGGATCTGTAGTATGTCCGTTTTAAAAATTTAATATTTTATTAAAATTTTAATTCATTTTAGTTATCTCATTTTTTCTAGATAATATTGTCATAATTTTATTTTCATCCCAAATATTGTTAATTTGTGCTTTCTTGTTTCTTTCATCAGCCTTATCATAAATTGTTCTATATTACTAATTTCTTAAATTGGTTGCCTATTTCATTAATTATTAGCTTTTTAAAAATGCATAAAAAGCATGTTAAAGCTATATGTTTCCTTTGCTTTGGCTTCATCCTTCAGCATTTGATGAGTAATATTTTCATTATCAGTCATTTCTAATTTTTATTTAAATGTAATGAATTTATTTTTGATTAGGAAATATGTTAACATCAATCAGAATTTAAAAGTCACTAAAGTAGATACAGTAAAATGTCTCCCACTGTGGTGAGAAAAACAAAAGTTGTTTTTCTGAGTTGCTGTGTATGCATTTTATAGAATGATAACTCTACTTATACCCAGAATGTGGACATTTAGATAAAGACTTGAGTTTAGGATTCCCGCCATAAGTATCTGCTTTGCTTTTCTGGGGCTTCTTTGAAAATAGCCATTTAGAATTAAGACCATGAAAAGTCAGTGACGTTAGTTTTTACCTAGTATCCTTTTTCTGTTCCAAGATCCCATCCAGAATATCATGCTGTATTTAGTTGTTATATCTCCTTGTGTCCTCTTCACTGTGATAGTTTATCAGATTTCTTTTTTATTTTTGATGACCTTGACAATTTTGGAATTTGTAAAATACCCTTCTGTTGTAATTTTGAATTCTTGTGCAAGGAAGATTTGTTCTCCTCTCCCCCATGTATTCATTTATTCAATAATTGATATCAATATGTACTCGTGGATATTTATTTTTTTCTTTGGGGCAAAGTCCAATACTTGTTTCTAAAATTCTCCCAGCTTCAGCCATCCAGAGTTCTTTTAGTTAGCCCCTTGTCCCTTGGATATGCCTTCTTCCTCAATGAGCACTTCCTCACTTCTAGCGCAGCAAAGATGGTCCAGGCTCCTCTTACGTATTCCCTAGAATCAGTCACTTGTCTAAGGACCACTTGTTCCTTTTATCGGAGAATGGTTCTAGAACCAAAATCTGGGCACTTGGTGTACTTGTTGCTGCTGGGATGTCATTTCCTGAATATATTATATCTTTTTTTCCCCCACTTTGTCTTAAGTTTTTCCCTTTGTCTTTTGTGTTCTGCCATTTCATTACCTAGTATTTAGATGTGGATTTCTTTTCTTTCTTTTACTTTCTTTTTTTCCCCTTTCTTTGACATTGTCGTTTTTTTGTTTTTTGTTTTTTAAGCTGAGCCGTCCTGCCACCTGTTGGCAGCTCAGCGGCTGCTCAGCCTGGGCTGGGACTCAAACCGCTGTTGCTCAGAGCTCAAACTCTTGAGCGAGCTCTTAACCAA
Organism: Hipposideros armiger; assembly: GCF_001890085.2. Taxonomy (NCBI): domain Eukaryota; kingdom Metazoa; phylum Chordata; class Mammalia; order Chiroptera; family Hipposideridae; genus Hipposideros; species Hipposideros armiger. The sequence continues at coordinate 4,491,497 of NW_017731384.1, forward strand.
CTGAGCCACTCGGCCGGCCCTTCTTTGACATTATTTTTTCACCCTGCTTGATAACTGTTGTACTCACTGTTTCTGTAGATTCTTGCTTTTCTTCGGTTCTGGAAAATTCTCAGTCATTGTCTTTTCTTATCTTCCATATCTTTCCTTCTTGCTCCTCTCCTTCAGGAACTCTAGACATATATTAAATCTTATTGTACTTTCCATGGCTTTAAATATCTCACTTATAGTTTTTATCCTCTGATATTACTCTGCTGCATCATGGGTAATTTATTAATATCTGTTCTGTTTCACCACTTCTTGCTTCTGCTGTTTAGACTTAACTAATTTATTTTATCTTTTATACAAAAATTTTATTGTTGGAAATTATTCTTTCTTAAATCTTGTAATTTTTGCTTAATTTCTACTGGTTTATTCATTTCATAATTCCACCTTTTGTTTCTTTAAATATTTAATAATACATGTTTATTTTATGTTCTTTTTCTGATAATTCCTATATCTGAAGTGCTAGCGAGTGGGAGTCTGTGTTGAATCTTACCAGTGGTGGTTTTCTTCTGGACTTTGTAATTTCTTTTTTTTTTTAGAATGTTCTTTTTTTTTTAAGATTTTTATTGGGGAATTGGGGTAAGGGAAACACAAGTTGCTGTCCTTTTGTTCTTCAGTCTATTTGTGGAGGACGTTGCTTCACTGGCCCAAGTTGGCACCATCATTGCGCTCTTCCCAGGCGAGGCAGATTAATCGCCGGCTTCTGGACGGCCGCTCACAGCGGCTGCTGGCCGCTCACGCCGGCTGCTGGCTACACACGGTAGCCCTTGGCAACCCACCTGCCCTCGCCGGCAACTCAAGGGCAGCCCAGCTCCAGGTCGAGCTGTTGTTCAGCATCTTAGCTGTAGAGGGCAGTGTCACTGGCCCTCATATGTGGGATCCGAACCGGGGCTCCCTGGCATCCCAAGCCAGCTCTTAACCAACGCGCCACTCGGCTGGCCCTGGACTTTGTAATTTTTTAATATGAGCTCATTTTTGGTTTATCTTAATTTATAGAAAACTTGGAGACACTGAACTGAAAAAGCTTTTCTCCACAGGGAATTTGTTTTAGCTTCAGGTGGGAGTTGATCACACTACTGCCATGCAACAACTGTAGTCCTATTCCAGGCTGTCTGACTTACTCCACGGTATCATGTTCAGCTCTCGGATTCCTTTCACCTGAAGTTGCAAGGCTGATAAGGACATTTTCTCCAAAGATGCCTTGCCTTTTGAGTGTGTCCTTATTGCTCATTATCTTGTTTTTAGCATGTGCAGTTTTAGGTGTATGAGTTTTGTTTTTCCCTTTGGATGTTTCTCTTCCTATGAGCAAAGAAAGAGAAAAAATTGTATGTTATACAGGATCTAGTAATTTCATCTCATGAGAGCCTCCAGATTACTCTTTCTTAGTATAAAACCCAGTGGTATTAGTTAGCTCACTATCCCCCAGCAGCCAATGTAGGTATTTTCACTGGTTCTCCAGTGACTTGAAATCCAAACCCTGTAGCTCCACATTCAGAATCTTTCAATATCGGCACCACGTCTCTCTTTTCTGAATTTCCCTTATTCCTCTTCAGTGCTGTTTTTCTTCTTCCATGTGGCTCATTCTTTCTGCCTGAAATGTCCTATATGTTTTTCCCTGTCCTCAAATGGTACCAATTTATCTGCTAAGGTCCATCTCAGATATATTCTGTTTTATTCAGTTTTCCAGAATCCTTCCTAGCTCAAAGTAACTGCTCCTTCTCCTGAACTCTTATGGCGTTTTGTCTTCTCTTATGGCGCGCGCGTGTTTGTGTGTGTGTGTGTGTGTGTGTGTGTGTGTGTGTGTGTGTATACACATATATAATAGCTTATGTTTTATTGTCTAAACTCTCTTAAGGAAATGTTTTCTGAGAGTCACTCATCATGGTAGCTTCCACATCATAGATCCTAATAAATAGTGAATTATACATAGTTATAAATTAAAGAGTGGGAGGGGAGAGTCTGGAAGAGTGAAGGCCCAAATTCTGATAAACCTGCCCTTGTTTTTCTCAGCTCCTCATCCCAGCAAGGTGTTTGCTTGCCTTGGCATGACCCAACTCATAGTCATACCATGTTGGGTTCTTGGTCCTAACATGGCAGTGGGACAGGTGAGATTGTCCTCTGCCAACAAAAGAAAGAGGCAAGAGCTAAAAGGAAAGCATCCTTCCAACTGCCCTTCTTACAGCAGTTTCCTGCTGTTCTCGCAGGCTGCGGCTCCTTCCCTCGACACACATATAGTCTCCATTCAGGCCAGTTTTTGTTCTTTCTCCCCAGGAGTTTGTCGGAGTTTGTTTTTGTTATCATTTTTACTGTTGTCATTGTCATTATTAATACCCCAGTTTCATGCTTCCTGTGGTTTCTCCATGGTTGATTTTGAGAAACAAAGTCAGCAGCCCATCTTGTTATCACCGAGTGTTTTCTAAAAGATCCCACAATGCAATATATACATATAGATGATGTATTATAGAAATTTATACTTGAAACCTGTATAATTTTACTAACCAATGTCACCACAATAAATGTAATCAAAACTTAAAAATAAATAAAGAAAAGAAAAGAATATTTTGATCTCTAGAAACATAACTTGTCACTGCCTTAAGTCTATCTACTGTTAGAACATTTCTCATCTATTTCAGAACATGATTAAACTGACCATCTCTTCTCTTATGCCCAAGTATTGAGTTCAAAGGGAAGGAATCATAAAACAAGGAGTAGAAGGCAAGAGACTTGGTTTGCAGAATTTGGTTTACAGCTGTATTCAGTCTACAGATACCAATACATCTATTAATCTTTTTCACTACAGGTTTTTGAGAATAAGCCTTTTATATAAAGTCTTCTTGCATATTCCCCTTGTGACTATCTATTTTAAATCAGCATTTACAAAAAGGCAGGATAAAAATGGAGCACCCTAGCACCTCGAGTCCCCAGGGCTCATATTCATTATTATCAAGCCCTTTTTTCTCTTCTCCTCCAACATAAATGTGTTTGACCAGTCATCTGTAATTCACGTCTCTTCCAATCTAGTATATATAGAGAGCAGGGTCAATACTTGAACTAGGGTGTACCAACCACAATTCAAAATAAGGGAATGCTTTGTATATTAATAATATCTATCATATTGAGTTGTTGCAAAGATTATATAAAGTAATCTACATAAGATGCCTTGTGCAAAGTAAATACTCAAAATGATACCAATTGTTTATCATGTAAAAATTGTTAATGTTTAAAATAGAACAAGTACAGGATTTTTACTGAAAATGAGGTGATCTCTTATTGTAGGTATTTTGATTATTAAAGCAACTGCTCATCATTAAATTTTGCATTTTTGTTGTAACTTTGCCATTACTATTATTTTTGGATTTTCTGGCTTCCAGTTAGGGAAATATTGGTCTATGCAGTGCTTGTTGAAAGTATATCATGCAAAAACAGTTTTCATGTTTCAGAAAATGTTGTATTCATAACTAATGCATCGACAATAATCCTAATCCTAATCCTAATCCTAATTCTAGGTTTCCTTAGCCTGAACTGACTATTTATCTGGTAGCACGACAGACTAGATTCCTGATCAGCTTTCCCTCAGAAAATAGCTAAAAAGGCTAGATTAAAAGTTTTTTAAATACTGTTAACAATAAAAGAAAATACAGTGTATCACTTCTAAACCAGGCAGGAGAATAAAGTTGAAGAAGAAAAAAATATATACTTCTTTAGAATAAAAAAAGGCAAAAATGAAAGAAAAACAAAATATACAAAAGATAGAGCAGGTAGCACAAAATAAGGGAAAAATAATGTTAAATATGTTAGCACATATACACACTAATTGACTAAATTGGACTAAATGCTACATTTGAAAGACAAAAATTGGTTAGATTTTTAAAAGAGAATTCAAAATATATATGCTATTTATAAGATAGGTATCTGTTAATAAAACTTGAGGATGCTTGAGGATCCATGTCCTAAATTGGTGCCCCTCCCCCAAAATTTCATATCCACTCAGAACTTGTGAATGTGACCTTATTTGGAAGAAGGGTTCTTGTAGATGTAATCAAGTTAAAATAAAGGTCATGCTGGATTAGGGTGATCCCTGAATATAAGATGACCAGTGTGTTCTTATAAGAAGAGAGAAATTTGGACACAGACACACAAAGAAAGTCACTTAAAAATGGAGGCAGAGATTGGAGTGATGCATCTGTACACCAAGGAATGCCAGGGATTGCCAGCAAATGCACAGAACAGATGCTCCCTCAGAACCTCCAGAGGGACCAACCATGCCGACGCCTTGATTTCAGACTGTAGCTTTGGAACTGTGGGAGAATGAATGAATGAATGAATGTTGTCATAAGCCACCAGTTGTGGTACTTTGTTATGGTAACCCTAGAAAACTAATATACTCCCATATGTTTGGGAATAAAAAGGCATACAGTAAAACCTTGGATTGCGAGTAACGTGGTTTGCAAGTGTTCTGCAAGACAAGCAAACATTTCTAATACATTTTAGCTTGGTAAACGAGCGATGTCTTGCAATATGAGTAGTTTGTTTCCGGAATGAATTATGCTTGCAAACCAAGGTATTACTGTACTTCTAAATGATTCATAAGTCAAAGAAAAAATAATAATGGAAGTTTAAAAACTGTTTTTAACTAAACAATAATGAAAATACCATATGTCTAAACCTAAGAGATTAAACTTAAGCAATAGTTAGAGGGGTATTTATAGTCTCCAGTTTATAAATCAGAAAGGAAGAAAGGATAAAAATAAATGAGCTAAGTATCCAAAATAAGAAATTAAAAGAAGGGATGTGAAAAACCCAAGAATGTAGAATGAAAGCCATAAAAATCAGAGCAGAAATCAATGAAATAAAAACGAAAATACAATAGTAAGTACTAGATGAATCCCAGGAACCTAATGTTGAATATTTGAAAAAGCAAGTTGCAGAATAATACATGTAACATTTCATTTACATAGATATTTGAAACAAGTAAAACTATGTTGTGTATGGTAAAATGTTCTAGGCAGTATTTATATCTGAACTAGGATGCAAATGGCATGGGATTGGAGAATGAGAGAAGGAAGGAAGAAAGTGGACATTTTTGCATGTTTGTTAGTCTTTCGCAATCCTTTTACGCCTTTCCTATTCATAGCCTCTGCCCATTTTTCCATTTTTCAAAACAAGGTTGTTGCTGACATGGAGGCCCAAGTTCACAAGCTGAGAGAGGAGCTGATTAATGTGAATTCACAAAGGAAGCAGCAGCTGGTGGAGCTTGGTCTTCTTCGTGAAGAGGAGAAGCAAAGGGCTGCAAGAGACCACGAGACAGCTGTCAGCAAACTGAGGGCTGAATCAGAAAAGATGAAAATAGAGCTGAAAAAGACTCACGCTGCCGAGACAGAGCTGACGCTGGAAAAGGTAAGCTATCCAGCTCGATGTTTTATAGACAACTGAAACCCACGTTTGAAATCCACTGCTGCCACCATTATATTTACTCTCTAAAGGGTAGTGGACATAGAATTACTCTTCAAAGTTATAAAGTATTCAAACGAGCAATTTAAGTATCTTGCTATATGTCTAGGCACCATTAAAATAATATAGTTTCCTAACTTTTCCCTAACTTTTCATTGAAGGGATTTATAGAATATCGCATTCTATAGTAATTAAATACACATTGTGGTAAAACAGTTTTATAATATTGTCAAGTATTATACTGAATAGGAATACTTGGGCTGTAGCCTGAATTTTTCTTAGGTTAAAACTAGGCTTCAGATCAATCCTAGTTGTCTAATAATCATTTCTAGGTTTTACAGGTTTTTTTACAGCACTGTAGCATAAATGATGACATATTTTACCAGGTTGATACTTCAGATAAAGGAGAGTTTCTTTAGAATTTTATATTTTGAAATAAATGTCAATATGATGTTTGCACACCTTGAGTTGACCTATATTCCAGGAACAATCTCAAATACTCTCTTTTTTTGATGTTCTAGAGACGTATCAATATTTCAATTGGGTAGTAAATGTGAACTGCTGTTAATCATAATAAATGTAAATTGTCCCTTGGGTTTCTTAAGACCAGTCTGTACCCTGGGATCAAGAAACTTGAAAAGCATAATTTAAGAATCTTCTAATTCTGTTTAATGTTTTCCCCCTCTTCTTCTTTATCTTTAAATAATGTTAAACCTTTATAGAGCAACCGTACCCCACCATTGTAGGCACTAGTCCATTCATTTCCAATGGGTCGAGATCCTAAGGTGCTCGCTTTAAAGGACCTGACTTTATCTGAGAGTCACATTTCAGCTGACTTTGCCCTTGGCGGCATAGCTCTGCACCCAGAAATAAATTGGAAAAGGGCTCTAAAAAGACGGGAGGGAGCTGGGCTTCTTGGAGGAACAACAAGGAGGCTAGTGTGGCTGGAAATGATGCTCAGGGAGGAGGAGAAAGAGGCGGTGAGGTCAGGGAAGAAGCTGCAGAGGTGAGCCTGTCCTCCTTTCACCCTTCGTGAGTGAGGGGGCGCGCCGCGTTCGCAGTGACACGATCTGACTCACATTGAACAGGACCTCTCTGACTGCTAGTGCTGAGAACAGACTGAACTGGGGCAAAGAAGGATGTCGGGAGACTCGTTTAAGGGGGATTGCAGGAATGTAGACGAGAGATGATAGAGGCTCGGCCCTGGGCAGTAGCAGCGAAGGTATAAAACTGATCAGATTCAGGTAAAGGTAGAGCTGACCGGATTTCCTGTTGGTTCAGATGTGAGGAGAGGGAGAGAGAGAGAGATCAAGTGAGCAGTCAAGAGTGATGCCAAGGCGGCTTGCTGGCACCAGTGGACAAACGGAGTTACCCTTTGCTGAAAGGAAGATGGCAGGAGCACCAGGTTGGGCCACTTTGGGACATGTTCCAGTTGAGATACCTTTCATACATGCAAGCGAGAATGTTAGTGATAATTCCATCAAAACAGTACAAAATGATAATATTTTATGCTAAAATATAGTTTCGGGAATTATGGAAATTTCCTTATATGGAATCGTTTTAGCCCTCTGACAACAGCAAATAAAAAAGAGACAGATGGAGAGTGAAAGTGGTGTTGCATTTACCTTTTCTGGTAACTCTTACACTTCACCGTGGCTTCCATCATCACCGTCACCAGTTCAAAGTATTTCTATGTAAATGTTCTCAAATGGCAGACCAGTGCAGCTCGATTTAAGAAAATTGGGCATATCAAAGCTAAACTTATAAAACATACACTTTAGGCCTTGATTTTCTTGCATTATATATTCACATTCTAAATGGTTTTTTGTTTGTTTGTTTGTTTGTTTAGCTGAGCCACCCTGCCACCTGTTGGCGGCAGCTGGGCAGTAGCTCAGCTCAGGCGGGACTCAAACCACTGTTGTGCAGAAAATATTTCTTTTTAATTAATTTTTCAAGTATATGTTTCTATGTGTTACTCATTGACAGTTTATAAATAGTAAAACACTAGTATTAGAAATCATGGGTAATTCATTTGGCAAACATTTCTAGAAGATTTTCTATATCCCACAAAGGCATTATCCCAGGCACTGTAGGGATACACAGAAAAAAGGGGGAAAAAAGGTACTGCCCTCAAGGAGATTCTAAAAAATAGCTACTGAAAGACACACACACACACACACACACACACACACACACACACAATGGAAGGTAGAGTATGAACTGGGGGACTTAATTTTCTGTTAAGGCAATCAGGGAAGATTAACTATAGAGATGTCACTTGAACCAGACATAGGTAATATGATGTTGACTAGCAGATATGCAAGATGGCGTTCTAAGCCACAGGAATAACAGCAACAAGAGCAAACAAAGGCGTGTGAATCGAGGAGGGTGCTTAGTGATGAGGCAGAAAGGCAGCGAGGGATCACTGAAAGTCTCCAAAGCTGTGATGAGTGTTTTGGCTTCATTGGGTGAACAGCGAGAAGCTACTGAAGACTTGGAAGCAATGGGGTGTCAAGAGTCACATGATTATTAGGAAAATGTTTGTCAATGTTGACAAGATGCCACAGCAGTAAAAGTAGTCGGCGCGGACTGGATTAATCCAGGCAAGAGCTCCCTCAGGGCACATTGGAGGTGGTGAGAGTGGCAGTGACAGAGGGCCAGAGGAGACATGCTCGAGAATCATCTCAAAGGTGGCATTGATGAGATGTGTTAAGTATAATTCAACCCTTGATAGATTGGGAATGTAGGAGATGTTTCTAGTTTAGGGAGGACAAAGATGAATTTGGGTCAGTTATAAACATGTTGAGTTTGAAGGGCCATCACTACACCCAGCTGTGACGTCCACTTGCTCCTGAAGAAACATTTGTAGATAATCATAGGGGAAGGCAGGACTAGAAGAAACCACTGTAGGAATCACCTACAGAGAGGGCCCGTTCCAGAGGGAAATGCGGAGAGGTTAGGAGGTTGAGGTTGAGGCCAGGGAGGAAACAATCCAAGAAGGGTCATCAAGGTAAAAGGAATGTATTTTCATGGAAATAAAGGAAGAGAATATTTAGAAAGGATTGTCAAGAATGTGACAGAAAATCAGGAGGAATGAGGGTGGAGGAGAGAGGGTGGAGAAGGCCACGGGATTGCAAACTGACAAGTCAATGATGATGTTGGACAGAGCACTGGAAATGACAGTGTGGACAGAAACATGGCGGCGAAAGATAAGTGAGAGAGGAGTGAGGAAGTGGGGATTAGTGAATGCTCTATTGTTTGGGGAAATCTGATCCTAAAAGGAAAGTGCAGTTCCAAAGAGCAGTGGGAGTTAAGGAGAATATATTTTTAGGCTGAAAATGTCTTGAAATACATGAGAAAGGACTGGTGGAGAGGAACAGCTTAATGATGGAAAGAACTATAGATAGATAACTGATTGCTTGTGATCTGAGAGATGAGGGCGTGAATGTAACGACCAGCACGGGCCCACCCTCTCCCCTTGGTACCAGGATCCAGCCTCATAAGACACTGTTCTGTTTCTGGAACGTGCTCCGCTCTCCCCTGCCACCAGGTTTTTGCACCTGCCACCCCGCTGCCTGGAATGTTCTTCCTTCCCCACTTTTCTCACGCCATCCTCCTCCTCACCACTCTGCATGCCTCAGAGTCCTCCCTGACCCCTCTATCTGAAGCCTCGCTTACCTCCACCATCTTACCTTTATCCATTGTCTTCATAGCTCATCTCACTATCGGAAATCATCTCATTTTTTCGCCTGTTTATTTTCTGTGTACCCCCATTGCAATGTAAGCTCCATTAGCAGGACCTTGTCTGTCTTGTTCATTTCTGTACTGCTAGTGTCTAGAAAACGCGGCACATGGTAGGTGTTCACCGAGTTTTTACTAAACAAATGAATGACAGGAGCCATGACTCTTGAGGATTGAAGAAAAGAGAATTGATAAAGATACAAAGTTCTATGAGTAGATGAGGAAAGCTTATATCTGATAGCATCTATATTCTTACTAAAGAATCACAGTAGTCTGCTCAGAGTTAGAAGTTTCCAGAGTGAAACAGCCAGGCTTCAGGCTGAGCAGATGGCTGGACTGCAGCTAAAAGGAAGAGTATGTAAGTGAATTTGCTCAGGTAGAATTGGGTTTCTGCAGGTAGAGGAGGGAGCACGTGTGTGAGCCTGGGAGAGTGGGATGCTCCTGAACGGAACTGAGAACACCAGTGATACAAGAAGATCGGAAAGGGGTTTTAGCATAACAACTTGATGCTGTGGAGAGGCGCCCGAGAGTCTGAGGAGAGTGCAGGGACTTGCTGGCAGAGGCAGAGTCTGGGCAATGGGACAAAGCACCGCCTGGGCTGGTGTTTAGAGCCAGGAGTTTGGTTTTTGTTCAGTTGGGGCAGCGGTTCTCAACCTGTGGGTCGCGACCCCTTTGGAGGTCGAATGACCCTTTCACAGGGGTTGCCTAAGACCATCGGAAAACAAAAAGATATTTACATTACAATTCATAACAGTAGCAAAATTACAGTTGTAGAGTAGCAACGAAAATAATTTTATGGTTTGGGGTCACCACAACATGAGGAACTATATTAAGGGGTCGCGACATTAGGAAGGTTGAGAACTGCTGAGTTGGGGGAATGAACCAACCCCAAAGTCCATATGCTAAAATTACAAGTGCTGGGCTCTTGATATAAAGAGTAATTTATATTTCTGATTGATAAATGTTTTTATTTAACTAGTAAAAGGAGTTTAGCAGTTTCCAAATGCAGTGAGGACCTGGACTGTGGGTTCCCTGAAAGCAGTCCAGGATCACGTGTGGTACCTGGTACAAAGTAGGCATTAAAAAATGTTAAGTGAGTGAATAAAAGAGTGATGATGAACTGGGAAATTCAGTATAGTCACTGTGAATGGTAATAGCAATAAATAAAAAAATTGTTATTGATTTATCTAAATTTCATTTCAACCCATTATAAATACTCTAGGTAGGATAATATATTTGTATATTCAAATATTCATTTGTGTTTTAGTATTGTAATTTGCTCCACATTATTTAATAAGTTAAATACATAGCATAAATCTTTTTTCAGATGTGATTTTCATTTTTGGTACCCAAATTAGTAGACATTTGAGTTCTTACTATATGTTTGAATTAACACTAAAATAACCTGGCATGTAATTCTGTTGCTAGGCTGTTTTGTCATTGTGTGTGTGTGTGTGTGTGTGTTACTTTGAATAATTCTTACTGTATCTTATAAAAGATGTAATGTTTTATCATTTTAAATAAATCTGAAAATTAAAATATTTGCTAGCAGTTTAAAATCTAGTCAGAATTGAGGGGTTTAGGCATTAATTTTCTATTATTAAGTATAAAATTGAGGTTCAAAGAGGAGAGCAAAATAACACCAGCATAATAAATAATCTAACTTTAGCATTCCCCATGAGTCTGCGCTGTTTCAGTCGTACTTACCATGTTATGGTTACAAAAGAATTCCTAAATCCAGATCCTACCTGGCTCCTGTCAGCCGCGATTTACTCCTAGGTGATATCTTCCATGGCTTTGAGTTAAGAGAAACACGCAATACTTCTACAAGATCAAAATTCTTGAAATAGAGAGAATCCAAGAGAATAAATGATTGACATTTGCAAAGGGAAAGCTGCTTTTCTAGTCTTTTAACATCTTTGCAAACCAAATTGAGAGTCCATAAAATATGAAACTTCAAAAACTTGAAGAACACTACAAAGTGATGGTAGTGGGTAACTTTCAGAAGATTTGTGAAAGCTTTGGTATTTAAAATTTACCATTGTTTAAGAAATCTATTCAGCTATTATTAAAAATAACCTTTCTTGAAACAGAAGATATTTTAGAAAATATGGAAAATAGAGGAGAGTATAAAATTCCCTGTTACTACCACCTTTCAGAGGTAACCAATAGTAGTAATTTAATGTGTATGTAAAATGCCATGTTAGCTAACTGAGATCATACTAAATGAAGAGTTGTATCTTTTGCTTTTAAAAAAGTTATGCTAAGCATATTCCAGTGTCATTTGAAATTCTTTGGATAATGGTTTCCATTGTTTCATGATATTCCATTTTATGGATATAGCATAATTTATTGTGGTATTCTTTTATTTGTAAGCATTTTTATGAATGAGGTTTATAATAGATTTGTTGTTCACATCTCATTTTCTAAGAATTGCCTGTTTATATTCTTTGCCAGTTTCTCTTCTGTTAGTACCCTAATGTTTTTCTCATCACCTTATATAAACTCATTTTATCTTTATAATGATAAAACTCTTATCTTTGTGGAAAATAGTTTTGGCATTTGCCTTTAAATTTTATCATTTTATCTTAAGATACACGCAAAAAATTTGTTTGTATTTAGTGTAATCTGTCCATTGTTTCCTCTGTGAATTCTTTATAATAAGTAGTAATTTTAAGCTTCATGATTTGATATTTCAAAACATATGAACACATCAAACATTTTCTACACTGTACTCTACTAAGTAAAAAGCTCTTATGAAATTGACATAGCATTTACCAGCTTGGGCTCCTGGTCTCTAATTTTAATGGTATCTGAAGGATTATACTGGAATTCTGCCAGCCTGAAGTCATTAAAAGGCTTTGAGCAACAATTCAGCATCTTTTTTAAATTTAAGAAAAGCTCCATATGGCATAATTACTCAAAGCTAGGGTCACAGAAACTACTTAAACCTTTGAAATTTATAATTAAAGGATTAATATTAACTTATGAAGACATTGTCATTTTGGCTTAAAATGGATTTTTAAATTCAATTCTGTTCTTTTTACTTTGATCTTTTTCCTGATTTTTCCCTTTGCTAAAAATGTGAAATTTTGTATCCTTAAATTTTAAAATTAAATGTTATCCTCAAACAGTTTAGATCTATACAAATTGATTGACAGACAACATTCAGTATGGCTTTTATAATATTCCACCTATGTGGATGAACTTCAAGTTTTCATTTTCCTCCAGGCGTATAAGCCACAGCTTGATAAAATGGCCTATAACGATATCTCTAAACATACAACAATAAATTAATTTACAACAGGAAAAACATGCACAAATCACAGCTTGGAAAACTCTGGGTGGCACATAATTTAAAGGGGATGAACTGGTGTCCACTGTATTAAGGTTTAGAATTTTAAAGTATCTCCAAATGACCTCAGTTGTAAACCTTCTTTGAATAGTATGTCTTATACCAAAGCTAAGACTTTTTTATTTTTTTATTTTTTGGTCATTTTGACAATATATACAAGTTAATCCAAACCAAACACTTTAGTTAAATCTCCTGTGTAACAAGAGAAATTGTATGTTCCTTCGAGACTCGGTTTTACATTCATGCCAGCTCTCTCCTCTTCTTCCTGATTCTGATGTGAGGCACCTATTTCACAGTGATTTCATTACATAAATACTGGAATAATGTCTGGGGTGTTTGTTGATTAAGCAAAGAGAGCAGAGTGTCTGTCATCATTCCTGCTTGAATATTTACATTGTCAGGGTTTCCCATCCCTACCTGAGTGGGGCTCAGTGCCCAGGTGGTCAGAGGTCCAGTGGGTGAAAAGGCCCTGCCCCCTGCGGAGTGAGTGGCTTTCACTCTTTCCCAGAGCCTCTTCCGCTGTTTCTCCCTGAGTCTCTGCTGCATATTAAAGAGCCCTCCTATTTTCTAACAATCTGGGAGAACAAGAATCAATAGCTTAACTTCAAAGCCTAGTGTTCTTAGGCTAGGGAACTATTGTACTTGGAGAAAATTAAAAGGCAGTACATTTTATGTTAGGATTATTCCAAACGCAGATTTAGAATTAAAAATGAATCATTGCTTATTTTTAAAGTAAACACATAAAGTTTACACGATTAACCCTCCCTTGTCGCCCTCTAGCCTAACTTTCTAATATTCTAATCACACCATTATGAACACAGGTCCTGCCATTCACCAGAAGCTGTTGCTTTTATACTTTTGGTCTTTCTTAAGTGGAAACATTTCTACTTAGAATAAAGGGAAAAAATCCCTCAGGTCAGTGCAACAAAAGGTAGTAATTTGGCTTGAGACGTTATTGAAAATAGAACAGTTTATTTACTGTCTTCAGAAATTGGTATCCAGATGGAGAGAACTGGGAGCAAGTAAAATAAGCAGGTATTTTTCCCCAAAAGCTTGTGTGTGTGTGTGTGTGTGTGTGTGTGTGTGTGTGTGTCCTTTTAATCCTTTCAGTGTCATGGCCAAATTTGTAAGAGTCTTATTGGACAGTGTGCCTTTTTTTCATAACACTGAAGAAAAAAAAATATTTCAGTAGTATCTTCATCCATGATGAAATGATTACAAGTAAGAACAGAAATAATAATTTATAGCACTATCTCACTAGATTACCATAAATAGGGTGCCTGTACATCCTAATTTGCCCAGGAATGTCCCAATATCCTGTATGATTTAGCATTTCCTCCAACCTCTTTCACTCTTAAACATGTGCCAGCACAATACGGTGGATAAATGATACTGGGAAGTGTGTTTCTCTCTCGCATAGCGGTCCAGAGGTTTTCGTGCGGCCCAGCTGAGGGAGCAAATGGTTCCGTTCCACCAGGGCATGCAGGAGCCCAGGCTGGCTGGTGGGATGCCTCTGTCGTCTTCACCATGGAGCCTCTATCTCTGCACTAAAGGCTGCTGTCGCACTTGTCACCATTGCCCAGCCAGCAGGAAGAGGGGGAAGAGGATGAGGAGGGCAAGTAATTTCCTTTTCAGTTGCACACATCATTCTCACATCCCACGGGAGAAATCTTAGGCCAAGGGCCTGGGGAGCAGGGACTTGTTAGCGTGCGTGGCACTAAAGGTTAGGGGGGGATTACGATTTGAAACACAGAGAATGGCTGCCGAGGCGTGATTAGCAGGAATCGCACACTCTCGATGCTTTCAGCATTGGATGTCTGCTTTGTATATGCCGGTCCTAGACACTTGATACAGCCATGAACAAAACAGGGAGATACTCCTCTCTCCTCAGAGCTCACATTCTAGCCAGAGAGACAGACCATAAGCAGCGAACAGGCTACATAAGTAACTTCCAAAGAAGTTTTCCAAGTGTCTGAGTGCTATTGAAGAAGAAATGATGGAGAAGATTAAGGGAGACATGAGCAGAGGGTCTCCATGGAACCAGACACCATTTAAATAGTGTGGGCAAGGTTGGCCTCATGGAGAAGGTCAGCAAAGGAGTTATTAGCCAGGTAGATATTTGGAGGCAGAAATTGCTGAGAGAGGGAACAGCCAGTGCACAGACCCCAAGGCATGGCTGGCCTAGTTAAGGAACAGCAGGGAAGCCCAAGGGGAAGTGGCGTGGACAAGAGAGCATGTAGGAGATGAAGTGGCAGGGACCCCAAGGGTCCTGGTCTTGTAGGGCCTTTGAGGTGTTTGGAAGAACTTGGACTTCAATGCTGAGTAATGGGAAGACATTAGGATATTGTGCCCAGGAGTGGTATGATCTGACTTAGGCTGGAAAAGGTCATTCTAGCTGTGTGGGAACAAAGGTGGGACACCCAAGGAGGGCATAGCAGTCATCCATGTGAGCTCAGAGATTATGGGAGCTTCGAGCACATGGCACCAGGGGAGGTCGTCAGATTCTGGATACATTTTAAAGTTGGAGCCAACACAGCTTTCTGGTGGATTTTATATGGGATGTGAGACCAAGAAAAAGTAAGCCAAGACAGATAAGCTTACACAGAGGGGGAAAATGAAAATATTCTAGTTCATTTCTCTGTGGGATGGGAATATATGTGAATTTTAAATTGTATGATTCAGTCTTTTCTAAATGTTCTGTATTGTAACCACTTTGTGAGCTGAACAGTGATGTACAAAAGTCACCATCTAGTTATAATGATGTCCCACCCGAAGCCCTAGGGCATCTTCAACCTGCTTCCCTATTTTTGGCCCCTGAGAGACCAGAGTCACAAAGGAAAGGACAGATGTGCTGGCCCTTAAGCCCTGGCATTACATTCGCTGACATCAGAAACTGAGCAGTGTGATTGTGATGTCACCAACCCTCCGGGGTTCTCAGATACCCTATCGCCTGGCCCAAGTCATCTTTCTGTCAGGGCAGGGAAGGCTGCAGCCTGCTCTAAGGCTCACAGCTTTGCTTCTGAGAGCTTCATGGGGGCCAGAGGACATGTGGGCCTCTCTGACTTTAGACTGCTCGTCTCCCAAGGCAAGCCAGGCCCCAGGTCTGCTAGGAATGAAAGGAACAAATGATAATGACCCCGAGACAGAGCTGGCTGGTAGCCTGAGGCCCCTGCGGGACCCGGGCCCATCTAGCCTCCCAGAGAAGAAGGTAAGAGTATAGGACACCTTCTGTGTTCCTGAGTCAGGGGTCTTTCTAAGAAACACATCCCATTGCTGGGCTGGATTAGGCACTGGCGGTATGGAAACAGCCTCTACCCTCAAAGGGATTTATTGTAATATGGGTCAGGGATAATGGAACAAACAAAACTATGATTATGTTGAACTGAAATTGGAGTCATGCCCTGGGAAACACCCAGGAAGGTGTCTGGAAGTCTATGGGGGAGGGATAGAATCTGGCAGAACCTTCTGGACAAGATAGATGGTAAGCTAATGGCATTTCCCTCCCCTGCTTAAAAACTTATGCGGTGCCATTGCCCACAACAAAGTGAAGTTGCCATAGCTCTTTATTAGCTTTGTGGAGAAGGATTTGCATAATCCCATTTTTTTTCTACCTTTCCTTTTTTTTTCTTATTTATTTTAATTAATTTTGTAGTGTACAATTCAGTGGCATTAAGTACATTTAAACTGTTGTGCAACCATCACCGCCATCTGTCTTCAGAATACTTGTATCTTGCAAAATCTAAACTGTATCCCTTACACACTAACCTCCTGTTTCCTTCTCCTCCCAGCCCCTGGCAGCCACCGTTTTACTTTCTGTTTCTATGTATTTGACGACTCCGGGGACCTCATAGGAGTGAAAGCAAACAATATTTGTATTTTTGTGGCTGGTCTAATTCACTTAGTATAATTGTCTTCAAGGTTTATCTGTGTTGTAGCATGTGTCAAAATGTTCTTTTTTTTAAGGCTGAATAATACTCCATTGTATGTATATGTCACATTTTGCTTATTCATCCCATCAGTGGACACTTGGGTTGCTTCCATCTTTTGACTATTGTAAATAATGCCACTATGAATATGAGTGTACAATATCTGTTTGGGTTCCTGCTTTCAATTATTTTGGGTCTATACCCAGAAGTGGGATTGCTGGGTCATATGATAAATCTATTTTGACTTTTTTGAGGAACACGCCCTATTGTTTTCTATGCTACGGCACCATTTACATTCCTACCAGCAGTGCACAAGGGTTCCGATTTCTCCACGTCTTCGCCAACACTTGTTTTCAGTTTGTTTTGTTTCTACAATAGCCCTGATAATGAGTAGGAAATGGTATCTTCTTCTACCTTTCTTAACTGTCTCCCCGCCACGGACACAGTCTGTGCTGTGCCCGCTCCAGGTGACTCCCTTTTCCACATCTAGGCTGCAGACGTCCTCCCCTTCATGGCTTCACTCTGCTGGCAAGACCTGGTGAACTCACCCTCCCCACTCAAGACTCTGTATCCTGGCCCTGTCTGTCTCTTTCCTACATCAACTCCGGTGAAATTGTGCTCTTTCCTGTACTCTTATAACTCTTCATTCATTCCTCTCTCTTTTTCTTTTTCTTTTTTTTTTTTAAAGATTTTATTGGGGAGCTGGGGGAGGGGAACAGACAAGTTGCTGTCCTTTTGTTCTTCATTCTAGCTGTGGAGGACATCGCTTCGCTGGCCCATGTTGGTATTGGGATCATTGCGCTCCTCCCGGGTGAGGCAGATCGGTCGCTGGCCTCTGGACGGCCGCTCACGGTGGCTCTTGGAAGCTTATGCCGGCTGCTGGCCACTCACGGCAGCCCACTGCAGCCTCAATGCAGCCTATGGCATCACCAGCGACTCTTGGCAGCCCAGCTCCAGGTCGAGCTGTTGTTCACCATCTTAGCTGTAGAGGGCGCAGTGTCACTGGCCCTCATGTGGGATCTGAACCAGGGCCCTGCTGCTTAGAGCTGGCGTCCCAAGCCAACTCCTAACCAACGCACTACTCGGCCGGCCCCATTCCTCTCTTTTTAAAACATTTTTTTATCCAGATATAAGTTACATACAGTGTATGTATAATTCTGTAAATTTTGACAAACTATACCACAATCAAGAGAAAGAAGTGTTCCATTACCTCAGATATTCCTCCAGACCCTTTGCCATAAACCCCATTTCCTTCCCCTCGTTCTAACTCCAGGTAGCCACTCCTCTATTTTCTGTGACTAGATTTGTCTTTTCTGGACCAAATGAATCATTCAGTATATTGCCTTTTGAGCATAATGTATTTGAGATTCATTCATGGTGTTGTGTGTATATGTCGTCTGTGCTTTCTGATTGCTAATAACTATTTCATTGCACGAATGTACTGAAGTTTATCCATTCTGTAGTTGGAAATATTGGGGTGGTTAAACATTCCTCTAAAGGTTTTGTGTGAACACAAATTTTTTTATTTCACTTGGGTAAATAGCAAGGAGTGGGATTGCTGAGTTGTATATTAAATATATTTTTAACTTTATTAGAAATGGCCAAACTTTTTCCAAAGTGACTGTACTATTTGGCATTCCCATCAGAAATGTGTGCGTTCCAGTTGCTCTGCATCCTCATCAGCACTTGATGTTGTCTAGTTTATAATATATTTTAGCCATCCTACTAGGTGTATCTCATTGCACCTAATAACTACTAGGGAAATAACTGTGTATTTCCCTAATAACTAATAGTGTGGAGCATCTTTTCCTATGTGTATTTGTCATCCGAATACCTTCCTTTGCAAAGTGTCTATTTAAATGTTTTTCCAATTTTATACCCCAGTGTTTATTTTCTTGTTAGCGAATTTTGAGTGTTCTTTATTTTTTATTTTTAAGATTTTTTTTTTTAATTGGGGAATTAGGGGATGGAAACAGTGCTGGGAATTGGGGGAAGGGGAACAGACAAGTTGCTGTCGTTTTGTTCTTCAGTCTAGTTGTGGAGGATGTTGCTTCACTGGCCCAAGTTGGCACCATCATTGCGCTCTTCCCGGGTGAGGCAGATCAGTCGCCGGCTTCTGGACGGCCGCTCACTGCGGCTGCTGGCCGCACACGGTAGCCCATGGCAACCCACTGCCACAGGGGCTGCAGCCTACGCCGTCGCCAGCGACTCACGGCAGCCCAGCTCCAGGTTGAGCTGTTGTTCAGCATCTTAGCTGTGGAGGGCAGTGTCACTGGCCCTCATATGTGGGATCTGAACCGGGGCCCTCTGGCATCCCAAGCCAGCTCTTAACCATCGCGCCACTCGGCTGGCCCTTGAGTGTTCTTTATATATTGGGTTGTTGGAAAAATCATGACGCATTTTTTGCAATGAAAAACAGAAAAATATGTCATGACTTTTCCGACATCCCAATATTTTGGATATAAGTCCTTTATAAGATATATGATTTACAAACACTTTTCACAGTCAGTGGCTCAACTTTTCATTCTTTTAACAGTATCTTTCAAAGAGCAGAGGTTCTTAATTTTTGTGAAGTCACATTTATCAATTTGTCCTTTTATAGATCATGCTTTTGGTGTTAGAGCTAAGAAATCTTTGCCCAACTTAAGGTCAGAAAGATTTTTCTTCTGTTTTCCTCTGGAAGTTTTATAGTTTTAAGTTTTATATTTAGGTCTGTGGTCCATTTTGAGTCAATTTTCTGTGAATGGTACAAGGTGTCGATTAAGATTCAATTGTTGTAGCACTATTTGTTGAAAAGACTATCCTTTCAACAATGAATTGCCTTGCAGCTTTGTTGAAAATCAACTTAACCACATGTGTGTGATATGCTACGGGACTCCATCATTTTGTTCCATTGATATATGGCTGCCCTTTTCCAATACCACATAGGTAGTATGAGTTGTCCAACTTTGTTCTTCCTTTTCAAAATTGCTTTGCCTGTGGTAAGTTCCTTTGCTTTTCTTAGAATCAGCATAAAGTAATCTACTCAAAATTCTGCTAAGATATATATATTTTTTTAAGTGTGTTGAATCTATTTCTCAGTTTGGAGAGAATTGAAATCTTGATGATATTGAGTCTTTCAACCCATGAACATAGAGTATGTTGCCATTTATTTAGGTTTTCTTTAAATAGTTCTCAGCATATAGATGTTGCATTCATTTTTATTAGAGTCATACCTAATTAGTTCATGTTTTTAACTTCAGTTCCCAATTGTTCGTTGCTAATATATAGAAGCACAATAGATTTTTTTGACGTTGGTCTTGTATCCTGTGACCTTTCTGAACTTACTTATCTACTATTGTAGATTTTTTGGGATTTATACATGATCAGATAAGCACCTGTTATTTAATAGTTTTCCCTATGAGGGATTAATTTTATTTTAATCAAGCAGCATATATCAACATATATTATTTCTTACAGTAGTGTATTTTATTACCAGACTGGTGAATTTTGGAAAATGACTTCTCAAAACAAACCTAACATGTGAAGAATCAAATGAGATCACACCAACTAGAAAAAATGCATAGGATATGGAAGCAGGAACATTTGTACTTTCCTAGTTTATTTAGTAGTGTCTTATGACATACATATGACTTTAAAAAATAACAACAATATACACAAACATATGACAGACAAAGTGATAGATATTTTTAAATACCTCCTTTTAAGATGCAAGTTATTCATATTCTTGACTCTCCATATCAATCATTCTTTTTAAAAATCAAAATGATTTTTAAATATTTTGAAATAATATAATTTATGCATATTTTCTAAATATTGCATTGAATTGAGAGCCTCTACTATAGCGGTTCTCAACCTGTGGGTCGCAACCCCTTTGGGGGTCGAACGACCCTTTCACAGGGGGCGCCTAAGACCATCGGAAAACAAAAAGATACTTACATTACGATTCATAACAGTAGCAAAATTACAGTTATAGAGTATCAACGAAAATAATTTTATGGTTGGGGGTCACCACAACATGAGGAACTGTATTAAGGGGTCGTGGCATGAGGAAGGTTGAGAACCGCTGCTCTACTACTTCAATATTACAAAATGTTGGCAAGTACAATACTGAGATCAGATCCCGCATACATTTCTCCTGCACACGTTAAAACTTGGTGAAAAAAAGAACCATTGTTGTCATTCTCAGTGAATGAATGGCCTTTTTAAAAAAACAATACTACTTGGATAGTTGAGAAGTTTGTTTAAAGTATCAGAATCCCCAAATTGTGTAGAAAAATTTAACTCCCATGTTTTAAATTATATTCCTCTCTTTAAATTTTTATTGCTTATAATTGATTCATTACATCTTTAGAGTATATTTTGAACTTTATATTCTGATTCATAACTCTCTCTCTCACCTCTCTCTCTCTTTCCTCCTGTCCCCGCCCCTCTCGCCCCCGGATATATACAAACACATAATGCCTGAAATATATGCCCTAAAAAAGTTATTAATATACAGACACACATATATATATATACACATATCCACAATTTAGCATACACTAATCAATTTCAATAATAGTATAGGCTCTATCATTGTACTTATGGCTAAAACATCAGTTTAAGTAGCCAGGTATAGAGTATTGTATAATATTTTTTGTATTTTTTAGAATGTATTACAAATTATTATTGAAAAAAAGAAAAGCTACATTTCTAAGTGTGTGCAGATGTGAATTTTGGCTAACAGACCTGTTTTTAATATTCATCCATGGTATTTTCTTGGCAAAGAAAATGGACGTTTGTTCCCACTGCGTGAATTTAGCAGATCAGTAGACTCTAAGGAGGCAACCCGGGGTCATGGAAAATATCTCATAAAACATCGCTATCTTTGAATCTTATTTGTGACAGTTGCTTATGTTATTATGCATTTCATATTATTACTGAACGAGGAATTTTAACAGATATTAAATGAGCATTTAAAGATTTATCATTTAGGCCTATAGTTCTATTAATTATTGCATTTTTAATATGGCGTATGGTGTTTATTTAACCCAAACTACTTTATTAAATTAAAGGAAGTATCATACATTTTAGGGACTTCCTGAGAATAAGAAATTACTAGAATCACCATACCTAGATCATAACTAATAGCTCATTTAGCTCTGTACCACAAAGAAAGAATAAATGGATGATGTGAACTTCCAAATCTCTAGCTTCCTTGATAATCTGTGGGTGAATGAGGCAACATATATGTTGACAAGCACTTACTGTACACTTAGCTCAGTGCTGATCAAAATGGAATGTAACTTTGTCCCTGCTTTCTGGAAGCATCTATTATTGGGGTGATAATGAGAAATACCAGCATAAGAGAACTTTTAAAACTATATAACTATGAATAATAAAATTCTAGATGAGGGTACAGTGCTGGGGAAATCTGAGACGGTCTGTAGTAGCCAGAGGCTGTTTTATGGAGGAATTGGTCCTTGAAGTACAATATTTGAATTGGCACCAGATATGAAGAATTTTCTGGGGTGGTCCGAGGGAATTAAATGAGAAACTAAGAGCTTAGGACAAATTGGGGGAATATCAAACAGTAATAATGAAAATCCTACTTATAAAAAGCACAGAAGATGACTTTTTAAAACTTATTTTTAAATGTTTTATTTACACTTACAGAAGAGTTTCAAAATAATTCAGAGAATTTCCACTCGTCTTTCACCTATCTTCCCCCACGTCAGCATTTTCTTTATCCACAGGACAGTCATGGAGTCCGTGAAATTAACGTTGGTAAAATCCTTTACATTTACATTGGTGAATAGCTACAGGCCTTTTTTAAATTTCACCTGTTTTTCCACGAATCTTTTCTGTTGTTCCAGGATGCAATCCAGGATCTCGCGTTCTATTTCAAGACTTTTTCGTTTCCTTCAATCTGTGACAGTTTCTCAGTCTTTCCTTATCTTTCATGACCTTGACGCTTTTGAATAGTACTAATTATTTTGTTGAATGTTTCTCACTTTGGGTTTGTCTAACGCTTTTTCATGATTCGATTAAAGTTATGCATTTTTTGGCAAGAATGCTATAGCGATGATATTGTGCCTTTCTCAAGTACATTATATCAAGGGGTATGTGATGAAGAAATATCTTATTACTGGTAACATTAACATTGATCACTTGGTTCGGGTGGTATCTGCCAGGTAATGCTTTTTTCTCCTTGTGGTATGTAAAATATCTTGAGGAAATATTTTGAGACTATGCAAATATCCTGTTTGTCCCCAGACTTTCTTCCATTAATTTTACCGTTCATTGGTGAATCTTGCCTATAAAATTATTAATATTATTATTTTTTTAACTTACAGTTTCTTTGAAGTTTTGGCATTTTCTGGCTTTAAGTTATGCAGAGGGTGTTATTTTTTCATTTTTGTTTTTTCATATTTTTAGGGGACAATACATTGGAAGTCAAAGGTGACTCTTTAAACACAAGTTTTTTTACAGTAAGGAATCAAGCTTAGGGGGGAAATTTAAAAAAAAGATGAAGCTGGAGTAAAGTTTGTAGGGGAAAAAAGAAAGCATGCTATGAGGGTCTGTCTACTTCCTAGAGAAGGGACCTCAGTTTGACTCTGTTTTCCAGGAGCAAATGTAAAGAGTGCATCACAGTTACTCGTAGATCATGAATCAGTGCAATAAAATTTTTAAAGGCATTACTTCAAATTCCTGGAGCTGAAATCTTCAGAGAAAATTTACTAGGGGTTCTCATAAAGAAGACAGAATATAATATGGTTAACATCTTCAACAGATGTTATGGAGCATAACATTTGCATAAGGTATTTTCTTATAATGGAGGTGTAGGTATTTTTTATTGACTTGAACTTTGTAAAAACCGAATGACTATTAAAGTGAGATGTAATGTATTAGAAGTCAATCTGAGCTCCAGAAGTCCTTAAGAACTCACACACTGTTACAAGGTTTGTAAAATTATTTTGGGATTGAAAAAAATTAATGACCAGATACTATTTACTTTAACAAAAATTGAATCTCTGCTATTTGAATGTTACTGTGCTAAATAACCAAAGCCTTGTAATAGTATTTTCTCTGGAGTAGAAATCATTTGGTATCAAACCATCTGAAGTGGATTAAATAGAGATGTCCCAAAATAACCTTGCTATAAGATAGTCTCACAATATTAACCTTGAGGAGAAAGTTAACAAAATTGAGATTTGCCAAGCATTTGCCATATTTTTGTAATTCATGAGAGATTTTCTACTTCGGGTTTTGCTTCTGATGATAATTTTATTCACTGGAAGGGCATACTGAGAAAGAATGCTAGAGGAATAGTAAGGAAGAAAAAAGACATTCATATCCTGCTTAGGTTATATTTTGTTAATTTTCTGTTTCTAAAGAGCTAAAAATATTTAAGATTCTGACATCTTAAAATATATGAATTTTGATCTGCAATGAAGGCTTTGCTATTTTTAACAAACTACTTTAACAACCCTTTTCACTATATTTAAATGAGTGGCTGTCTACCTGAGGTATGCAAAGTAAGTGCATTTGCATATTTAGAACCACTTTTAGTGAAGGCAAACTAAATGTGTAATTAATTCTTCCAGTGGATATCACATTAGTCTCTGAATTTCTGGATTACTGTGCAAACTGGCACATCACCAGTTTAATTCAGTTGAACTTCATTTTCAAGTTAAGCATTTATCAAAACCTACAATGTGAACTAGGGAAAGTGTTAAGTATGGAAGATACAAAGAAGAAAAGTTATTACTATTGACCAGAACATAAAGGATCAAAATGTATTTTAACATGGACTTTTTAAAAATTACAAATTAGTTTGCATCCCATAAATGTAGCTGAGAATAATATAGCCCCAATATAATCTCATCTGAAATTAGATAAAGAGCTCACCCATGGTAGGTGGACTACATTTGGCAGGGTCTTTAGAATTTGCACATTATCCGCATTTACTAGATTATAAGCTGAAAATAAAATACTATAAAAGTTTCCAGTCAGTGTGACGTTTTGGCATGACTCTTAACTGCCCCATACCATCTTTTTAGAATGTGCCTTATATGGCCAATGAATTGGACAGCATTTGAATAAAAAATACAGATGTAAAGATTTATGTTTGTTTTTTAAATACTTTGTGAGACCTCAGCATAGAACCAAGTAAAAAATGTCCAATGTTATAAACTCAATCTTTACAATTCGGAAGCTAGAAATAGCACAGTTTTTGATGGACAATTCTTAGGGAAATCTTAGATTTTTAACAATCACATGAGCAGGGACCTACATGAGCATGAAAGTCTCATTTTTGCTCAGATCTTTAAAGAAGGAAAAGAGGAAATTATTTAGGAAACCATTTTATAACTCTTTTGGTTAAATAGCTGTTGGCTATTTCAGCCTCACACATCTTCACATCAAGTATTTCAGCCACTGTTTTGTCATATTTTTAATTAGGTAACATTTTGGTTTTGTTCTTATAATTTAGGTGGTTTTATTAACCACCTAATTAAATGAAGAGCATTTGTCAATATGCTGAATATTCATATTTATATTTATTAATAATTAATATGTAACAATCCCCTTGTGGTATTGGTGTAAGGATAAACACATCAGTCAATGAAACAACACAGAGTCCTTGAAATAGATCTACGTATTTATAATCAATTGATTTTTTTTTGACACAAGTATGCTAAGATAACGAATAGGAAAGGTTATTCTTTTTACAAATAGCTCTGGAACAATCGGATATCCATAAAGGGGAAAAAAAGGACTTCTCCTTTTGCCTCACACTTATATAAAAGTGGTGTAAAATGAATCATAGACCTAAACATAAGGGCTAAATGTATTAAAACCCTAGAAGAAAACCTTAGTGTTGCTTCAGGCAATACTTTCTTTAATTGGACTCAAAATATGAGCCATCAAAAAAAATTGGTAAATTGAACTTAATCAAAATAAAAACTTTTGCTCTTGAAAAGACACTCTTAAAAAAATTTAAAAAGCAAGCCACCGACTTGGAAGAAAATATTTGCAAAATATGTATCTGTATAAAGGATTTTTATCCAGCACATGTAAAAACTTCTTATAACTTAATACTGAGACACTAGACTTTTAAAATGTCAGAAATTCATTAAACAGACTCTACCACAGAAAATGTACAGTGGTAACTGAAATTTTAATTATATTGTTGGGGCACTGTGTTTATCTAACTAAATCATGAAAACTAAAATCCATGAAAAGTAAAACTGTGCCTGGCAAGGACTACCAGTATTTAAGAAACATAATCACAACTACTTTCAAAGTTTATTATTTTATGTGTTTTCAATTGCACTGTGTCCAACAAGGGGCACATCTTACGTTATTTTAGTGGGAGCACCACGCCATGAGTGTGTTGGGCATCTGGTATTAAACCTCTTTGTCTTAATTACCTTTACTGACTAATAATAAAAATGGCCGACATTTATTGCACCAAGTGTCAAGCGTTGTTGTCAAGGCTTACCTCATTATCTCTTCTTAGCAGCAAAGTGCTGTTACTCTCTTTGTGTGGAGGCTTAGATAGGTTCAGTAATTTGGAGGGATGAAGCTCAAACTTAGTTTGACTCCAGAACCTGTGTTCTGAACTACTCTGTTATACACATGGTAGCAATATGTGTGATGACTGTGCTGAGAAGGGAAATACAGGGAGCTATGAGAACATCCAGAGTGGACAGCTTGGTTTTGGGACTAAGAAAGGCTTCCCTAAGGAAAGAATGCTTACATATTTTCTTTAATAAGAATGAACATGAGACACAAGGAGGGACGTCGGTTCTAGCTAGGCCTATGTCAGTAACCAGCTAAGCTCCCCCTAAACAAGTGGCCTCTGAACATAATTCTGGCCTTCACTTACATGGCTTCTGACTTTTCAAGCTCCTTTCATCCTTTCTCTTTTCTATTATGAGAAATGGGCACCTTGGTGTGGATACAGATATTTATTATCTGAGTTTCTCTTCTCATTTGTGTCTCAACAATTTGATTAGGAAATATAAGATTTTTTAATAGAATTATTCTTGTTAAGAGTTGACATTGTTAATGTCATGAAGCATGTTAACGATCTTCTCTGTATTTTTATGTCAGAAAACACAAATCCTCTGTTTTACATTTCCTTGTGTTCAAATAAATTCTTGAAAATAAGTGCTATAAGTTAATAGAACTGCCAAGCATATACATTATGGATCTATGGAAAAGATATTTATCGTGTGCCTACCATGTTCCAGGCACTTTCACATATCTTATCTCACAGCACTTTGAAGTTATTATTCCCTTAGAATAGCTGGAGATACTGAGGCTCAGAGGAATTAGGCAGCTTGCTCTGCGTTACACAGCTACAAGCTGCAGAACAAAGACTCTGATTCCAGTATGTCTTTCTCCAACCCTCTGCCTCCCATGCCATTAACCGGCTCATCCAGCATCTGTTGGCTCAATAGGTCACCATGAGCAAAAGACAGGAGACACTCCTGCTTCACAAGGCAATTGGTTTTATGAACCATTCATGCCGATTGCCCACACTCCTCATTCCCGACAAGACTCTGATCTGGGTTCCTGACTCATTTCCCACCTTTTGTTCACGTCTCCTTAACCTGTGTTTCTTATTTCTGCCTTGATTGGTCTCCTTGAGTATTTGGTATTTCAGCTCTTATTTGATCACTTTGGACTTGATCTCAGATCCATTTAAGTTCATGGAATCCTCGTAATATACCTTTTCTAGCAGAATTATTGGTCACTACCCTGGACAAACACTAGGCCGTTTCCTGGAACTTCTGTGTAGGATGAGGAGAAGAGTGAGCCTTCTGTGGTGTCCTCCTAGTCACCTGGGTTCTGTGGCATCAGAGGAAATGTCCTCCCGTGCATTATCTTATTATTTGAAATGTATGTTCTGGATTTTGGCTTTGTGCTTTAATTTGCACTATAGATTTTTACTTTTGTATGAATAAATTTTTTTGTACAATAATAGCTTTGGGGAAGCTATATCTGCTTTTGCTTTCAATTTTAAAAATAAGCTTTTATTCTACATAAATTTAAAGGTTTATACATTTATTTTTTTAAGTGTTCTCTTTTTAAATTTTGTATTGACATCTGTAGAAATTTCTGTGTGTTTAAAGAGCAGTGCTTGAAAGTCACTTTGACTTTTGAAAGCTGCCAGATTGCCTTATCATTGTCTTTGAAAGATTAAGGATGCTTGTTTAGAAGGTTGCCTTTTTTTTTCTAAACAAAACTGAGGTTTTGTTGTTCCATTGTAATATTTCATTTTAATCTAATTGGTTTCTTGAAGAGATAATATATAACAGAGACCAAAAATAGTTCAATAAAAAACCTTCGCTTATAAATGGGTTGACTGTTGTTTGATGGCTTTAGGTGTCCTCGTCAGCTGCGTTGGACTGTTGCTTTTGAAAGAATTTTCTCTGGGCTCTTAGGGTCTGTGTTGGAACAACGGAGTATTAATCAATTCTATTTCTTTCTTACCTACGAATCATCTACCAGGTAACAAAGCCATTATTCCATTTAAACATCCTGGAAAACAGGAACATGAAATCAAGGGGAGAGTAAGATGTTTTTCAGTAAGAAAAAGGTGCTTTTAATACATACTATGATTGGAGAAAAGCAATGAAAAATTATATATTAATGGAAAGAAACCAATAATTTTACATATATTTTGGTAGTAAAATGCCACTTCAATTCAAACATGAGGCATATTGTTATTGCAAAAATGCATGGCTTTTCATTTAGCTTTCGATTCTAAATAGGACATAGATAAAGTTAAAAAGAAAAAAATTAATTTTTCTTATGAAACTTAGGTATTGCTTGAAACACTGTCTCTATCATGTGACTTGACATTCATGGCTGTGACTTGTACGTGATTGAACTGGTACAGCAGGAGAAAAGAATGTCCTAACCCAGATCACAACTGTGCATAGCAAAGATGACATCCGGTGTGTTGACCCACTGATGAGAATCATTACAACCCACCATCCTCTTGGTTATTTGAGCTCATCACTCTCCTCCTCAGCCACCTGCTCATAGTTCTTGCCAATCCAGTAACTGTACCACCTTCAAAATCTGGGTTTCAGGCATTCCATTCTCTCTACCTCTCTCCATCCCTGATCTTTCTAACTGACGTAGTTCAGCATCCTCACTCAAAGAGCTTTTTCCCCTGTGGGTATTTCCAATCCATTAACCTCACCATTTTTTACTTTCCACCAACCTCCTTATGTCTTCATTTCCCAAGCTAGATTTCCTGGTCTACCAGTGTAGTCACCTCTTTGAACTATGCCTCAATTTCTTGCCCCTTTTCCTCCACCTTCCTCGCTGGGCCATCCCCAACCCTGGTTAAACCAGATACTCATGTACCTTACTCTTGTACCTAAGCAGCTGAACATGGTTCAGGAGGAGAGAGACTTATGCTAACTGGTCTCACAAACTTATGCCAAAAAGCTGAAGCGGGCCCTCACCTCTGCAATAGTTCATTCATTTTTCCACTAGGAAAATTTCATCCCTCCTTTTCTTCTCAAACCTCCAACACTGCCTTTTCATTCCTCACTCTCAGATGATGATCTCTATTTCATTGGAAAAGTAGAAGCAACAGAAGAGAACCACCTCATCAGCCTTTCCATGTCCACCCTCCCCCTGCACCTGTATCCACGTGTTCTGCCTTTCGTCCTTTAGAGTGGATGGATACCTGACTTGAGATAAGCACCTCTGGCTAAGGCCTTCGCCAGTGCACTGCCCTCCTTACCCCTACTAAAGGGCCTTCCTCTTTTGATTATCCATCTTTTCTCTTATATCAGCATTTTTCTCTACTGTATTATTTCCAAAATCATAAAAATATGCTATAATGTTTTAAAGAACTCTTTGATCACTCATGCCTAATTATGTTGAGTTATGCTGTGGGAACAAATTGACCTCAAATCTCAGTGGCTTAACAAAGGTTTACTGTTAAGTTAAACCATATGAGAAGTGTTATTGTTTTAGTTCTAAACTGGTTATTGATCAATAATTTCATGTGATTAACACCTTCCGGGATTCTAAGTCCAGCATTGTTCGACAGGAAGACTCCACGATCGATCGTCATCTCAATTGACGTCTCAGCAGTTTTGACACCCGTTGATCACTCCCTCTTTGATGGACTTGAGTCACATTATCAGTTGAAAGGAACAGCACACTCTCCAGGGGTGTCTCCTAATTGGCTAGCTCCTCCTACTCTGCCTCCTTCACTCTCCCTGCCTCTTATTGTTTCTCTACTCAGTCCCCAGTCCCATGGCGTTAAATGCCATTTCCACACTGACAGCTTCCAGCCTGTATCTCTTGTCCTAGTTTCTCCCCCGAGCTCAGACTTGTGTACCCATTCCCTCCCTGGACATCGCTCTGACATCCTAATAGAAAGCTCACACTTAACGTTTCTGAAACAGAATTCTTGATTCTCCCCCAGTCTTCCACAAGTTGGTCAACAAGACTCAGAGTCCACCTTGACTCATTTCTTTCAACCCCAGCCTTCCTATCAGAAGGTCCTGCTGATTCTTTCAAAATAGATCCCACATCAGACCACTTGTCACCACGCCTGCCATCACCACACTAGTCTGAAGCACCAGCAGCTCTTGGCTGGACTGTCACGGCAGCTCCCACCTGCTCTCCCTGTTTTCACACTTGCTCTGAGTGTTTCCTCCACACACATTTCCCTGCTCAGATGCCTCTAGTGGCTTCTCATTACTGTTAGCACAAATGGAAACTCCTTAACTGTGCTGTGCGATCTCACGCCCACTCACCTCTCCAACTGATCGCCTACACCATTTCCCCCCAGCTACACAGATCTGGCATGTGGCTTTGTTACCATTTATAAATATGCCAAGCTTGGGCCTACCTGAGGCCTTTATTTATTATTTTTTAAATTAGTTTCAGGTGTGAAAAACAATGTAATAGTTAGACATTTATACTTTCACATAGTGATAACCCCCTCCCTGCAATCTACTACCCTCTGATATCGTATATAGCTGTTACAATTCCATTGAGACTATTCCCTATGCCGTACTTCACATCCCGTGACCATATATATATCATATATATGTATACTTTTTTTTTTAACCCACACTATTCCCACGGGGATATGAAAGACTGTTTGGGGAATATGATTGAAAATGTTGTAAAGATTTTGTAGGGTGTCAGATGGACACTTGTCTTATTAGGGAGACCACTTCATGGACGGTGTAGATGCCGGACCACTGTGCTGTACACCTGAAGCTGAATAATAGAGAATGTCAACTATAATTAAATATATATATAGTCAATACCTAGGGCCTTTAAACTTACTTTTCCCCTTTGTCTGGATGTCCTCAGATCTCATATCTCGCAATGACCAGCTGGTCCCTGCTTAAATGTTAAGAGTCCCCTATCACTGTCTATCATTGTACCCTACCTTTTTTCTCTATGCTACTTCTCACTTACGATGTGTTGTTAATAATGTACTTATTTATTATTCACTTTTGTTTCCCCTGTGCATAGAACAGTGCCTGGCACATAGTAGGCATTTAATAAAAATTTGGGGCATTAATAGATGAATTGGTGGATCTTTATTGTTTTTTTTCAACTATAATGCCCCAAATAGAATGAAAGGATTTAAAAAAGAATACTTCTTGGGCTTTTATTTCACCAACCAGTAAAACTGACAGACACTTCTAGCTCTCCGAAAACAGAATAGAACAAAACAAACACTTTTTTCTGCTTTTGTATCAAATATGATTTGCATGTATCCATAATGGAGCTTAAATTATGAAAATAACAAATTATGAAAATAACATAGAACTGGAAAACATATGAAACAGGATAGCTCAAGTGATAAAAGAAATGAAGCAGCTTCTATGTGAAGATTTTTAAAGGTTTTCATTTTAGGCAGAAGATTGAGAGATTCTATGATCAGATTCTCTAGTATCAGGAATGGGTTAATTCTGATTATTTTCTCAACAAGGTGCTTGTTTAGAAGAATTTCAAAGAGATAATTTCAAGACAAACAAAAGAAAGTACAAGAATGCCTCATTGATCAGATATTGTCCAGGAATATAATGTTTCACATGTCAGTTTCCAAATAGCTATGTATGTAATCCCTATGTATATGCCAAAACTTCGATTTTGAAAGCTGTTGCTGTAACATACTCCCGTCCTCTTTTAAACAAAAAAATGCTGAAGACATCCACAACCCTTCCTGACAACTCAGAGTCATCACTGAACACTTCGGAGCCACACACCGAAGATCCCCTACAATAAATGCGCTCTGTACTATCATCCTGCTTCTCTCCTTTTTATAGTTCTTCTGAATTATTCCTCTTCTTTCAGTTGTCACTTTATTCTGATGACACCTGCCTTCCATTTGTTGACTGATTTTTTACACCCAGCAGCATGGTCAGGAGCCTCAAGGCAGCTCTTCAGTAAACACACGATTGTTACTAGAACTCTGACCTCTGCGCAAGTGAGGTATTGTGGCGGCGGTACACATAGCAAAGTAACAGCAAATAAATGAAAATGATGGTGTTGATGAGGACTTACAAGTGAATAGAGATCAC
Organism: Hipposideros armiger; assembly: GCF_001890085.2. Taxonomy (NCBI): domain Eukaryota; kingdom Metazoa; phylum Chordata; class Mammalia; order Chiroptera; family Hipposideridae; genus Hipposideros; species Hipposideros armiger. The sequence continues at coordinate 4,523,584 of NW_017731384.1, forward strand.
CTGTATGGTATATGTCCTGGACTAGATGGACTGTGGACCTGACCTGTGTTGGTGGCATTTAATATTATTCTGATAATAGCATATTGAATGTATAATTCATATTTAGGATGACCATAGCTACAAGTTCCAATGCATGTTTTCGCAGTATAATTCTTACCACCCCATTTGCTCTCAAAAGTTATCCAATTTTGACACATTATACATTTATCCTTATACATAATGCATTTAAAATAATTCACAAAGTACTATTATTTTTTTTTAATTCAACCCAGAATGTAGTTGCCTGAAATTGGGAAATAAAACTCAGATAAGGGATTTTTTTATAATGACATCAAAAATATACTTAATGAAAAATTATGCTGAATTTATTAGGCAAAAAGAAATGAAATGTGAATTAAGGAATCTTTTCTGACATTTAACTGTAAACTATATATCTCATGTACAGGAAATTTTGGCAGTTTATGTAGTACTCCGAACATATGTGTTGAGAGAATAATTATATTTATTCACCTACATTTGAAGTGGAAAATATCTAAAATGTGTATTTTGAAAAAAGCTTTATAGATTTAGAATACAAAATAATGTCATGAGCATAGATTGTACATCTAATGTTACTAATACAGAGAAAATTTCTTTTACTACTTGTAAGTCAAAATACAAAGCTTTTCTTGTGTTTACTTAAATTAACATTTCTTTTGGCTTAGGTAAACCAGGAAAAAAAAAAGCACATTTTTAGAAATTATAGGTAATCAATCCCAACTCTTTTGAAACGTGCTGAGAAGTTTTTGAAAGGTGGCGAATTCTTATGGATGAGGTTTCGTTTAATGTTTAATTTCTTTTATCTGTGTTAAGTAAGCATCTGTCCTAAGAAGTATAATCTCAAAATATTAACAGCCAGCAGCTATTAGCTTGAGGTTAAACATGTGTTAAAAACAGAATCATTATTTCTGTCAGTGTGGATTTGTCTACATCTAGGATATATTAAATAATACATATTTAATATATGGTGGCTTCTCAGATGTGGGGGCAGGGGTAGGAGAAATGGGTGGGTGAACTGTTTTGTTTTTTAGTTTAAAAAAATTGAAAGAAACAAACAAAAACACTATAAATATAAACTTCTTAAATTTATTAAGTATCACTAAATGTTAGAACGGTTCTCTTTGACTATGGCCACGGTTATCTGCTCTGCTCTTCTGGTTCATTCTCTATGGTCCCAGGGGCGTCACCTTCCTAGTGATACTCTACTCATTTCAGTCCCTGCTCCAAAACCTCTAATGCATCCCACTGCATCCAGAATAACATCCAAATTCTTTGGCCTGAGACTCCTTAGTTTGGCCAAAACCTTGAATTTTTAGCTCTGAAGTCAGAGTTGAGTGGGAGACAAACAATAAAGTGGATATAACCAATAATGAGGTATGACCAGGTGAAGTGGAGAAATTAGTCTATTGGGAGCTGTTTGGGGAGTACTAGAAGCTTTTTTTCTAAGCGGTCAAGAACAAAGTGTTTCCTATTGGTGGATATTCCTAAGGATCCCTGTTGGCGGCCACAGATTTTATTTCAAGTGTGGGGGAATAAAACAAACCTTTTAAGGAAATCGTGCATAGAAAACATTTTCTCTTTATTTCAACTCAAAATACAAGAGAAGAAACAGTATGAATTAAATACTACATTCTTATGTTTAAACTTTGTAAACCTCATAAAGGGAGAACAGCTTTCTTTAGTCTATTTTGAGTTTAAAAATTTGTATTATACCTTTGACCAGTCAAGGAAATTTTAAATTTTAGTTTCTGCCCGTTTGGCTAGTAAATTATTTAGTTCACATCTTTTGGGTTTTGCTTTTGCTTTTGTTTTTGTTTTTTTTTTGTATTTAAATATTCTGAAGGTTGTTGCCATTTAAAAAGATGAAGAGGCCACCAAAACATTCTAGAACAAAAGTCTGGTTCATGATAACATTTGCATATTTTTTTAATTTGGCCTTTATTTTTGTTGTGAATTGAAAACTGTAGTCATGCAGTTCATCAGAAAAGAACTTCAAGGATTTTAGTAGCTTTAGATTCTAAAGCAATTAACTATATAACCTTTCCAAACAAGAGACAGTAAAAATTCTTGGAATTTTTTTCCAACTTCTGTTCTGAGATTACTGTACTAGAGATGAGTGCTTGTGACAAATGACAGGTATTAAACATGCCAAGAGGCTGGGTTAGAATGTGAGCAAGGTTATGTGCAAATCGAAAAGCAAGTTAATAATTGATAGAACATAGGACAACAGAAAACGCCCTCCTGAAACTAGGTCTTCTATGGATGTAGTCTGTGTGGGTGAAATAACCCACACAGGGGCCCCGGCAACATTGAGTTTGTGAACCCGCAAAGAGGGGATCAGATCGTGACCCATGGAGGATTCCACAAGCTTGATGCATAGCACGGATGGCATCACAAGAAGTGCTTGAGTACCCTCGGAAGTCAGCTGGCCAGCCAAGCCTTTCCCAGCAGCACGCCTACCTAGATAAGACTTTCATTCCAATGTCTAGAAGAAGGCATTCAGTTTCAGATTTTTGAATTGAAGTTATGCGTTTATAGTTTGTCTTTTATAACCAGATACCCTGTAGAGGTGATAAAGAGGTGATTTTCAATTGATTGGGGTCATAGGCCGACAAGCACCTGAAGATCCAAGGGGTAGGAGTCTGTGGGCATTTTGTTGACAACCACAGTGCTGGGGAATCAGTGAGAATTTAGAGGGACCCTGGAGCTCTGCAATCCCAGCAGGCCACATCGCTGCGCCTCCACGCTCACACACCACCCGGTCATCTCCACAGGCACCAGACAAGTGAGCTGTAAGCATCTCCCACTTTGGCCAGGAGCACGAGAGACCCTCAGAGCAACCTGCAGCCTCCCAATCACCAGAACTACCATGATTCTCTTCAACTATGACCCGCCCTCTGGGTTCTCAGAGTGAAGAACCATAGGCTTTCAATATGAAGATCTTCACAGCTGGATAAAAGAGGTTGTGAGCACAGGAACCAACTCTCAGTTGGGCCTAAAAGACAACTTAATTTTTTGCAAACTTACTAACTTGACTCAGTGAAGAAGGTCAGTGAGTCTTCCTTGAACTGGCTATTCCTTCCTTCCTAAGCTATTCCGGTTTATGGTATGAAGCCCCTGGAGATTTATTCAGCCGAGATATTTCGAGACTGAAAACATGACCCCAGGTCAACTCTGTGCTGACATTGGAATCAAGTGTGCAGAAAAACAAGTCATTTGGGCGAAGGAAAGTCGTGAGCTGAGCTTGCCGATGCCTGGGATCAGCAGGGATCTTTATCATCCCAAACGGAAAATCAAAAAACTTTTTGAGCAGACAAGTGTCAGCAGGCACTAACAAATGAGCCGGGCTCGGATGTTGGCACCGGGTACCAGAAGAGACATCTAAGTCCCAAAGCTTACCTTGCAATCAGTGAGCATCTCTCCAGTCTTTCCAGATGGGTGTCAAAACAGTTGTGTCTGGGCTTGGTGGCAAGTGTGTGACCCCAAATGTTATATTTCTCCAGCAGAACCAGTCACTCATGAGAGCCAAGGATCATGTAGGACCGAAGGATCTGAAATCAGGTGTGGTGATCGTCAGTTACAATATCCAGACGAGTGTCACGGCACACACTAAGGTGGCCACCCAAGGCATTGTCAGCGTGGTGACTGGGACAGCAACATAAGTATCCACACCGTTTTACACGTTTCTACTCTAATTGGTATTTTCATACTGCAGATCCAGCCCCCATTCTTAGTTCTGCGACTGGGATAGCTTAGCGGCAGTGTCCTCATCTACAGAATAAGGGTGGAAATCTCTGCTTCCTACGGTAGATGTTGATTAAATGGGAGAACGTGTGTGAAAGAGTTATATGCTCGGTGCTTAGGAAGTGTGGAATTTTTGCTGAAAACCTGCCTTGTGCCAGGTACTCTTACATGCACGTGTAATACAGCAGTGAACAAAACAGACTGAAGTCCCTACCCATGTGGATCTCACACCAAAATGGTTTCTATTGTTGTTGAAACTGAATACTGACTAAAGAGAACTGCAGTTGTCTTGGGAAGTAACACAGAAGTTTGGAGCTAGGGCAGTGGGGGTCGAAGGGAAGATGGAGGTGTAAGCCACAGTCAGGTAGGATACCTGACTGGGTGTGGGTAGAAAGCGGACAGACACTCAGAGAGGATATCTAAGGTCATCGAACCATCAAGGAAAAGCATATTTGACCATTCTTTTTGTTTCATCGAGAGTGGTTCTTTTGCATAACCATTGTACCATGCTTTGGTAAGTAAGGATATAGATCAAACTGAAGGAATCAGAGAAACATAATGAAGTTAAAAGGATTATTGACCGATAGTCAAAGATTATGTGTTCCAGCAAAACATTTCCAGGAATATACAAATGGCATTTTTCCATAGAACAATTGTTAGAACTGAGAATATATTAACAAACCTAGAGGGAAGAAATTTATCTCAATTTTACATGCACGATAGACGAGTCAGAATAAAGAAATGGAAGTAAATGTGTCTAGGTTTCAAAATATTTAGCAAATCACATTTAGATGAGCTTCCAACTGTTGCTCAATGACAAAAAAATGAAAAAAATGAAAATATGAGATGGAGTATAAGTTTTTGCAAGAGTTGAGAAACATTTTAAAAAATCACAGAGAGTGGAAAATTCATATGATAAAGCTAAAAATTGTATTTTTTCTGACTGGTTACAAAACACATAAAATAGATAGATCATCAATATCAATTGCTGTCAGCAATACCAAACCATTCTGCAGGATTTAAAAGTGTAGGGCAAACTGGCAACAGGAGTTAAAGGGTTTTCAGAGGCGGGTTCTAAGTCCTGTGTGAGCATCAGACCCACCTGGGGAGACTGTTAAGGGAAATGTGAGGTGCCCACCACAGACCTGCTGATTAGGAGTCTCTGGAGATGGGGGAATCCTGATGCGCTGATGGGTTCAGAAGCTACTAATCTAAAGAAGGGGCTCAATAAATGCATTTATATTAATTTGCAATTGTACTTTCTACTTGAAGTTGAGAAATCAGCTTTTCAAGGAGTAAAAATGGATATAACTGGGGTTCTGTACAAGGCAGCTGGGGTGATCTAAGCGCCAACCCCTCCATCCAAGGGTCTGGACGTACAGGTGGAGTGTGGGTGGAGGCCATCGCTGCTGAGAGCCCATTCAGCTTGCACTCTTGCTCCTAAAATAACAAGAGGTCAGTGTTGTTTTTATCTGTGTGCTCTCTCAAATTAGATTGAGTGTAAGCACTTTCTTCTGTTGGCTTTGTATATTTTACATCAACCAGACATTAAATCACACTTACTTTAAGAAAACTCCTAAAATTCCTGAAGCAGCCTCAGGGATCTTGGAAATTTCAGGTTAAAAGAGATCTAAAGGCTACATAGTCTGAGATTGCCTACCCTGGATACAGGTTCATGTTCGGGGAGAGGAAATTGCAGAGAAATTCAGCGCTAGCAACTCTTAAAGCGAAGTCTTGATTTCACCTGATTTTGATAATTAGATATATATATCGTGCATAATGATCTAACCTATGCTTTTTCTATATCATACCCAAATACAAATTTACCTTTTTAGAGTCTCCTAGATTCCCATGTTTTGTTTCTTCACTTATTTCAAATTAAGTGGAAAAATTGAGTCCTTTTCTTTGAGAAAGGAGCATTATTAACATGTGACTAGTCCCACATTGTTTTAATGAGAACAAAAGCAAAATGCTCCATAGTTACTTGCTTGTAGCTACAAAGCACGTTTAAGGAATAAAAATACATGAGAAAAAAAAAGAATTGTTTTGAAGTTCTTATGATCAGCTTATATAGGTTTCATTGTAAAGTGATACTAAAGAGCCCCCATTATGATCTGTATATTTTAGTGCCAGAAGGTATTTTTCTTATGCTGAATTATTAAGTTCTGTCAGCTGCTGGGCTGTCATATAGAGATACAGTAAATCACATTATATTTTGTCATGGATTACACGGAGCAATAAATTTGGGAATAAAGATCAAAGTAGTTCCACAATCACATCTGAGTGTAGGAGGGATGTTTAACTTGTAGAAAACTGATTTAGGTGAAGCTGCTGCAGTTCTTGGGTGAATTTGAAGTGAATTTGGGTATTTGGTTGAAAATGATTTGAGGATCAAATCCCGAAATGACTTTCCATTTTTGTATTTAGTTCAGGGAAGTTAATTCTTATACCTAGCTGCATGACTTGAATTAGATAAATACATTGTGAGAGTAATGGACTCAGTAAAAATTGTATTTATGTATTTTAATTACTTGCATGATTAAACAGTATATTCCATATTTATTCAGTGTTTGGGGGGACCTCATAATTACTTAAAAACTCTTGTAGTAATACTTACTGACCCCTTGGAGCTGTTCGCTTTTTACCACATTTAAACCCATTAAAAGTAAGCCAGCTGAAGATCACTAAGCAACCTTGATTATTCAGATCTTGGTAGTTATTATCTTTGCTTTCTGTTACCATAGAAACCCTTTGGAGGACTTTTAAAGTTGACGATATTCATTTATTTAAAACAGCCATTCTCAAATTGGGATCTTTTCACAGAAAAATTACAGTAGAAATGAGATAATATAGCAGAAGTGTAAGCAGAAATTATGTGTTCTAGAAATTATTGTTCTAATACTTTTATTTAAGAAAGTGCCGTTAGTCATATCCTCAGTTAGCTAGAGCAGTGGTTGTTCCCAAATTGGGCTGATTATCAAGAAACAGAGCTTTTAGTACAGATTTATGGCCACGACATCCTGGCAGCTCTGACTCAATAGGTTTAGAATCTCAAATAACATTTTTCTCCTTTCACTCTGGTGTCATTTCTACTACTTTCTTCTTTTATTGGAATCCTGTTTGGGGAAATATTTTTCCATGTCATAGCTTCTTAACAGACATTTAGGCTTTGTAAAATTATTTCTCAAGATTTTGGTTTCCTGTTTTAGTTTTAGTCTCCTATTGTCATCCTTTTATTGATATTTTTTCCCTTTGGTGAAATCTAGAAGATTGACACTAATGCTATAGCAAAGTGATCTGACATCAGACAGAAACAAAGCATCCCCCAGAAGTCATATGAAGATGAAGACCTACCCCTTCCAAATAGGATCAGAACGATATGTAATTGGAATATAGGTATGATGGCCTGTGGTGCCGATTTTGGTCTGACAGGAAATCAAAGATCAGTTGGTGAGTGCTGTGCGTGAGGTATATCCCCCAGGAAGGTGTTAGACTAAGATGGGACATTTAGTAGTGATGCTGCAAAGGCCTAGTTGGAAGAAACTGAGTCATCTGAAAAGCTCAGCATCTGTAATGAGGGCGGGGGAGACACCCTTCACAGAAGATCATGGAGATTCTATTTGTAGGCCCCAAGCTTTTCTCACAGGCTTTTCCTTGTGTCCTCTGTTAATGCCGTGAGGTCTCCTAAGCCCAAGCCTCCCATATTGGAGCCGCTAGTTCAGAACCTCACCATGAAAAAAAACAAAAGCAAGTAGAGCTTTCAGAAAATGACCTGAGCCCATGTTTACTGTAGTTCTGCGCAAGGGATCACAGGAGCCGAGGACTGGAGAGGCTAAGGCTGCAGAGAGAAAGGCTCAGGAGTCTGTCCCTGCTGCTCCAGGCTTATCAGGGCACTGAGCCTAGACACGGAAGCCAGGTGATGTGGTCGTGTTTACACTTTAGACAGCACACAGGTGAAAGGTGGTGGATGGATATACCGGGGGTGCCAAAAAACGTGTAGACACATGACTTGTATTCATCTTTTGTTATCGGTGTATATTGAGTGTGACAATTTTGATACAGTTTTTGATACAATTTTTTTCCTGCCTTAAAATGTGTGTACATTTTTGGGGCACCCTCTGTATATCACACAGCAAAAACAAACAAAAGAAAGTAACTAGAAAGAATAAGACAACCGATGAGAAGGCTATTGTAAAAATTCAAGAGAGCCTAGGAAGGTTATATATTTCTAAAGAATTTGTCCATTTCTTCTAGGTTATTTTTATATTCTTATACAGTATCCTTATATAATCCTTTGTATTCCTGTGGCGTCCTTCTTCTCTTCTATTTCTGATTTTTGAGTCTTTTCTCTTTTTTCCTTAGTGAGTCTAACCAGAGTTTTATCAATTTTACTTATCTTTTCACGGAGCCAGTTCTTCATTTCATTAACTTATTCTGTTGTCTTTTTGTTTTCTATTTCATTTAATTCAGCTCTAATTTTTATTATTTTCTTTCTTCTGCTGACTTGGGGCTTTAATTTTTCTTCTTTTTCTAGTTCTTTAAGGTGTAACGTTAGATTGTTTATTTGAGATTTTGTTTGTTTGTTTCTTGAGGTAGGCCAATAATGCTATAAACTCCCCTCTTAGTACTGCTTTCGTTGCATCCCAGAATTTTTTATATTTCCTTGTCATTTTCATTTGTCTCTATGTATCTTTTGATCTCCTCTTTTATTTCTCCTTTGACTCAATAGTTGTTCAGTAACATGTTGTTTAATCTCCACATATTTCTGGTTTTCCCAGCTCTCTTCTTATAGTTAATTTCCAGTTTTATATCATTGTGGCCAGTAAATATGGTTGGTATGATTTCAGTCTTCTTAAGTTCATTGAGACTAGTTTTGTGCCCCAACATGTGGTCTATCCATGAGAATGTTCCTTTACACTTGAGAAGAATGTACATTCTGCCATTTTGGGATGGAAAGCTATAAATATCGATTATGTCCATTTGATTTAAGGTGTCATTTAAGACCAGTATTTCCTAATTGACTTTTTGTTTGGATGATCTAGCCGATGCTGTCACTGGAGTATTCAGATGAAATACTGCAATTTGCAACAAAATGGATGGATCTTGACAGTATCATGCTAAGTGAAATAAGTCACAAGTTCCACATGATTTCACTCGTATGTGGGATAGAAAACAACAGACTAACAAACAAAACAAAACAAAACAAACCTATAGACACAAACAGCATGGTGGTTCTCAGAAGGAAAAGGGGTTGGGAGGAGTATGAAGAAGGTAAAGTGGAACAAATATTTGGTGATGGAAATGGACTGGATTTTGAGTGGTGAGCACACAGTGGACTATACAGATGATGTATTATAAAATTGTATACCTGAAACTTATATAATGTTATTAACCAATGTTAACACAATAAATTTAATTTTTTTTTTAATTCAGGAGAGAATAATTGAGGACCTAAAAGTAAAAGTTGGCAGGACTATCAAGGGTGAGGTGGAAAAACTCTTTAAGAAATTCTTCTCAGTTTCTGATTTTGGTGACTAAATGAAAGTGACATTAATGAAGGAGGACAAACAGATTTTTAGGAAAATTATTTAGGTCAATTCAACAGTTCATTGTGCACCTGTGAGACATCTCACTGAGTACCTGTCCAACCTGTGGTCGGACATGAGTCTGGATCTGGGTGCAAGGCATGTTGAAGGTTGAGATAGAGTTGGAAGTCACTTCAATAAAAAGGTGATTTAGGCCGGCCGAGTAGCTTGTTGGTTAAGAGTTGGCTTGGGAGTGCGAGCTCTGAGCAGCAGGGCCGCCGGTTTGGATCCCACATGAGGGCCAGTGACGCTGAGCCCTCTACAGCTAAGATGGTGAACAATAGCTCGACCTGGAGCTGGGCTGCCATGAGTTGCCTGCAACGGTGTAGGCTGCAGCAGGTCTGCAGTGGGCTGCTGTGAGCTACCATGAGTGGCCGGCAGCCAGCGTGAGCGGCCATCAGCCGATGTGAGCAGCCGTGAGCCGCGGTGAGCGGCTGTCCAATGGCCGGCAACCGATCTGCCTCACCCAGGAAGAGCACGACGATAATACCAACATGGGCCAGTGAAGCAACGTCCTCCACAAGTAGACTGAAGAGCAAAAGGACAGCAACTTGTCTGTTCCCCTTCCCTGATTCCCCAATGCTGTTCCCCTCCCCCAATTCCCCAATAAAATCCTTTTTTAAAAAAAAGGTGATTTAAAACTATGAGTAGATTTTTAAAAGGAAGGTACATGTAGGGAAGAACAGATGGCATGGGGCAATTTTTTTTAGAATCAGCTAAAGATCAACAAGAAATTGTCAGAGAGGTGCCTAGAGAACTGGAAGATAATAATGTCATGGATGCTAAGGAAATAGGAAGTTTTAATAAAAAGTTAGTAGCTCAGCAAAAGTAAAATTTAATTTTTTGAAAGACTAGTAAAATACAAACTTTCTGGAGGGCCAATCAGAAAAGTAGGGAGAAGACACAAATAGACAAAGATTGAAAAGATAATATAATGAATAATTTTATGCCAATAAAATTGAAAATCTGGATAAAATGGAAAATTTTCTAGAAAATGTGATTGACTGCAGAAGAAATAGAAAACTCTAATAGTTCTATTGATATTAAATAGAACATTTAGTTTTAAGTATTTCATCAAAGATAACATCAGACCCAAATGCTTTTATGCTCAAGTTCTTATCAAGCTTTCAAGGGAAGTGACAGAAAATTTCAATAATATACAAAATCTATCAGAGGAAAGAAAAAGGGTGTATTCCCCAGTTCATTCAAGGCCAGTATAATGTTGATATGAAAATCACCCAGGGGCAGTAAAAATAAAATTACATACCAATCTCACATTTAACCTTAAGTATAAAATTCCTAACAAAAAAGTAGAAAGAGAATCTAGGACTATATAAAAAATGATTGTGACAAAGCTGGATCTCATACAGGAATTCCAGGATGATTTAATGTTAGAAACCCATCAATATAATCCACTGCATTGCCAGAAAAAAAGCAAAGAGAATCCATATGATCATCTCAGATGAAAAAAAGACGCTCAATGTCATTAGTCTTTAAGGAAATGGAAATCAAAACGAGATACCACTTCATATCCACTAGGATGCCTATAATAAAAAAGATGGAAAATGACAAGTTTTAGCAAGGATGTGGAGAAATTAGAATTCTCATACTTGATAGTGGGAATGAAAAATGGTACAATCACTTTTTTTTTTTAAGATTTTATTGGGGAATTGGAGGAAGGGGAACAGACAAGTTGCTGTCCTTTTGTTCTTCAGTCTAGTTGTGGAGGACGTTGCTTCACTGGCCCAAGTTGGCACCATCATTGCGCTCTTCCCGGGCGAGGCAGATCAGTTGCCGGCTTCTGGACGGCCGCTCACTGCGGCTGCTGGCCGCTCACGCTGGCTGCTGGCCACTCACGCTGGCTGCTGGCTACACACGGTAGCCCATGGCAACCCACTGCCACAGGGGCTGCAGCCTACGCCGTCGCTGGCGACTCACAGGCAGCCCAGCTCCAGGTTGAGCTGTTGTTCAGCATCTTAGCTGTGGAGGGCAGTGTCACTGGCCCTCATATGTGGGATCCGAACCGGGGCCCTCTGGCGTCCCAAGCCAGTTCTTACCCATCGCGCCACTCGGCCGGCCCTGTTTCGTTTTGGTTTTAGGCTGAGCCATCCTGCCACCTGTTGGCAGCTCAGTGGCTACTCAGCTCGGGCCGGGAATCGAACTGCTGTTGCTCAGAGCTCAAACTCTTGAGTGAGCTCTTAACCAACTGAGCCACTCGGCCAACCCTTACAATCACTTTTGAAAATAGTTTGGTAGTTCCTTAAAAAGTTTAACATACAATTACCATGTTCCAGCAATTCCACCCCCTGGGTATACACCCGTGAAAATTGAAAATATGTTTCCAAAAGATAATTGTACAAGAATGTTTACAGCAGCATTATTTATAGTAGCCAAAAAAATGGAAACCCAAATGTTAAAAAAACAGATGAATGGTTAAACAAAATGTAGTCTATTTATACAATGGAATATTATTCAACAATTAAAAGTAATGAAGTGCCAATGCATGTCACAACATAGATGAACCTTGAAAATGTGCTGAGTGAAAGAAGTCAGTCACAAAAGGCCATGTATTGTATGACTCTATTTATATGGAATGTCCAGAACAGGAACATCCACAGAGACAAAGTCAATTAGTAGCTGCCTGTGCCTTGGGGTAGGAGGGAGGAAAACATGGGAAATGACTCCTAATGCGTGTAGGGCTCCTTTTTGAGGTGATGAAATGTTCTGGAATTCGAGTGTTGATAGATACACAACTATGAATATGCTAAAAACCACTGAATTGTAAAGATTAAAAGTGTGATATTTGTGATATGTGAACTATATCTTACTGAAGCTGTAACTAAAAATAGGAAGCCTGAGAATGCTAAGTATGATGGAAAATATGGAACAAAAAGAATTCTTATATACTGTGGTGAGAACATACAATGTTCGCGGCATTATCCTGTAAAGTTGAACGTTTGATTTATGAACCAGCAATTCAGCTCCTTAGCATATGCCTAGAAACTCACAAATACGCACCAGGAGACACATACAGGAATGTCCACAGCAGCATGGCCCATGCAGGAGAAAGCTTAAAAAGTTCGAGTACCCATTAACGGAAGAATGAATGATTTTGATCTGTTCACAAATTGAATATTCTAAAGCAGTGAAAATGAAGGAAATACAGCTTAAGATGAAAATATCATGAACAACTCTTAGAAACAATGTTGTGTGAGAAACAACACATTTCAGGAAATGACATAGCGCATGATTATGTCTGTATAAAGCTAAAAAAAACAGTAAACTAAATAATCTGTTAGAGGCACTTACACATATGATAATTTTTTAAGCAGGGCAATAAATAAAATTCAAGATAGTGATTAGTTTGCATGAATAGTCGGGATGGAGGGGAGTGGAGGAAGCACTGGCATTTGTGATGCTAGATATTAAGTTGTGTGGTCATTTCAGGAGGGTTCTTTATTATGCTTTACAAACACAGAAAATATGTTCTTTTGTATGTGTCAGTTATATAATTTAAACATTTACAAATGAAAATTATTAGCAATGACAAAATTAGCAGAGCACCCCTGTCTTGGAGACATGTCAGGAAGAAAATTGCTCCCCTAGGAAAGAATCTAAGGCAAATAGTCATTTTCATGGGTTCAAAGTGGAAGAAGGAGCAAGAAAGAATAACTAGAGTTGACTGCAGAAGATGGATTTTGATAGCTAGCTTTCTCATCGCCGAACCCTACAGCTCTGGAAGCCCAGCTGTATAGTACAGTAACTTCTCTCCTGTTGCCACTTACCCATCAAGAAGTACAGCCGTGCCTCAGACGCCAACATTACTCAGCTGGTTCACCTCCACGATCTCAGTCTATCAAGTTCTCTTTTTTCTGATCACTCTCGCCTTACCTTTTATTTTCCCGTTCCCTCCCTCATGAAGAACCTGGTCCTCATTCCAGGGCTTACTCACCGCTCTTTGATCCCTTGCCACCTTGAACTTCCGCAATTCCTACGTTGCTAAGCCTCAGTGCTGTTTACTCTTTATTGTCCGCTTTATCTGCACATTATAAAGTAATGCCCAAGAAAGTGAAAAAAATTGCCAGTGGTCACACCACCCAGGTTTAACTTCCAAGCTTGTGCTCTTAACCACCATGCTCGACTGCTTACCATTTGGCAATAGTTGTCAGAATAGTCAATCAAAGCAGCTTGAGTGCATGAAAAAGATGGCCAGAGGAGGTTTGCGGGTCTGGGCGATGGGAAATTCACCTGCACAGCAACAAAACTAACTGAAGACCTTATGTTTGCAGACTGAATGTGGGCTAGGGCATGTTTCATATAGGCTTCATACTCACTGTTGTCAAATATGTCGAATATTATTGTTCAATGAATTGGCATGGTAATTCTATCTCAATATGGGTGATCCTGGAAAACTAGATAAGCTCTTTGGCCATTTTTTTTTAAGATTTTTATTGGGGAATTGGGGGGATGGGAAAAGTGCTGGGGAATTGGGGGAAGGGGAACAGACAAGTTGCTGTCCTTTTGTTCTTCAGTCTAGTTGTGGAGGACGTTGCTTCACTGGCCCAAGTTGGCACCATCATTGCGCTCTTCCCGGGCGAGGCAGATCAGTCGCCGGCTTCTGGACGGCTGCTCACTGCGGCTGCTGGCCGCTCACGCTGGTTACTGGCTGCACACGGTAGCCCATGGGAACCCACTGCCACAGGGGCTGCAGCCTACGCTGTCGCTGGTGACTCACGGCAGCCCAGCTCCAGGTTGAGCTGTTGTTCAGCATCTTAGCTGTGGAGGGCAGTGTCACTGGCTCTCATATGTGGGATCTGAACCGGGGCCCTCCGGCATCCCAAGTCAGCTCTCAACCATAGCGCCACTCGGTCTTCGGCCATTTTTAATTAGGCAGAGCTAATGACTAAATCTCAAGAATGTCCTCTTAGTAACTATTCTAAACTTCCAAATTATCCAGTAAGGGAAATAGAGCTTTTGTTAAATATTGAGGTTACTGCTTTATATTGAATCACCTGCAAATTTAACATAGCAACTTCTATAAGATATTATTTCATTACATTTCTTATACAAATGAGCCAAAAAGTAGAAAATTTTCAAAAATAATAAGTAAAATATTAATGTGATTTATGAGTATGCCAAATGAGGACATCGAACTCCTAAATTCAAAACTTATTTGAAGTAATTTATTACTTGACCAATAATTCAATTAACGTCATTTGACCATTAGACAATGTCGACATTTTTTGAAATAGAAGTCAACATATTTGAAATAGATTTTCTGTCTGCTTCCTAAAAGCACTATATCAACAAATATGCCACTCATGTGTAAATATATTTAAAATGTATATTATGTGTGTTAAAATTTGTTAAATAGAGTATTCATTTTCCTTTAACATTTGTCAAATCATGCGACATTAGATTTTGGCATAAAGCATAATAGTAGCAAAGACATAAAGTATTATAGAAGGTAGAGATTCTTAAAAAAAATTAATTAACCCCATTTACATTTGGTCTTTGATGATAAATTCTTTTTTGCACATCAGAGAATAGTTGCTTCTTCCCTTAAGCAAACTAAAGTTTTTTTTTCCTCCTTCATTCTCTTAAAGTTTGTATTTCTGCCCAAGTAATAAATGAGTTTCAGTTTCTGTGGCCTGTGCTTCAGAGAGCTTCTCTGAGGGTGTGCTTTTGAAATATGATTAGATCTTAATTCTTTAACTAGTTCCATAAGCTTGTTTCACAGTTTGCTTTCTAATTCAGTGAGGGGGGTGGAAATTCTTGTAAATCTTATGTGATCATTTATGGGTGTTGGCCATGTAAATATATATGTTGCAATGGTGAGAAAATTAACCCTTGTGCTTTACAGTAAGAGCAGAAAATCAGCTGTCCTGTGTTATTTTTTACGTTATCTGCCATTAAATACACATTATTTTAGTCCACAGTATTGACCATAGCTATTAACATTGTGTGGACAAAAATTACATCCAATATTGATTCAGCATATGCATAGTAGGGCCAAATTCAGGAATATGGGCACTTTTCCTAAGAATGGATCCACCGATATTTACTGAGTCAATACTCAATAATTGGTGATATTGATAACAATACTATAGCCCTTTTCCTAAACCATCCACTTTCTTCTTCTTTAATGGAGAATGTGGTTCTCCGTAGGATTTTTACAAAATAGTCAGTGACAAAAAACAAAACATTTGGATGTTCCTAATTGTTAGATTTTTGTTCTTTGTAAAGCAACTAAATATATAAAATGATTCAATTTTCCAGAAATGAATTAAAACTGAAGAGTCACTAAATATGGAGCACTGACATTTACATAGATGTTTAGCTGTTTACACTAATTTGCCATTTTCTCAAGGTGGGATTTTTTCTTTTTTGGTTTTCAAAATTTTTTTTATTTGAGTTCAAGTTGGGATTTATGCATAATGATGAAAAAGAAGAACTCTTTAGTTAAAGTACTCTTTCTTGTAAGGATTGTATGGAACTGAAAACTTATCCTTGACACAAAGTAAGATTCAAAAGTCTTAGGATGCAACATAACGAACTTTATCTTATTCATATCTGTATCCTCATCCGGCACAGAAAGCTAGGATCTGAGCCAAGTACCACCAAAGTCCCACCCTCACCCTTAAGTGACTACCAGAAAAGGTCATAAATTCAGAAGTGCTTATTTCACTATAATCTCAGTTTCTGTTTTGAGTCACCATTTGGCTATATGGCAAAAATTTGATACTTGTCCTCAGTCCCTCAGACCTTGGTATCTCTCCCACTTCCTGGGACAGCACGTAAGCCCAGGGGCTTCATCATGTGGCGTCCCCTGTCCACCCAGGCATCACTGAGGCATCTGTCGTCTCCACTGATCTTTGGCAGTCAGTTAATACGGGTCACTTGTAATAATCCCTCCTTCCTCTTTGGAAGCCCCCGAGACCTTGCCTTCCCTTTGCTATGTCCAAGAAGTTTTATATTCTTCTTGCCCATTGTCAGGGAGAGGTGTGCCTACACAGGGAACTGAGTACAGCAGTCTTGCTGACCTGCTTACACACACACACACACACACACACACACACACACACACACACACACGCACGCACACACACACGCACACACGCACGCACACGCTTGTGGCTTTAGTACGCATGCCAGTGTGACTAAGGACTCTCGGTCACACAGCCCCTGCTCCCACCTGTGAGCTCAGGCTGCTCTGCTCTTAGACTAGCCCTACCTGTACCTGTGTGGGGTTCAGAGCGTTCCCCATCCCTCAGGCGTGGCCCAGAGCAGGCCGAGAAACAGGGCCTTTCCTCAGAAACAGCCACGCAGGTAAACATTTTCCCCTTCACTTCAGGCTATGTTTCATAACCCAGCCTGAAAAACCATTTCTAGTCTGGAGTTGGGGAGAAAGTGGGGGAAGCAGGCAGAATAAAACCCACTCGGACTGATCAGCTTTTATGCCCAAATCTCATGGGCCCAGGGTATAGTCAAAAGCCAGAACTGACCTCCTTTGTTTGTTTTCTCTGTACTTTTGCTGTGTCACCCTTCCCATGAGATACTGAGGGTAGAATGCCAAGCAGGGAAGTGTTGATGAGAGGATAAAAATACCATACCAGGTTTAAGACGTCAGAAATATTCTGATCCATGCAAATATATTCCTGCCCATAACAATCACTAAAATGTCAACATTGTTACTCTGGGTGATAGACAGGAAATGGTTTATCTGTATATATCTGTTTTTCTATACTAGGCATGTATATAATTTTTAAAAACAACTTTATTGAGGTATAATTTATATACCATAAAATTCTTCTGTTTAAGCGTGCGGTTTAATGAGGTTTCAATAAATTTACGGAATTGTACAACCATCACCACACTCTGTATTTGCTTTTACAATTAAAAACTTTCAGTGTTATAAAAATGGCCTCTTATTACAGCAGTAGGGCCACCAATGAGTTGAATGGAGGGAACAGGGTCAAATTCAGCCATAAGTCGTCACCAAGCTGCTCAATAAATATTTCTTGACCTAATGGAGGCAGAGGGTAGAGGTTGCCTTTTCAGGAAATGTGGCTGTGATGGAAGAAAGCATGGTGCCTCGAATATACCATTTGTACACTCACTTCTTTCTCCTGGCACTTCCTTCTCTTTCTTCTTCAGTTACTTGTTTCCCATTCATTCCTACCTGATAAGCTCGAGCAAGTTTTTTAACCTTTCTGACTCTCAATTTCACTATTTATGAATGAGGATAATACCCATGCCTATCTCACCGAGTTTTTAAGAGGGGTAGATATGTGTAAAGCACTTAAAGGATATGTGTCAGGAGAGTAAGAGCAAAATAAATATTAGTTGTTTTGTTGTTGCTGTCATCATGATCATCATCATTATCATCATCATCATTATCCTTTAATACTCATCTCTTTACAGAAGCCTCCAATGTGAGGTATCTGGTACTTTTTTCAATAACACCCTGTGCATGCCTCTTTCATGACGCTTAGGCTGTATTTTATGTATTCACTTATTTGTCTCCTCCCCAACTGCGTTAAACCTTTACCTCTGTAAACATACAGTGCCCAGCACAGATGAGGTACTTAAAGTAAATGTTTGTGAAACCGTCGCAAGGAGGGCTCTGTGTGTGTGTGTGTGTGTGTGTGTGTGTGTGTGTGTGTGTGTTTAATATATATAGGGATATAGGACTCTTGAGTTTTCTATTTCTTCTTGAGTTACTTTTGGTAATTTGTATCATTTAAGAGATTTATGCATTTTGTCTAGATTATCAAAAAATGTTTGGCAATTTGTTGTTCATAATATTTCCTGATTGTCCAATTCATGTCTGTAGGATCTGATAGTGATGTGCTCTCCCTCATTCCTGGTATGAGTCAATTATAATACATCTTCTCTCTGTTGTTTCTTACCAGAGCTTTATCAGTTTTATTGATCTCAAAGAACCAGATTTTGGTTTCATGGATTTTGTCTATTTTTCTGTTTTCTATTCTATTGATTTCTACTATTACATATGTTATTTTCTTCTGCTTACTTTTAAAAATTTTTGCTGTTCTCTTTCAAGCTTCTTCAGGGGAAGCTCATGTCACTTATTTTAGATCTTCCTTCTTTGCTAATAAAATCATTCAAAGCTAAAATTTTTCCACTAAGCACTGAATTAGCTGCATTCCACAAACACAATGCTTCAATTTTCATTAATTTTAAAATACTTTCTAATTGCCCTTGTGGTTTCTTCTCTGATTCATGGAAATGAGGTGTATATTTTTTTATTTTCTGAATATTTGGGGATTATCAGATATATTTCTATTATGGGTTTCTAATTTAATTTTAGTGTGGTCAGAGAATATACTCTGTATGATTTCATTTCTTTTTAAATTTATTGATATGTTGTATGACCCGAATATTCTCTCTTGATGAATGGTCACATTGGTTGATAGCATTGTTCAGATCATCTGTATCCTTATTAATTTTATATCTATTCTTTCTATCAATTTCTGAGAGAGAAAGGGTTGAAATCTTCTTTATTATAATTTGTGGATTTGCCTATTTTTCCTTTCAGTTCTATCACTCCTTGCTTATGTATTTTGAAGCTCTTGAAATTAGGTAATACATGTTAGGATGGTTATATCATTTTTGTGTATTAAACCATTTATCACTATGATATAGCCCCCTTTTTTTCTGCTAAGCTTCTTTGTTCTCAAATCTACTTTGATATTCACATAGTATCGTATTCACTGATCTTTTCTTTTAGTACGGAATCTGTTGTTAACCCTATCCAGTGAATTTTTTCTTTCAGATAATATATTACTATGTTCTAAGCTATTTAGTCTTATTAAAATATCTCTCATTTCTCTCCTTATTATGTGCATGTTTTTGTTTAAATATTTGGGTTCACCATATCTGTCATTTCTGGGTCTAACTCTTTTGACTGATTTTTCTCCTGCTTATGGTTCACATATTCCTGCTTTTTCTCATGTCTAGTTATCTTTTCTGAATGCTGGACATTATAAAATTTGCATTCTTGAATGCTGGATTTTCTTCACTTCTTTTTAAAAACATTGGACTTGGTTTAGGAAGCAGTTAAGCTACTTGTAGATGACTGTTTGGATCTATTTGAAGCTTGTTCTCAAATTTTGTTAGAGTAGATTGAAAGTTGACTTTACGCGAAGGCTAGTCTAGCTGTGTAACTAAAGTGTGACCTTCCCAGGTGTTCTGTGAGGATTTCATTTTGACCGGTCAGAACTCAAGCATCTCTCAGCTTTGTGGAAGTTTTGGGAATTGTTTACCTTAAAGCTCACCAGTCACTTAGACTTAACCCTACACGTGCACAGGTAAGATCAGCAACAGACCCAAGGGAACCCATATAGATATCTGGATTTTCATATGCTCCCTCCTGACTAGTCCTCTGCCCCCACAAATTCCAGCAGCCTCAGCCTTCCAGAGCCCAGTCTTCATCTCCTCAATTCACAGACTGCTGTGCTGTGCGCATCCCCTTTCTCTATGTTCAGGCCCAGAATGAGCCTCCAGGAAGGAGGGTTGCAGGGCTGACCTCACTTCCCCCTTCTCTTCACAGGGCGACAGTCCTGTGCTTCTTGTCTCCCAACATCCTCAAACAGTGTTTCTTGCATTTTGTCGAGTTAGCTAGCTGTTTACTGTAGCAGATTAAGTATGGTCCCTGTTACTCCTTCCTGGCACATGCGGAAATCATGAATTTTACTTATGCTTCACAAATTTGTACCTTTATTATGAGGTAAAATATATTTTCAAGTTTGAAAGTTCTGTAACTATTTTAAATTACATTAAATATAACTATTTGTTACGAATTTTCTGAATATTTTTGTTGTAGGGTAGTACAGTTATGTATTAACACCTGGCATCAACCAACCATCCCTGTATTCATAGTGTTTGAGGAAGCTTCAAATGGATTCCTACAAAGCTTTTGGGAAGAAAAAAAATGTGTAATAATTTGAGCTTTATGCTATGTTTCAAGAATCTTGGAAGCATCCTTTTTTTTTTCTCCTAAAAATAAAAATATTTTATTCAGGAACTTATGCTATTATATTTTAAAGAAATTTGTCTTTATAAGATCTGGGCTTGCCTTAAATCTAAGTATTCTAAAGGAGTCTCCTAATATTCTTCCCTCCAAATCACCTTCCTGGAAATAATGAATGTCTGAATTTTCACTATTAGTGACAGGAAATGGAAAAATACAGCAATGAATGAAGGACTTTCCTGAATTATGTATAATGCAAAGTACCCTGCAAGAAAAGGACAGCATATTGAGATGATTAACAACCATTGACACCTCTGTAAACATTGGTTGGTTTGTTCCTTTCCAATAGGATTTTTGTTGTTGTTGTTGTTGTTTTTGCGGGGGTGGGGTTTAAAAAGGATTTTATTGGGGAACAGTGTGTTTTTCCAGGACCCATCAGCTCCAAGTCAAGTAGTTGTCTTCAACTCAGTTGTGGAGGGCGCAGCTCTGTGGCCCATATGGGAATCGAACCGGCAACCTTGGTTTAATGAGCACTGCGCTCTAACCACCTGAGCTAACCGGCCACCCTCCAGTAGGGTTTTAAACCCAAGATTTTGATAGGAATTACATGACAAACGTGGACCAACACAGTGGGCTCTTTACCAAGGAAGAATGACCTAAGGAAGAGGCTCTAGAAAAGCAGAGGGGAACTGAGTGCTCAGTGGAGGGTGGAGGGCATGGCCAAACATAAGTGGGAGCAGCGAGAAAGAGCCAGAGATTAAAACAACAGCCACAACAAAAAAGAACAACTTTGCTCCAAAAATTATGATTTCTTTTCTCATCTGTTTTTCTACATCTGTTCAGGCCATGCTGCAAATGATTGTTTAAAAATTATATTTCTCTATAGTAATGACAGCTATGAAAATAAGACTTGGATGCAAATAAATAACCCTAACTTAATTTTATGTTTGGAAATGAAATGTCCAGTCAGTACCATCCTGAGAAGAAAATTATTCGAAACATGTTTGGGGACAGTTTGCATGATAAATTAGCTATAAATTTTCAACCATGCTAAACCAGGGTCTTGTAGATTTATCTGAGAAGTTCAGAAATGCAGGCAGCTGTGACTTAGGTTCAAATACATAAAAACCTTGAAGGTTGTTAATTAATTTTGTTTCTTCCATTACTCTCATTATTCTCCAGAGTATTGATTCTGCTCCATTCACCAATTCCAAGTTCTAGAGGCTTTCGCATGTCACCATCTGGTCTCGCTTAAATTCAGTGTTGGTAATTTCAAGTGGCCCAGAATGCTTCCTGCAGTCCTGGGACTCCTCACCCCCTCCCACTTTCCTAGGACTAGTCCTGTCCTTTCCTCACACCTCAAACCTCCCACAGTCTTTCCTGCCACCCTCACTCTTGCTTACCCGATGAATCTTTCTTCTTCATGGAGCAGATGGACTTAATCAGCAGTTTCCACCACTGTTGCTGAGGGTGATTTACCTGCGCCTTCCAGCCAAGGCCATCCCCTCCCGCCTGTGCTCTGGTTCCCACCCCTCCTTCACCCGGGGACCTATCTCCAGCACATCTCTGGCATCGTCTCTTTTTCCCTCTCTCCTGCCAGATCTTTCCCATCAGCCTCCACTCAGTCTCTTAGTTCTCTCATCTTACAAAAAACACAACAAACAAATCGGCTCTTTCTGTAGCCACTTGCATGCAGCTTCCAGCCCATTTCTCTCCTTCCCTTTATAACAGAACTCTGAACAAACTGTTTGTATCTGCTCCAGTTCCCCTCCTAACTCTCGAGCTCCCTCTAATCCAGCTTTCATCCTTGCTGCTACACCACAATTTCTTTTATCCAAATCACCAGTGTCCCCACGTGTTTAAGCCATGTGGTCGTTTCTCAGCCCTTACTTTACAGGACCTCTCTGTCGCATTTGACACAGCTGTAGCAGTTGAATAGTTCTTGAAACACTTTCTTTACTTGACTTCAAGTTTCCGTATTATCCTTTCTTATCTCCCTGGGCATTGCTTGCTTTCCTCCTCATCTCTAGCCTCCTGACATTTGCAGGCCCAGCTCAGGATAATTCACCTTCTCTTTTTATATACACTCGATGCCTTGCATTTTCATCCGGTAGCATAGTTCTATATTCCATTTAGATACTGGTCTGAATTTATGCTTCTAACCTAGACCAGTCCCCTGAACTCCAGACTCAAATATCCAAATATGCTTTTCAACACACATGTCCAGCAGGCATCTCCAAGCTTAGTGTGTCCAAAACTGAACTTGATCTTCCCCCCAAAACCTGTCCCATCCATAGTTTTTCTGACGTGAGCTAATGATGACAACCCCATTCTTCTAGTTGCTTGGGACAAAAATCTTGAAGTCATCCTTGATTCCTTTCTTTGTATCGTACAGCAGATCCAACTGGATCTACTTTCAAATCTTGACTACTTCTCATCACCTCCTCTGTTACCATCCTGGATTATTTGTGATAGACGCTCAACTGGCTTCTCAGCTTGACTCTTGCCCCAAACAAGAGCTAGAGTGATTGTATGACTACGTACATTAAACCACGCGCCTCCTGTATCGAAAGCTCTTCAGGGCTCTTCATCGCTCATATTAGAAACCACATCCTTCACAGTGGTGTACAACTCCATGCAGGATCTGGCCGCTTGTCCTCGCTCAGACCTCACCTTGTCCCAGGGGGACGTTGCTCACTGGTCTACCCGCACTGGCCACTTCCCTGTGCCTTGAGCACGCTCTGCCGGCCTCAGGGCCTTGGTATTAGCTCGCTCTCTCTGCCTGGATGCTCTTTCTCTAGAGTTCACCATGGCTCCCTCATCCCCTACAGGCCTTTGCTCACGTATCATCCAGTGAGGCCTTCCCTGACTTTCATATTTTAAAATTGTGAACCACCCCCTACCTTTCATCACTTATCTCTCTTTCCTGCTTTATCCTCTCCATAACACTTGTACTACCTAACATATTATAAGTTATTGTGTTTGCTCTCTAGGATAGAGGTTCCAAAAAGGTAGGGAGATATTTTTTGTCTGTTTTGTTCACTGCTCTAGTCCCGATTACCTGCAGTGGATGAATGAATTGGATAGTTAGCTGTAAAGGAACTTATTTGAGTTTGTGGGGTTCTGGGCTGGCTAGCCACAGGCTCATGAAGAGGACTGCAGCTGAGACACAGGCTGTCCTGCACTAACCAGCTCCTCTGACTCCAGCTTTTTTAGGGAAAATTAACTTAATGTTTATGACACTATAATTTTTATATTTCCTAGTGAGTAAATATTTTTGAAACACAACAAACAGTCCCTGGCACATGGTAAGAGCTCTGTAAGTATTTATTAGATGGACAAGCACTTTGTGATCTAAAAAATATTGGTAAAATGTGAATCAAGACAAATAAACCTTGAGAGGTTCAGAGTGGCCTTAATTCTATATTGGACAGTTATATTATATATAACTATATTGGACATTATATATATTCTATAATATATTCTATATATTCTATATTGGACATTAATTATAGAGCTAGAATATTATGGTCTGATGGCTTACTAGAAAAGATAACAGTAGTCACATGCCTTCTCTATTCTCGAAAAACAAAACTACCCAGTGTACTCAGTGGGATTGTAGATGTAGAGAGATTTATGAAATAAACTCTAAAGAACTGCTTTTGAACTTAAGTCCATAAAAAAACATGACTATTGTCTTAAGCAGCTTGGGTTCTATAACAAAGCACCATAAACTGGGTGTCTTATCAAGAACAGAAATTTATTTCTGACTGTCCTGGAGGCTGGAAGTCTGAGATGAGGGTGCCAGCATGGTCAAGTTCTGCCAGCATGGTCGAGTTCTATCAGGATGGTCAGGTTCTATCAGGATGGTCAGGCTCTATCAGATGGTCAGGTTCTATCAGGATGGTCAGGTTCTATCAGCACGGTCAAGTTCCGCCAGCACAGTCAGGTTCTATCAGGATGGTCAGGTTCTATCAGCACAGTCAGGCTCTATCAGCACAGTCAGGCTCTGTCAGGATGGTCAGGTTCTATCAGGATGGTCAGGCTCTATCAGGATGGTCAGGTTCTATCAGGATGGTCAAGTTTTGCTGTGTGGTGAGAGCCCCTTCTACATTGCAGACTGCAGTCACCTCATTGGATACTTGCATGGCAGAAAGATTGCTAGGTCTCTGGCCTCTTCTTCTAAGGGCACTAATCCCATTCATGAGGGCTTCACCCCCTGACCCAGTTACCTCCCAAAGACCTCATCTCCAAGTACCATACACTGGGATTAGGGTTTCAACATATGAATTTATTCGCTGTCCAGCCCTGCCCCACCCGATTTGCTCTCTGGAGAGATGGAATTAGAGGGACCCAGGCACAGCTGAGTGCAGTGGTTTGTGCAAGAGTCAATACCCTGAGCACCTGTGTGCCCTCCTGAAAACGTTGGCAGCCAGATCTGTGCTGCCAGGCAGTAGGTTAAGTGGAGGGTGCATCTCTGGGAAAAATGGTCCAAGTGGAATGTTCCATCAGACGCTGGCAGGAGAAAGCCCAGGCTCCTTTGTGACGCCCCGTGATGATCTCCCCCTATCCCTGAGCCTGCCTGACTTGAAATAAGAAAGAACACCAAAGAGCACCAGGCAATTGAGGAAAGTATCTCAAGTGAAAAGCAGAGACCAAACCAGGCTGGCAAAGCAAATAAAAGGAACTCAGAAAAACAGACATTCTAGAGATCAGACATGAAATCTAAGTGTGTGTGTGTGTGTGTGTGTGTGTTATAGACATATAGATGTATATGGGTAATAACCTAGGGACTATATTGACTGGCATTATGCAGTATCCTCTAGCTGGTAAAGCACCCATGCTCTACTCTTCAGGACTGAGGCCTGGCTCCATCACTTCTTACCTGTGTGGGCAAGTTACTTAACCTCTCTGTGCCTCAATTTCCTCATCTATAAAAAGGGGGGATGGAGATGCTATTCAGAGAACAACAACAACAACAAAAATCTCTTGGAAATTACAAATAGTATGGCAGAATTTTTTTAAAATCCAGTAGCAAGTTTAAAACTGAAAGTTGAGACATCTCTACAAAAGATCAAAAAGACAAAGAAATGGAAAACAGAAACAATAAGAAAAAGAGCTGATAAACCTCAGAGGTCCAACAATCAGAGCGCTGCAGAGAGAGAGACAGGAGAGAGGGAGGGAGACAGAGAGAGACAGACACGGCGGGGGGGGGGGGGGGGGGGGTGAAGAAAGTAGTGACCAAAACCTCCTCTAAGACGAAAGCCACAGCTCAGACTGAAAGGGCCGACTTAGTGCCTGTACAATGGGGGGCAGAAGGCCCAGTCTAGGGCCTGTCCCTGTGACACTTCCAACACTAAGGACAAAGGGAAGATGCCAAAGGCTTCCAGAGAGCAGGAAAGCAGGCCACATACAAAGGATCGGAACTCGAGGGGCAAAGGATGTAAACGAGTTTCAGTCATGGGCTTATCCTGGCAAGGCCACCCCACTTCCAGAACATAAAAATTGTTTGATTTAGATATATTTGTCACTTCCAAAAATAGTTCCTGTGTGTTAGGCAGAGTGGGGACTCAACTCTGCTCAGTGAGTCCAAGCATCCCGTATGTGCTCTCTCCAGGAGTATCTATGTCTTTTCTCTTTAAACCAGGGGAAAGAGGACCCTATGTTGTTCCTCCTCCAATTCCTCTCCCCCCTTCCTTTCTCTTTTTCTTCTTTCTTTCCTCTCCCTTTCCCCATTTTACCTTCCGAGCCTTCACACTTGTGCTGTGTCTATTTCTGTTATCTCCTTCTCCCTTTCTCTTTCCACAGAAGTCTGTGTTTGTCTAATAATTGGCAGGAGAGATCTTTTTTTTTTCTTTTGCTTTTTGCTTTTTAAGTGATGAATAGTTGGCGTTAGATCAAAGCCAAGCCCTGTGGTTTTCTGGCTGCTCCAGAGGGGCGGTGCAGCTGGCAGCCGTCCCAGCTGCCTGGTGATAGGCATGTGGAAGAGATACAAGCTCACAGGTCACTGTGTGTGTGTGTGTGTTCGTGTGTTTTTCAGGCCAACGGCAGGCTGAAGCAGATTGAGAAGGAATATACCCAGAAGCTTGCCAAATCCTCTCAGGTAAGGACGTGAAAAGAAAAGAAATGAAACCAAAACAAACAAAAAAGAAACCTACAGAAAAGCATTTGAACTTTAGGTTTCAACTTATTCTCTTCAGTTTCTTATAGATTCGTATCACATCTTGATAGGTATATGGATAAATAATATATGCTTTTAATATTTATTTAAAATTTTTTAATTAGGCATATTGAACCATTTGAACACACACACGCACAATCAGATGTCGTAAAACTAGCCCATGCACTTGAACAAGCTGAAACACATGTCACAAGGGCAGGAGAGACACACCTCCATCGATGATGTAAGCAGTCAGATACCATCTGCGCTTCTTTGCACTAATTCCATTTTGCTGCAATGACAAAATTCAAAATAACAAATATTCTGCGTTAAATTAGCCATTCAGCTGTTGACTCCTTTGGGGAAACAGAATTGTAAGTGCCCACGCCCATATCTTGCTGTATGTTGTCACTATAATAGTTTTACTATAAAAAAGACCAATAATTGAATGTTTGTCTCTACTTGCCATGATGCTTAGAGTGCTTTTTCTGCATAAGTTGTTATAATGACATCCTATAGCATCATTTAGGGAATCCCAAACATTCCTTAGCTGTATGAGTAATTCTAAATAAATAGATACTAATTATCATTTTACAGGTGGATAGATTAAGCCATTTAATTTAATGAACATCATAACTAATGACTGTTAAAATCAGCTTTTCTTAATGACTGTTAAAATCAGCTTTTCTTAATGTTTTTGCACGTACATGTAATATGTGGTACGAAACTGAAATGTACGTACCATTTTATGAGTTACCACACAGTGGTAGTAACAGCAACACAACAAAACAATAATAAAATCAAGAATTTTATGGGGCACTAACCATATTGACTCATTCAGTCTTCATTCACAATAACTCTGGAGTTAGGAACTATTATTGGTCCCATTTTTCCAGTTGAGAAACGAAGACGCAGAAAAGTGAGGTCACACAAATGAGCAAATAACTAAGCTGGGACCTAACCTGGACATGACTTTGGCATGGAAGCTCTTAACCTTGCTGCCCCAAGGCAGGCCCGATTCCTCACACTTTTAATATGGCAAAACTTTGGTGGGAATAATCACAAAATTTCTTAGATTCTACAGTTATTTCTAAAACGTGTGTATGTTATATAATCCACATCCCATTAGAAAGGCAGAAAGTCTTTGAGTGAAGACTCGTGTGTGTATTTAAAAGGTGATCATCTTGACTGCCATTATCCCAGGACTTCCTTGAGGAAAGAACATAGGGAATATCCTTTTTAATCCACTGAGAAAGAGTCTTATAATCAAAAGAAATCTTGTTATCCCAAACGTTAAAGTTTAAACTAAAACATGGAAAATCCTCAGCTGGCATACCCTTGCGTTTTGCTTATTTTGCTTTATGTTAAATGGGGGAGGCAAACCGAAAGTGAGATATAAGATAGCTAACCAAAATATGCTTAAATAATGAGAGTGTAAACAGGAGTATTTAAGTTTATCTAAAGGAATGTATGAAGAAGCCTGATTAGTTCATATTAGAGCAAATTAAATCTAAGTATGGAAGAAAGCCTGAGCTCTGGAGTCCAGCCCACCTGAATTTGAATACCAGCCCTACCACTCATAAAACCTTGAGCGAGTTACCTGCCTTCTCTGGAATTCAATTTCCTCATTTGTAAAGTGGGGGAGTAAGACTTACTTCATAGAATAGTTTTAAGGATTAAATAGCACAATGCCAAAAAAGTGCTTAGTACAGAGCCTGGTACCTAGTAAGGCAACTGTTAACTCTCAATAGTAGTATTAAAACTGCAATCGAGAGAGGAAAGGAGGGAGTGAGGACTAAAAAAGGAATGGAAAGAGCAAGAAATTATTTATTTTTAATGGACTTATTGTTGGGTATTTAAGAATTGATAAAATCTCCCTCCGGAACTTGGAGAGGCATAGGGTTGCTAAATATTTTCGCAAGCAAAGACCTGAAGGAGGAGGAGGAGGAGGAGGAAAAACCAATTAGTCACAACTGTCGTGTACTGTAACTATCCTTTCATAAGGGAAAGGACGGTGCGACACCAAAAAGAAAAACAAAAAGTCTTAGAAGGGTATAATGACACCATAAAACATAGTCCATCCTTCTCATAAATGGGAGGTTGACAACCTCACATTGATAATATTTTGTTTGCCCACCTCTAAATACGAGAAACAGTGGTTGACAATCAAGTCAGTTCAGAGAAGCACATTATTTAGAAATGAACATTATAAAACAGAACCATGGATTGACATTTTCTGTTTTCCAGCGATAGTTTGCTGGAATCTGTAACTCATAGCTAAACTGAGGAGAATGCCAGAAGCAAAGCTGCTTAACTGTTTATTAAGCTTTTTGAAATCTTTCTCTAAAAAAACAAGTAGTAAGATGAATGCATTAGTAATGAAGGCCTTAGTACCCAAGAGATCATCAGGTTAAATTTGGAAAACATTTTAAATATTTTTTCCCTTAAAGGGAGTTACTTAATCTTTAAGATTTTATCAAGCTTCTCGGACCTAATAGACCATGTACTCCAGTCCCTTGCCGTACCCAGGACTGTGCCCCTCGTGGGATTCACGTCCCTCATGATGGCGTGTTTGCATCATCCGTGGGCATGCTCCCAAATGTCCTTCTATCCGAATCACACATTTATTCTTCTTATCTTAATATTATTTAGTAACCTTGCCTTTCCGTTTTAATGCGGTTTTCTCCCACTCACCTGACTCACTTGGTGGCCATTTGTCAAAGAAAGATATTGCCATTTGCAGGAGCACAGGTAGCAGTGCAAAAGACTAAGCTGGAATGCCAGCAGAGCCCACCGCTGCCGGGGCCACCTCCCCACACTCGCTCCCACATACCTGAGACCCCGGCATGCTCCGCGTGCCCCACCTACCCCCAGCCTTCATGTCACTCTCCAGAGTGGCCACCCAGAATGCCAGCGGTGCTGAGGAGCCACTCTCCCACTTGTTTTATGAGGCAGTGGTCACCAGCCTTCCCAAGTATTATATTCCCTTGTCCATTGTGTTTTTAAGAAGAGCTTTATAAAAATCTCAAACTGTACTATGATCTGAAAAACAACAGAATGAGCTAAAGATGAAATCTTAACCTGTATTTAGAATCCTGTTATTTTTAAGACCTAATAAGACCACTAACAAATACACGAAGTATTCGTTGTTTAACAACAATTAATACCTATTATAGTTTTCATGAGTTAGGTTGTTTACAGCATCAGCCCAAAATAGCTCTCCTTTTTTTCCCCAAAATATTAATTTTTAATAGTCATATGGAAAAGCTCTAATCCACTTCTTTCTCTGAAGCTAATACAGGGTAAACATGTAGTTGAATGCATTTCGTTTTATGGTTTTTAATTATGATTCAATGAAAACGGGTGGGGTTTGATTATGATTGTATAGGTTAGTTTTCATTTTTCTCAGAAACTTTTTACATTAATTATTCTAGCAAAGGCTAGATTATCTCAATATAATATTTCAGGTATTTTTTAAATTTACTATGCTTATAGTTCCATTACTTCAATATTTATTGAGTCCCAGTTATGTGTGCTGAGCTAAGATGACATTATTGTCTTATACTCAATATCTACAGCTTAGTTTTAGTCCTTACCTAAAGCACATTAATCTAGTTAGTATGATTATTTTTCAACCTTAAAGTAAATCTCAAATCTGTTTTTAAAAATTATCCATATTTTAGCCATCTCTCTCTCTCTCCATCTATCAGTCTATCTACCAATTTATTTATGTATCTATTCAAGGTATTTCACCTTAGTGTTTTGACGCACTCCCTATATCATCTTCATAAGTTTTCAAAATAACTTCCCAAAGAGATTCTCATTGTTTCCCCCAAAGAATCTTATTATCCCCACAAAGAATGTAAGGTTTCATTTTCTACCCAAAAGCAAGTATGCTGTCCTCCGAACATCCTGGACTTTGCTTATAGTTCCCTCCAAAACCTGTATGATTTCTTTCTGATGCACTCTTGTCATAAATCTTCTGAAAATGAGAAATCCCTGTTTCATGCCCTCATGGTCATTTGAAGACCCTCAAAATATTTTTATCTTCAGTCAGTTATAAAGCTAATCTAAATCTTACTATTTTTTGAAGAGACAAAATCACTTTATACTTTAAAATGTATTGCATGATTGTGGTGGTGAATATATAAATCTACACATGTGATAAAATTGCATAGAACTAACACACACACACACACACACACACACACACACACACACACACACAGAACATATTATAGACTTAAACTCACCACGTATACGAAATTGTAATTTCATCAACTTGAAGCACTGCAGTAGTCATTAAAAGAGTAAGTTATTTTTACTGTTTGGCCCCGTGTTCTTACAAAATACCAATCTTAAGTTTCATGCTGGGCCAAGGAAATCTGGCTCTTTCTTATCTCGGGCTCCTCTTGCCCTGTGACTGTGAGTGAGTCGATTATTCTGTGCCTCGGATTTTGACACTTCTATAAGAATGTAACCTTCCCTATTTCCGAGAAGTGCTATGAGAATTAATGGAGTTGATGCTAGAATGGAAACATTTAATCAAATTCAAAACACAGATGACAACATCTTCATTCCCAGCAAATGAATTCCTCTACCCATAGCAAAAGGTTCAAGTTTGCATTTAAAAATATTAACTTACTGCTATTAAGTATTTTGTCGTTATTCCTCAGTTGTATTATTATTTGATTATTTACAAATCTAAATGTGAAACTTTGTTACAGCGTGTTTGCTCACTTCTAAAAACATAAATACTCCATAGTTTATTGTAAATATGCTACTGTTCATGTCAATAGCAACAACTAATATTTTTATAGGACTTAGCTTCTGGGAGATTCCAGAAAGTTTCTATCTATTGCCCTATAATGCTGTAATCTAATTTTGTCATCAAATAGTAGTTGGAAAAACTGAGCTTGGAGGACAATGAATAACTTGTCCAATATTTATCACCAACCACCATCGTCCCATAGAACCAACAGAATTAGATTCCAACCCAGGACTAAGGTTCTTTCTTTTATTAGAAGAAACAACCATTTCCTGCTGTTAAAAAGTCATCACTATTGAATTTGAAAGGAAGTGGATGCATCCAAACCAGAGGAAAAGCAAGGCTGTCAGTAAACCCGTTAAATTCAAAGGTCCCCCATCAGATGATTGGGGATCTGCGGGGGAACCAAGTCATGGAGAGAACCGGTTCTCAAATGTAGAGACTACTTAAGGAGCCTCTGAAATGACACTTTTTGGGCCCAAATAGACTTTCATGGATATATATCACTTAGGAAGAAAGCAACCTATTTGGAACTATGTCAGAATAAACTTCTCTTCCTTGTAAAACCTTGTTTAAAAGAAAAAGTAGACTAATTAGAGGAACCCATTAGTGCAACGATTCATCTGGCTGCATGGTTCAAATCCCGCCTGTCCCCTTGGTGGGATGTCACCTTCCACAGTGTAAAATACGCGACCTCTCTCCATGCCTCTGTTTCTCCATTAATAAAAGATAGGCGATAATAATGCTTGTCTCCCAATCGTGAATGACATGGGAGCTTAAAGTGCTTAGCCCTATGCAAGAAAATTAGTGAGTGCTCCAAAATCACTGTGTGGAATTAGGTAACGATGAAGAATGAACTCTGCTTGTTCTTTTCTTTGCTTATTACAGTTCAAAGTATTATAAAAGGCAAAATAGCTTTTTTCATTCTAATAAGTATATTTCTCGGTAAAATAAAATCTGACGTGTTTCATATTTTGGAGATCACAGATGTTCTTCTGATGAGTAAATATCGTGGAATGTTATAGTGGAGATGCCTTCCAAATATGTTTGGTTCAGCAGTTCTTCACCACTCACAGTTTTATTACAGCCTTTTATTGTGTGGAATTTCATGCGTTATCGTGTGGGGTATGTTAATTGAACGTGTTTAGTTTGTTGAATTGAGTTTTGCCAAATCTATTCTTTTGTGAAGCATAAATACATATAAAATAGATGCCTCGCCCTGAAGAATGTGAATCTCCAGCATGCTGTTTTCATTTTAGATCATAGCAGAACTTCAGACAACCATTTCCTCTCTGAAAGAGGAGAGCAGCCAGCAGCGGCGTGCTGCAGAAAGGCGGCTGCAGGATGTGATACAGAAGTTTGAAGATGAGAAGCAGCAGCTGATTAGAGATAATGACCGAGCAATCAAGGTAATCTGAAGACTTCAGTAACCAGTGGTACCAGCTGCTTTAATGTAATTAAAAGGAGGGCCGCAACCCCAGCAGTGGGCAGATGAATGCAGGTATCTGGCTTGTTCACACAGCCTGCAGTAATTCCATTCACCGGACTCTACCTTTGATGTATCCAGTGACTCAGACTGACTTCCCTGTAAGAGATCGCATGCCAGCATACAAAGTCATTTTTGGCAAGCCCAGTCCATTCACGTTGAACAAATATTTGAAAAATACCCTGTCCTCTCTCTTGAGAACCACTTTGGAACTGTCTCTTGAAATTAGAATGACTGCTCCAGCCCAGGACTGCTGGTTAATAACTTCAGAAGTCAGCTTCCAATTTACATTCTCGTCTTTGCCCACATCCTTTCATTATGTATTCACATAATGAGAAATAACCTGTTTGAGGTTTGGAATGCCAACCATTTGATGTGCTTTGACACAGTACAGGGTAGATGAGTTGCTGCTGAGAACCTCGGCCGTTTCCAAACGGCTTCAGAGAATCACACCTTTAACAGCAACAGAAAGTTCCCTGGACCCCGATTTCTTGGGTGATAGGCAGTCAGATCTCCAAGTGGTTTTTTCTTGGCTTCCTAACAGCGAATATTATTGTAAGTGTCTACATCATGCTGTGTTTAATCTGTGAGGATAAGCATCTGGAAACCTTTATAAATAAGATTTAAAAGAGAACAAAAATTTTTTTAAAGAATTCCCAGCAAAAGATTATTTTTCAGTGCTTTTACTCTGTTATAATAATGCTTAAAGCATTTAGAGTAATCATAGAAAGCAAAGAAAAATAAAAGAAACATTTGTGTTTTATCACTGCCCTTATCTGCCAAACCCCTCCATCATTCTTTTCTATAGCCTATCATAGGCAATCTGAGTGATTTCAGGGAAAGTTAGTATTAACGGAAGTGGCTTTTTTTATATATCCTTTAAGCCTGGATAACGCTGAATAGAATAAAAAGCTTTAAGATATGGACAACACCTTGGGAGGCCATTATATCCAGCCTCCACACTTTAGAGGGTGGGACTTATTTTGTTATTAATGAGATTTTCCCTGTATATTTCCATCTGTGAGCCCCCCTCCACACCCCCCATATTTGATGTGAGACCAAAAGAGATGGTTCCTTTTCATATTTTGGTAATTTAGAGACATCTTTGAAGCTCTTTTCATTTCTAAATGCACAGGCAGTACTCATTGATCTATATAACTGTTTTGCTTTGCGTGAACTGAGTTGAATACTTTGTTTAAATTCTTTTAGTTCTATAAAGCTTTCATTTTAAGTGAATTTCTTTTCCAGTGATGTCCAAATACCAAGTGGTAGGTAATTTTTGAATTTTAAATAAGTAATTGAATCCCAATAGAAGCAAAAAGGGAAAACATAAATTTACTTCATAACAACATAGCTTCTAGTATTGTTTCTTAAAGAGTAAAAAAATCTGGAAAGAAATATAATTAATATAACTGCCTATTTTTAATTATTTATTTTTGCAGTTTAATTCATTTACATGTTGAAAGGGAAAACCATTCTGATCCTAATTTCCAACAAAAAAGATGGCAGTATGTGTATGTTCGTGTGTGTATAAACATATATAATATATTCTAACATATAATATACGTAATTTACGACCTCCAAACATAGGTACCACAGGTACCTGAAAATAATTAAAATTATAGTGTAGACAAGATATAGTTCAGTTTTGCTTAACTCACTTAGATTATGTATAAAGTGAATAATATTTTTTATTTTTACTAACCTACATATGATAATTAATTAATTAGCACTCGTTTCCTTCTTTTTTTTCCAGACTAGGTCATAAAAAATAATAAGAATAATAACTGGTATTTATTCAACATGTACTATGTACCAGGCTCTCTGCCAAATAGTCTCATTCATCTCATGTTCCATTATCTCATTCAAGCCTTTCAGTAATCTTTATGAGGATCTGTCATCCCTGTCTTACACGTGGGAAAACTGAGGCGCTGAGGTTCAGTAACCGACCCAAGGTCATGCTGCTAAATACCTGGCAGAGCCAGGTTCAAGTAACAGTCTTTCTGCCTTGAAAGTCTCAGCTATGAACTATTACACCTGATAACCTCGGTCTCTACATTCTGTGTATAAAAGTGAGTCAGTGACCAAGTGCACAAGTGAACCTGGATGTCCTCACTCTCATTTCCTGTCGGCCTGAGTCGTAATAGCACTTTCGCAACAGCTGTTTGATATGGAAGTTCTAATTATATTTGAGCATTTTATACACATGGATACATAGATAGAGATACTCAGAGAGAGATGCAGTCACTGTGAGGCTTGTATGTGGTTTTCTGAAACCAAATACACTTGTCTGCATATGTATCAAAACAAGCTCATGTGTACCTAATATTTTGTAACATTAAATATTACTGGAATTAAATATTAGTATTAAATAGTTCTCTAAAAACAGCATGCACGCTAACCGTGAAAGGTCCTTCATGCCACTTTCTGGGTTGATGAGGACCTGAGCTCCCAAGCTGGGGATGGAGAATGGAGATGAGAGCGAACCTGGTCCTCACCCTGCCAGAGCTCACAGTGTTTCTGTGGATACACAGAGCTTTCATGAAAGTAATTCTTTAGAGAAAGGCTGACGTAGAAAGTAGTCTGCTATTCCATTCACTCAGAGGGCCACCAGTCTGGTGTAGTAACTTGATAAAACATTTCTGGAGGATAATTTGGTTATACCTATTGCCGCTAAATTTGAGAATCTGCCTAGCCATTTGACCCATTTCTAGAGTTTGCCCTGAGGCGGCCATGAAAAAGTTGCACTGAGCTTTAGCTAGCCAAACAGATGTTCATTCCAGCACTCATTCATTTATCCAGTAACGATTTATTGAGCTCCTATCGTGCTTGGCTGCCACGATACCAGCATTTTCTATCTCCTTTCTATATTTTATTTTTAGCACATAAACTAAAAACAATGCAATATTGAAAATGATGCTGGAGAAGGAGATATTTAAGGATATTGAAAATGTTCACAAGATAGTTTGCAATGAAAATACAGTTCACAGAACATTTTGTACACATGAGGTCATTTTTGCATATAAAAGTACACATAAAGAGAAAAATGACTGGAACCGTATCAAAATTTTACTGGTAGATATCTCTGAGTGATGGAATTTGTGGTAACTTTATTCTTTTATCTTGGCTCTATATTTTAAATTATAACATCACTTTTACAATAAGAAACAATAAAAGTTGTTTGGTACAAAGGGAGGGGCCCCCAGCCGAAGGAGTCCAGTGGAAGTGAAGAGAAATGCGATGGCAGAGGCTGGCAGCAGGTGCGATCCTTGCTAAGAAACGAGGAAGCGAGATCTTTCACAGAACGAAGTTCCTGGAATGTAAAGAGTTATAGAAACAAATGCGTTCTTATGAGTGAATCTTTTATGCTGGAGTATACCCTATCCTAAAAGGTCCAGAAGGGGGAAAAAAATCCTCTTTATCACTTACTGCTGTAGCTCATTTCTTACCTTCAAAGTCAAGCTCCTAAAAAGAGCTGTCTCTGCTGCATAACAAAGCACCCCAAAACATGGTGGTTTAAAGCAATAACTATGTTTAGTGCCCATAATTCTTTGCATCAGGAATTCGGGCAGGAACGGGCTGGGTGGTTCTGCTCGATGTGTAGCCTTGACTGGAGCAGCTCGTGGGGTTACACTCCGCAGGAAGCTTGGCTGGGGCTGCAACACCCAAGATGGTCCCGGGCCCTCGCCATGTGACCTCGCTGTCTGGGTAGTCAGGCTTTTTCCATGGAAGCTGGCACCTAAGAGGGAGTGTTCAAAGAGGGGAAGGCAGACCTGGGCTACATACACGTAAGGCTACCACAGGCAGAGTCACAGTGGCACTTCAGCACCTCTGTTGGTCAAGACAGGTCCCAGGGCCAGCCCAGAACCACAGGGAGGGGAATAACCCCCACCTTGCAATGGCAGAGGTTGTGAGGCCATCTTAAAGCCGCCACAGCTGGCTATGCTAAATTCCCGTTTTCATCTCGCATTCATTCCTCACCTGTACAAAATAGTACAAAGGAGAAAATATATCTATATTCCTACCACCCAGGATTAACATTGTTAATTAACATTGTGGCATATTTACAAACATCTTTTTTTTTTAAAGAAAATCTTCTCTGTTGTTTTTGTAAAATTGGATTATGGCATATGCTCGTGAACAATTTATAATGTGGGGGGAGGTAAAAACATTTAAAGTCATCCCAAATCCCATCACCCAGAAATCCCCATCATAGCATTAAGGTGAACATCATTTCAGATATAAGGGAAAAAGAAAAGGAAAGCCAGATAGACTTATAAAAAGGGGTAATGCTTTAGAGCCTATATTTGTATTTAGTTTAGAAAAATCATTTAAGTTAATTTTACTTAAATTCAACAGATGAAAGAAACTAGGGTGAAACAGAAGGAATTGTTGAACTTTTGGACAGAATTGATTTTTGGTTGAACAATGAGTACTTTAATATTCTTGTACTTCGGCCCATCACCTCTTCTTACCACCTTCTGCCTGGGATAGTATTATTATTTTTACCCTGTCCAGGTTTATGATAGTCATAATTTGTCTTTCACCATAACCTTTATTTTTTACTCATGCTATCTCTAACGGATGTTGCGCTTACCACGTCAACCTCATTCCCAAAGTTTTTATTCTGATTTGGTTCTTAATTGGCTGGGTTTCATAGTCAAGTAGTTTCATCAAGTTTCATGGTCCTATCATCCCTGAGTTTTTTCCTGTCTAAGAATGTCTGCCGATTAACCTTAGTGTTTGCGTGACGTGTTAGAGGGGAATAGCGTTTTCGTTCACATTTGTTCTGAGAACTGTCCACAGTGCTCACTTAGCATTTAATGTTGTGGGGGGAGAGGAGCAGAGCTGGGCAAGACTAACTTTGTTCCCTGTGTAGATGATTTGCTTTTTCGGAGGAATTTCTGAAGGCTTCATCATGTAAGTTTAATAGATGAACCAAGAGAAATTCAGTAATTAACCAGGATACCTCTAAACGTTAGACATCAATATCAAATGTTTCCGACACTTCGTGATTCTCTGCTCTCTTTAAGCAAAACTGATTTGTGGTGTGCCCCCATTTCCTCTAACCTGAGGGACGCAGAGGAAGACCTGGCGTAGAGATGTGTGTGCAGTCTGGTTGGGCCGGCTGCTCTCCCTTCGATTCGGTTCACACAACCTAAACGCGAGAGGGCCTTAAGAGGGCCTCCATCCCTCTGGGCTTTGAACTATCCCGATTTGGTGTGTATTTTGAAGTGCCGGCACCCTCACAGCCCTCAGAGATAGACAGTCCTGCTACCTATGTGTTTCTCCACCACATTCAGCTCTGCTTCTCTCAGTCAGAAGAGGAGAAAGATGAGGCTACTCACAGCTTTTTTCTCTCCAAATTGGGTGGTATTAATGAGGATTCGCAGGATTTTGATATCAAAATAACAATTTGGGGGACATTGGCAGATTTCGAAGTTGAGTCGCTAAGCAACTCTAGTGTGCACCAGAATCATGTTTCTTTCCTTGGCTGCAGGCCTTGGAGGGGCTTTTTTTGTATTATCCCTACCTTACGCGATACCATTAGTGCGTTTTTGCTAGTTTTTATTGTCGTTTACTAATGTTGTTTGACGTTGGAAGAAGGAAATTCAGTCTACTGTCTGATCTTAAAAGCCTGTTTGACTCCTTGTAACATTTAACAAGGAACCTATGTTAGTCAGCTACTGCCACAACAATGCTACATAAGAAACAATCCCCAGGCTCAGTGACTTACAGTAACAAGCATTTATTTTTCTCGCAACATAGATCACTGGCGTAGCTCAGAGGCAGACTGTAGATTGGCTGTTTTGACTGCAGGCTTCAGATTGGGTTCAGACCTGACTCTACATGTCTGCACCATCTCCTTCGACGAATCGCTGTCTGGGGTGCCCTCCTCGTGGTGGGTTACAGGACTGCAAAAGGATGGGCAGGAAAAGGGTCTCTGCAGCCTCAGCCTTGTCCCCATTCACCTCGGTGGGCAGGGGAAAGATAGACCCCCCCTCTACAGAGAGACCGTGCACATCCAGGAGCAATGACTTAATCTGCCACATAGTCTAAAAACTTCCCTTATCCCCCAGCAGCACCTCCCCAGTCCATCTGCCATTCTGAACCCTCTTCGCCATCCCCAGGCCCTGTCTCCTCGTTCCCCTTTCAGCACTCAAACACCAGCATGACTCAAGGCCCCCCTATTTTCTCTCTGCGCTCTGTCCCTAGACACTCTCCTCCCTACATTAAGCATCCACACAAGTGAAGTTTGAATTTCCACCTCCACCCAGACATTGTTTCTGAGCCCTCAACCCACATTTCTAATTACTGTTACACATTTTCACTTGGATAGCCCATAAGCTGCTCAAACAAGACATATGGTAAACTGAATCTACCTTCCTCCCTCCCACCCTTCTCTTACTCCCAACCTCTTCTCCTTCTTGTATCAATTATCTGAATTAAAGTACCACCATCATCCACCCAGTCACTCCAGTTGGATTCTGGAAGTCCCCTTGATCGAATTCTTCTCCTCCCTCTTCTCTCTTAGGTCAATTCCTAGAAATAATGCCTGAATATCTCCAAACTCATACCCCATTCTCCAGTCACTAGTTCCTGTCTCCTTAGTCAGACTTTCATCATCTTCAACCTTGCCCACCCACTATGATCCCTGCTATGTAGAATCACTGCCAATGGCTCAATACTCTTAAATCTGTCCCTCGCACCGTTGATAGAGTCACCTTTCTAAAATACAGAGCTTGTGGTTTGCTACTTAAAACCCATCAGTGGCTTTCCATTGGCTACAGGATAAAGTCACACTTGTCAGCATGGCATACGAAACACTTCATGATCTAAACCAGCGGTTATCAAGGTAGTGTCCTCAGACTCCTGTGGCTCTCTGAGACCTTTCAGGTGTCAAAAGTATTTTCATAATCACATGAAGATGTCACTTGCCTTTTTCACAGTGTTCACATTTGCACTGATGAAAAGCAGCTGTGGGGAAAACTGCTGACATCTTAGCATACACCATGGCATCGACACTGAACTCTACCAGTAGTTATTGTTTTCTTTACTACCACATACTCATAGTCCTGCTTCAAAAAAAGGAAGCAGTAAAGTATATTAATGTTATTAAATCCCAACCCTGGAGAACACATCTTTTTAATAAGAAGTACACGTAAAGCACTTCTGCACACTGAAGTAAGATGGTGGTCTCAAGGAAAAGCGGTTCAGTATTTGTTTGAGTCTGATCAGATCTCAAGTCACTTGGAAAAAATGATTGACAGGCAAGCTATACTTATTCAGATTTGAGATTCTGGCATAAGTTTTCTTGAAAATGAAGGAAGTGCGCCTGACACATCAACGACAACTAACTATAATGATAAAATTGGAGCTTTTAAGCAAAAATTAGAAATTTGGAAAACTTGTACCCTCACTGTAAACTTGACAGCTTCTCAGAACAAAGACTTTTCTGATAAGATCAGTGGTATGACTAAGGATGTGAATGAGAAAAAAAGGGGGAAGAATATAATGACATGTATCAACATTTGGAAGATTAAATAACTCACTGAACCACTGTTTTCCAAATGACCAATTTTGTAACAACCTGATGTTACAAAATCATGCATCGGTAAATATCCCTTCAAAGTACAAGAGACCAATGGACTTTTTTTTTTTTAATTGGTGGACTGTGTGTTTTTCCAGGACCCATCAGCTCCAAGTCAAGTAGTTGTTTTAAGCTTGTTGTGGAGGGCACAGCTCAGTGGCCCATGTGGGGATCAAACCTGCAATCTTGGTGTTGTGAACATTGCGCTCTAACCAACTGAGCTAACTGGCCACCCCGAGACCAATGGCTTTTAATATAACAACATAACAGCGTTCACTGATAGAGTTTCAGATTCTACATTGCAACTAACTTTTAATGCATGTCAAGTTTTGATGTAGTCACAAGGAATATTCACAATTATCTGAAAAGGCTACTAACATGCTCCTCCCCCTTCCAGTTATTTATCTGTGTGAGACTAGATTGTCTCTCTGCACTTCAGCCCAAGTGACATATTGCAAGAGCTTGACTGCTGAAGCAGATAAGAGAATTCACCTACCTTCTATGAAGCCAGGCATTAAAAAGATTTGCAAGAATATAAAACACAGCCACTCTTTTCACTAATTTTGGGGGTTTTTTTGCGCTTTGGAAAATAGTTATTTTGTATTAAAAAATATGATATTTATGGTCACACATCATGGTTTTATTACTGTTATTTTTAAATGAATTCATAAACAAATGTCTTAATCTTTAGTTTTAATTTCTAATATGGTAAATATCAACAGATACATAGTCCACATAAACAAAAACCTCTTTGGGGTCGTTAATTTTTAGGAGTTGTAAAGGGGTCCAGACACCAAAACCTTTGAGAACCGCTGGTCTAGATGTTGCCGTTTTCTTCGCCTCGCCAACAGCCAGTCCTCAGCAGCCATGCCATGCTGTCTCTGACCCCATGAACTCTATGGAAAGTGCTTTCCCTTAACATTTAAATGTCACTTTTCTGTGATGTGTCAGAACAAGAGGCTCATACCAGCTTTGTCCATCCATCTAGCGGAGTTTTCACTGCTCTATAATGCTGGTCCACAGTCCCTTATCCAGAACCTTGAGGTGAGGTTATGGCTGCAAATCAGAGCCTGCAGATTCTAGGAAGGGGAGATGGTACCTGTGCTTTACCCCCTGTGGCATCTGGGATACCACACGGTACCCACACATACAAACGCATGGTGAAACGCATGAATATCCCAGTAAGTGAAACAAGTCGAGACTAGACACACCCTCGCGACATCCGTCAGGCTTTGTTGTCGCACAAGTTAACCACAGCCTTTCAAAATTAATTCCTAGTTTTCAGAGGATTTTTGGATTTCAGGATT
Organism: Hipposideros armiger; assembly: GCF_001890085.2. Lineage (NCBI taxonomy): Eukaryota > Metazoa > Chordata > Mammalia > Chiroptera > Hipposideridae > Hipposideros > Hipposideros armiger. Next base: position 4,565,257 of record NW_017731384.1, read on the forward strand.
GCAGATAGAAGATTGTGAATTGTGTTTTGATTAACCAACTAGCTCTCTTTCCCACCAACTAGACTCTAAGCTTCTTAAAAGCAAGCACTTACCACAATGTTTGGTTCAGTGGAAGGGCTAGAAATATGCTGAACAAATAAATGATGTTCCCTCATAAATCAAGGCTCTGAAAACTAATAATGTCACTTTATTATTTTACTGATGGCAGCAAGCTTGTAAATATTTTGTGATGCTATAGCAGATATGCGAAAATAACTTAGATCTTGTGGTAACAGTGATACATTTTGCCTGATTAGGCAGCTTCTCGTAAAAGTCCCTACACCTTGTATAAATTATCCGGGGCCCAAACTTGTATTCTCCAGGGGAGGGCCCCCAAAAGGCTGTACACTGAAGCCAAGTTATCTAAATGTTAGTTAGCACTCTCCTCTCAACTCACAGAAGTTCACTGGGGAAAACTGTTAGAAATACTTCTATAGAAAGACTGTGGAACATTCTTCTGCCATCACTGCACCACCAGGGCTAAGCCCTTTCTTTGAAGCCAGTGTATTGAAAGTTCCTCACTGTGAAGCCAGATGTCCAAGCAGAGATTTCATATCAAGGAGAAACGCTGTAAAAATTTTGCTTGCAGGCATAGAAAAGAGGTTTGAAAGCATTGATGCTTCTCTCCCTTGGCCACTGACTGGAGTTCACGAGAAAAGGTCGGCTGCCAGTAGGACATCTAGAAATCTGGTCTGTGTTACCAGAAGGGCTTGGGGGGGGGGGGAAGAATATTTCATAAGATTGGGCAATTCTCACTGTGCGAAAAGCTTACAGGAATCCATTTCCCAAAGAATAAAATTGCAAACCTCATTGTGGGGTTTTAGCAGCATTGAGAAACAGAAGGAAGTCTCAGTGCCAAGCATCAAATGGCTTTGTTTGGGACCTGTTCATTATTTAATTCTTGTCTCCCCGGCATGCACATCCTAAGGGCGCAGAGGGAAGTGGCATTTTCTTTGTGCCCTCCTGAATTAGAATTAATAATGCTAAGAATAGAAACGTATTTTCCATCCCACCCAAGAAGGCTTCCCTGTTCACTCAGAAAGGAAGACAGAGCCATTCAGTCAGAGTCGCATAAAGCATAAGTGCCATTTTTCAGGAAGAATGCTCTGGAAGATAAGCGGGGTACCGTGTGGCAGTGAATTATGACCTTCCTAGAGTAAGGAAAAGCAAAAACAATAAGTGAGCAAAGGAGAAATGAACAAAGTATTGTACCCCATACCTTTCCTCGGGTTCTGCTCTCTGGAAAATTTTTATTTTATTTAAAGACTGTTGAAGGTTATTTGTTCAGTGGACAAAATCCTTCCAGCACTACGAAAAAGTATTTTTAGCTCCCGGAACCCTGCTTTGGATATACCATGAATCACTAGGGTTTGCTGAGTAAATGCATGAATGACTGAAGGAGTGATTGAAAAAATACAGGTGAAAACAGAGCCTTCTTCGCCAATGGCGAGCTGAATTTCACTCTTTGGAAGTCACTGATGACTATATGTGGTTAATTTTATTAATGCCTGGTTCAAAATATGAATTGCTTTGGTTAATCAAATATTGGAACACATAGACATCATTTAGTTTTCTTAGTATTTAAAACAATTAACATAACTATTTGGAAGTATTTTAATCTTTAATAATTATGAACTAATTATAATAATTAAATAATCAGAAACTCTTTCAAAGTCAGTGTGATGAACATAATGAGCACTGAAATATACAATTGTAAGTCTCAACAGCCAAAATTACTGAATGATTACTGTGTATAGTCATTCATTTGTGTATGTACACATAATTATATATATTTACATATACGCATATTCAGAAGCACTGGGTTATATAGAATACTAATTATTAGAAGACTTGATAATGATTTAGTATATGCATTGTATTAAATAATCTTGTGATGTCTTGATTTAATGGGCAGTTTGCCCATTCTCTAGCAGAAGCTGGGTTTCTGTTCTGTTTCTGTTGAGTCTTGATCAACCTCTCTCCTTTTCACCATTTATCAATACTGAAGTTCATGCCGCTTCCATTTAACTATCCTCATATTATCGCTTGCCTCTCAGGATTTAGTCCTGAAGAACTGAACGCCTTGCTCTTCTCCTCCTGTACTCCATCGCCCAGTTTCAGCACTGGTAACTGCAACACCCACTTCATGTGCTGGTGCCAGCTTGCAGCGGCTCCAGTGACCCGACTGTTACATTGTCAGCAGTTCTGCCAGCTGGAACGCACGCACCATGGAAATGACTGCACATTGCTACAAATATTTTTTGAGAGCCAGTTATTAAACATTTACCAGCAGCATCCCACTGCTACGACAGTTTCCTCGCACCCACTTTTCCCATGAAACTGACCTCCCGCGTTCACGCCTGTGGTCACGCTGGCACTCAGCCCTGCCAACATGGAGTGTATGAACGGGCAGATGGAGAGGCGGGGTTCCACTGTCCCTCTTGCCACTCTTTCTAGCTACCAGACAATTGCTTGCTCTGCTTTTTCTGATGTGTATGTGATTCAGCTCTTCCGAATATTCCCTTAAAGATCCTTTTCTAATTCCAATATAATACAGAAAGTTTACAAACTTAACTTTTCTCTAAATAACAGTGTTGTTCTCCCACTTCTAATCATTCTCTAACTCCATGAAGCATTTGACTATACTGGCCAACAATTTTCCTTCTGGAACAAGCTTTTCTTGTAAAGGGCTGAATAGTAAATATTTTAGGCTTTGCGGGGCATAGGGTCCATGTCCCAATTATTCAGTTCTTGCTCGTGGCATGAATGGCCTTACACAATATGTCAACAAGTGGGCATGTCTGTGTTCCAATAAAACTTTATGTACAAAAACAAGCTGGGTTCCAAATTGGGCCTGCTGGCCATAGTTGGCTAACCCCTGCTCTGAAAACACTCTTCTCCTGGTTTATATGATACTTCTTTTATTTGTCTCCTTTGCTGGCCTCTCTTCCTCATGCGTGTCCTCAGGTCGCTGTCCTGGGCTTTGCTTCTCCTTTCCCTTCCACGGTGAGCTCATCTCCTCTGTGACTTCAGCTGTCACTTCTCTGGAGATGATTCCCAGAAGCCTCAGCCTAATTCCTGGTGGGTCCTCTATCTCACGCTGCCTGTAAATCATCTTCTTTTGGAGGATGCACCACGATTTCAAACTCAGTAACTGCAGCATTGAATTATCGTCTTCCCTTCCAAATTGGCTCTCCCTTCTAGTCTGTCAGGGCTACCCCAGCCTTTCTGTTTCCTGTTAAACGTTGGACTCATCGTTGTCCTTTCTTCCCTTTATCCCAGTTTATCTCAAGTCCACCAGAGCCCTAGAATGTATTTCTTAGTCCTCTGATACGACCCTATTCAGAGCCCTTTTCAACTTGCGATTGATTTAAAACAGCCCCTTCTCAGCTGATGGCCCTGCCAAAAGTCCCTGAGCTCCAGTCCAGTGGGAAGAGCTCTGCCAGAGAAATCCGAAATCACTGACTGGTTCCCCTGCCTTAAAAGAGCGCTTAGAAATCAGTAGGAAAAGACTAAGTTAGAAGCCAGTGGGGTAAAAAAGAGCAAAGGATATGAACACAGAATTCACAGACAAAAAGCAATACCCAGCAAACCTGTGAAAAGTATGCTTATTTCTCATTCCCAAATAAAGAAATGTAGATCAAAACTATGAAATTTTGAAGGGCCTGGCTGCCACCTGATGGGCATAAACCTTGAATTTGAAAAACTGCCGAATGATGCACTGTGGCCAGGAACATAAGCAGTGCAGCCTCTTTGGAGGGCAGGAGGGAGGGGGTTGGGGCGGTATCTACAACCATTTTCGGTGCACATAACTTTTGGCCCAGCAGCTCCACTAATAGGAATTTACCCCACGGATATACTTGCAAGGATATACAATCGCTTTGTAGCATTATTTGAGCAAAACGCTAGGGAAGAAAATAAATTATGGTACATTCAGACAATGGACTGTTAGGAGGGCATTTTAGAAGAATGAAGTAGATCTCTATGAAAATGAGACAAGATTGCCAGTATGCAGTAAGTGAAAAGAAGGCAAAATGGCATACATTTAAAATGGCCTGTAAAACAAATAAGACATGGGGATGTAATGCACAGCACAGGGAATATAGTCAATAATACTGTGACAGTGTGGTACCGTGTCCGATGGTTGCTGGACTTAATGGTGATCAGTTCTTTAGGTACGCGTATATAAGTGTTGAATAACTATTTTGTATACCTGAAACTAATATTGTGTGTTAGCTATATTTTAATTAAAATCTTACAAAATGTTTATATAGGAGGGAAAACACAAAATTTAAAAATATATGGTTATAAATAGCAAATAATATATAGTTACAGGAATATAAAGTGTAGCTTAAGGATAGTCAATAAATATTATAATGACTACAGATAGTGCCAAAGAAATGTATACACATTTTAAGAAAGGAAAAAGCTGTATTAAAATTATGCTGATGGGAACCACTTTGAACACCTCTTGTAATTGCAGAAGTCAAACGTGACTTGTACTCATCTTTTGTTATTGGTATGTATTGAATATTACAATCTTAATACAGTTTTTTCCTTTCTTTTTTGGTACCCTCTATATGTATGGTGTCAGGTGGGTACTAGATTCATCGGGGTGATCACTTCGTAAGTTATATAAATACCTAATCACTGTTGTACACTTGAAACTAATATAATATAATATGTCAACTATAACTGAAAACTTAAAAATTATTTAAAAAATAAATAATAAAAAATAAAATTGCCTAACTGGGCCTCAAAAGGGATAATTAATTATTTGGGGGGAATAGGACTTTTTTCATTTTTTTCATTTTATATCTTGCGATGATGTTTTAATTCTCACAATGTCACATTGCCAAATTGAGTTTAGAGCTCAAACCCTGTGCCTGCCTTCAGAGCCCATCCAGACTTAGTATTCCTCACGCCATTGGCACACTGGCCGCAGGCGCACAGCATTCTCGTCAGGCTGGGCTTCTCACCGACGCAGGTAAGCTGCCGGTGCTACACCCTGCCCCCCCTCATGCTATGTTCCTTCCTCCTCGCTGCAGCCTCTTCACCTCTTAGCTTGTCGAGTACTAGCAAGGCCATCTCGAGGTCCTACCTCCCTCTTCTGTGAAGATCTGTCACTGCCGCACTCCCCGGGGGCCTCATTCTGTCGTGAAGGGCTATGATGAATGCTTTGTGGTTGTCTTTGATTGTCTGATTGTTTCACGACTCATACTGCTGGTTTCTGTATAGCACCCACAGGACTGGGCACCCAAAATTAAACGCTTAGCTGATTTTTAAAAATATGATCTCTACTCATTAAATGCTAGATTTTACACCTGTGACATTTTTTTTGTCGTTGTTAAGGCAGCTTTAAGCACATCAGCACCAACCTTGCGGTTGAAAGAAGTAGGGACCCCCATACACACACATCCCCCCAAATAGCTGTAGTTGAATATCTAAGCCTTTGGGTTAGCAAACTCCTCTTTGAAGACAGTGGACATCCTTGATGTGTTAATGCGTTATACTACTTGAAGTAATTCACACTCTAATGTGAAATTGTTTATTCAGAGACTTTCTGCCTAACAGTTAGATGGGCTCATCTCCCTGGAAGTGCTAGGAAGTGGTGTCTGGACAGGGAAGGAGGAGAGGAGAGCTAGGGGGTAAGTTAGGAACCTGAGGAATGCAGCTCAAAAATGGGGGTCAGAGGGGCGGGGGATGCTCCTTGAGGGCAGCAAGAAAGGCCACCATGGGGAGGGGAAGGGGCTAGACTGGGATAGGAGGAAGAGCCCCCGGAGCAGGGTGGCCTGTTGGTGGACGCTGTTTCAGATGATCGTTGTTACTACAGAATTTCATACCCAACTTCACAAGTATCCTGACTATATCTGCTACGATCCTGTGTTTACATGTATAGGTTGAGATATGGTCATATTTTTTTGAAAGGAAATGGAATGTGTGTGTGTGTGTGTGTGTGTGTGTGTGCTTTTTAAAAAAAGATAGACTGCATATACATATGTATATACATAATGTATATTTTCCAAAACTTATTATACATTCTTAGTGAGAGAAAAAAGTGAAGCTACGAATAAGCAGTTGTATTATCATAACTGATTCTGCATAAATGTGCCTTATAAATCATGGAAAAGTTTTAAGATGGGCCTAGCTCATTGTGGTTTTACCTAGTGTTATTTTTAGGGGATTTGTTGCATAAGGAAATATAATGAGAGAATCAATTTATACAGTGTTACCCAATTTCTAAGGAACTAAATCAAAATCAATACATTAATAAACATAAACTTGGTTTCATGTCTGTATTGTGTTTTCCAAATGTATATAATTGGGGGGAAAAATCATGTGATGCTGTCATGCCATCAGAAAAGACCAAAATGTTATTTCCAGGGTTGTCAACAGGAGGCTATTGCTATCATAGCAGCAGTAGCAGCAGCTGAAACTAAAGATTTGGAGCAAAAGAGATCTGGGGTGGTTGGTGGGTTACAGGAATGCTTTAATGTTGGAAAGACAGAGGAAAAAGTGGAATTAAAAACAAAGAAACAGCCCCTATTTCTTTCAAGAGAGGCAGAACCATTTGCTTTTATGTCTCTGTCACTTGCTCCAGGATTCTTCATAAAGCCCTCTAACCACCTAAATAAATATTCATGTGGCTGCTCAACATCTCATTAATAAAACAAGATTTGGTGGTAAAATATTTCAGAGTAACATATGATTTGCATCTCACCCGTGTTTAACTTTAAATCTCAAGCAATTAATAAATTAGACTCGAGAGCTTTTTAAGAAGTAACATCTTACATGCACCACAAATTGCATTATTTTTATGTGTAAATAATGATGAAAGGAGAGATTGTTCCTTTGATGTCTATAAACTACACTGTAAAATATGCAGAAAACATTCTTGAGTTCAGTTGGAGCCAAAACAAATAGACTAGTTCATAAAACAAAGCAGCAGCATTCTTAGAAACAAGCGTGATTTTTTCTTGTCTTCCCCATTGCTCTTTTTCATCTTCTATCCTTGCCCTTCCTAGTGGCAGATTCAGTCCAAATTCAAAAGCGGTGCTAGCCTGCGTTTCCTCATCCAGAGAACTGGGTTCTTCTCAGGTTCCTGCCAATGAATTCGTTTTCTGGTACAGACCAGACCTCAACTGGACTGCCAGGTTTTGTGCAGTGAATCATTTTGATCAGTCGTATTTCACTGTTGCTTAAAAACTATTTCAAATTTTAGCAAATATTGGTGTTCCTCAGAAAGATATATTTCCTCTCTATTTTCCAAGCTGCCTTATCTAATTTCGTTTTAATTTTAAATAGTAGCGGCAAGTTCTTCTTTACGAAGCGTCTCAGTTTGACCTCATTTTTTCTTTAGTGTAGGTCATAAACAGTACCACGTTGTAAGTTCATGTCCACCATGGAAAGGATGTAGAAACAGTGTGGGCTCCTGTTAGAATATAGAACAAGTGCATTATTAACATCACAAGATGTTTTGTGTTCGACATCTTAACTGCACATGCGGCCTTCTTGGAACACTCTGTATGGTATTATAGTAAATGCTAGATGGATATGTTTATTTGGGGAGTCCAAAGACGGATGCTTGATCTACAATCCCTCCCAGCCTGGACAATGGATATGCTACCATGTGATCAACTTTGCTGCGTTCCCCATTTCAGCCCTGCTAACAAGTCTACGATTTTACTCGTACTTCTTGGCGGAATGCCTTTTCATTAAAACTGATCCTGAGCTCTGATCACTTCAAATACCAGCCGTATGTATCAGACCCTGTGTCACATTTCCTCTAGCTGGGTTTTGATTCTGATTTCTCTTCTCGATTGGCAATTTGTCACTCACGCTCACCATCTCTCTGTTCTCAAACATCATGTTCTCATCCATCCGTCCTTTGTGCTTAACAAAGTTTAATGAGCAGAGTATTAAATATAGTGGATTCATGTGACTCTGTTTCAGTTAATGCCAGCTGAAATCATAGTCCCATGTTATTTCATTAATTAATAGAATCTTAAAGCTGAAAACAATCTTAGACAATTGGGCCCACTGACCTCCCATTCTCCCATCCTTGACCCCCATTTCACAGATAAAATTCTTGAGTCAATCTCAGGTGAAGTGCCTGGTCCTTTTCATGTAGCTAGATTAGCACACCAAACCTGGAACCCAAGACTTCCAAGTCTGGCCTTTCCCTCACACGCCATGTGTTCAAATACACATGAAAATGGAAATACGATTTTTACTTTAAAACACATGTGAGCAACCACAATCTTCTATGGTTCCTTGTGACTCAAGCAGAACGTCACTTGGCTTTTAGAGAGGCGCTCAGCAAAGCCATTTCTCATGTGGACTTTTAAGAAATGTTTCCTTCGGTAGTTGGCTTGGTTGCTTGCTGTGATTTATTGTTATCATCATCACTAGCTGTCCTTGGAAACAAAATGTTCAAGGCCAAGTTAGAAAAGAGGTAGTGATTTGAAAAGCAACTTTCTGAAACACTTTACCTAATTTACAGAGTAGCCCAAAGGAAGGAAATGTTATTGGTCAGTAATGACTTCTTGCAGCCTCATAGCTGTGGGGCTTCAGCAGAGATACTTACGCCAAGATTGATTTGTGAGAAGGTTGAGGGATTTGTTTTTCAAGAGGAAGCTAATTATTTTGAGAATGCATTTAGTGCAAATGACTTTTTTTCTATGATGTCAAATGATCAACGCAAAAATCGAGGCAGGCCAATACAGCAGTGTTCTTTATTTTTGGAAGGACACTAGCACCATGGAATGAATAGATGGCAGGCTCTGTATTATTTTGAGTAATTTTTCAACCTTTGTCAAATGGTGAAGTGTTATAAGAAAGCCAATTTTTAAAATCTTGCCTCTGTTCCGTTTTTCTAAGGCTCAAAGTATCCTCTTAGGTTATCTTCTGTGTGTTGTGTTAAAGAGAGGTATAGCACTTAATAACGTGGATTCTGGAGTCAGACAGCCTGGATTCAAGTCCTGGCTCTGCCATTTACAAACCGTGGGACCTCAAATAGGTTCTTTAACCTCTGTGTGCCTGTTTCCTCATCTCAAGAAAGGGAAGTAATAACAAAATTTACAGGTATTGCTGTGAGATTTAATGAGTGAATGTTTGAAAAACATTTAGAATGTCTTCTACTTACGAGTAAGTCCTTCATATGAGGTCAGACAATTAAGTTCATGAACTCATCCTAGAACAAGTGCTACATACGTCATTGCTGAATATCACTA